>NW_025335439.1:693370-946471 GCF_004798865.1 Varanus komodoensis
ATAATGTGCACATTAAAGGGTCCTCACCATATTTGCAACCCAGAAGCATGATGGATCACAGCCTTAGGCAGCAATTCAATTCAACTCTGCCTGCATAAGCCCCAGTGACTGGCTCTGTGCTAGAAAAGTATGTAGAAAGTAGTGTGCTTAGCATGGGGGAGGCAGCTTGGAAATTGGGATGGGTGTTCTGACATAGTCAACTGAGTGCTGCAAGGTTTGACTTGTACACAGCCAGCAGTTTTGCTGTTACAACATAATTAGTTTTAACTAGCTGTTTATATTGATACTTTACCTACCATTTATATGTATTTTATATCTTTAATTATGCTTTATTGTATTTATATTATTGCTGCTAAATGAGCACCATTTGGTGAAAAGGTAAGATACAAATAAATAACTAATAAATGAACTTAAATATTTGTGAGTGACAGCAAGACATGACAACAAGCATTGTTACTGTATCCCTTTGCACAGATGTGCTAGCTCTTTCTCCATGTACAAAAGATGTTAAGTGTAGGAAGTGATGGTACAGAGAGTGTCATTACAATTTATATGCGAAAGAGTTAATTTTGTATTGAAAGGGAAGTTTCAATTGCTCTGAAGCATAATTTCAAGGCACACGATGCACTTACTTTGAGGAGGCTACACAGGTTTGGGCTAATGCTGCGATGGGAGACCCACCTGGGAAGCCTAGGTATACCACCTTGAGTTCCATGGAATGGAGACAGGCTATACATTAACTAATTAATAATATAGGCAATTTACAAGTGATGTGATTTATAAATATCTTTTAAAATAAATACCATATTTAACTGAAGCCAACAATTTTTAGAGAAATGCCAGGTCTTGAACTTTTATTTGAAATCAACTTTAGTTTAAAATGTTGTTTTAATAGAAAAGATTCTATAGTCCCATATTTGATTAAAAAGTTACTTCTAAAAATGAATACATTTTATTCCTTAGAGTTTAATTAGCTCAGCTAACAAAAAACCTATTACTTTTTCAATTTGATCAGTTGTTTGATCAATGTTATAAAAAGTTGCTTAGTTTCATAAAATTTGTATCTAAACTCCACTTTTTTAGATGAAATCTGGGATTCTAGAGACCCTGCCACAGGCTGTGAAAATAAGCCTGAGGGATAATTTTGCCCACCCATGATGTAGAATATTGTTACACATCCAAACACAGGTCACTCTTTTTGATATATACACATTTAACCCTGTAGTCCACCCAAGATTGATATTTTTTAATCTCCCACATGTGAGATTTGCTTGCACACACATGCAGATGTTTTTGTTTAAAACATTTTACTTTTGCTTTTCCATCCTCCTTCCCACTAGAAGGCTCGCTGTGCCATAATGGCTGCTGATTCATTTGTTACATCTTGCATGATGTCTCTTGCTTCATCCCTGCTGTGTCTGAGATGAAAGCAGATGCTGTTCATTATGCAACATAATCTGAATCCTTAGATTTCAGTATGACCTGGCAGGATTTATGTCAGTGGACTGTGATACTATCCCTGCCACACAACTGTAAAAAGCAATATGGAGACTTTTTCCATGTCGTTTTCAAAAAAAGCATAACATTGTTTCTGTAACTCATTTTGTTATGATGAGAACATTTCAAGCATTTAGGTGTCCAGTTAAATGATCTTGTTCATTTCTTTGGTGTTACACAGTTTATGGTCTGTTCAATGAAAACATTGCAAACCTTTTCATAGGATTGTTTTAGACTATTTTGGTATGCTAAATGCAAAAATACATTGTAGGAGATCAATTTTGTTCAGGGAATTTGCTAGGAAGCCAGACACTGCAGCATCCAACTCAAGTGTCTGGCAAGGATACCACAAAAAAAAGGGGGGCTTCCCATTTTCTGACCCCTCTGTCATCTTCCTGATTAAACAGCTTAACAAACTAATCTATACTTATATATTTCCCCACTACACCAGAAACAGCAAGTACATGAGAAACATATTACTACCCCAAGTCTCACAAGGTCACCTGGGGGCTCACTTGATTTTTATTTTTGTTTCTTTTAAACCTTATTTTTATTGAAAAGCTTTTAACATTGGCCATATTGTTGTTTGCTTGGTCATGTGACTATTGGGAGCACATCAGACTAGTAGTGCAAGCAATGGTCCAATCTGTTTTCATTGTCAGAATCTGTGGAAAGATTCCTTAGAAACACGTAAGCTAAACTCACATACATGTTCAATTTTACTGGTGATTGGCAACCCTTTTCTATTGTGCTTTTTGGAAACATTAATGTAAAGCAATAATTGCTTGCACTACTGATATCCAGTTTTTTGTTTGCTTGTTTTTGTCCCATTAACATTTCTAAAAATAGGTGAAACTAGCTTCTGCTATTATTATTATTAGTAGTAGTACTAGTAGTAATTATACCCCATCTTTCTTCCACTGGCAGAAAACCCAAAACAGCTTACAAGGCTCACTTGCTGTTAAACTTGTGAGGCAGACTAGGCTGAGTCTATGACTGGCCCCAAGTCATTCAGTGAGCTTCATAGCCTAATGGCAACCAGAACCTAGACCTTCCAAGTTCTAGTCCACCTCTCTAAGCACTATACCTAACAGGCTCTCATTGCTAGGTTCACAGTCTGCAGTATGGCACTGCTATATCTATCCATATTCATATCCAGTCTCATTATGCTATCACTGTGAGTATACAGGCACCTATTGAATAGTGTCCCAGTAGACAACAGTCCCTTGTATGTACAGAGAAAAATTTGTTTATTTACAGCACAACCCTTTACAAGTCTACTCAGTGGTAAGCCTCACTAATTTCAGTTAGGCTTACTCCCAATAAATATGTACAGTGCTGCAACTTGAGTGGGGAATTGAAAAAGTTGAATGAATTTCCATAAATCTGTGCATCTTTTCAAAGGGAAGGATAACCCCCTTCACAATATCTTGAACTTCCTATTTTTCTTTCCAATATTACATGTGAAAAAATTAGAATATTCTTACAATATGATGTCATCAATTTATCCACCACTAATTGCCTGTTATGATAAGCATGGTTTTTAATAAATGGAATGAACCTAGTCTCCCCCTGAGCTTACATGCTCCTCTCCCCCTCCAGTGCAGGCATAAGGAGGTGTTCAGAAGCCTCCTGTTCAGTTCCATTTAGTTTTTTAAAATATACTCTGATTCGCCAGCTTGTCCCAGCTATGCCAAGTTGTCTGATTGTCAAGTTGTTTCAGTCTATGAAAAAACTTAACTATGGTTTGTTTTAAACAAGCCAGTCTGAAACCATTGTTTATGAAACTGGCTTGACACAACAAAGTTTAATTAAGATTAATACAGATTAGGGTTCAACAGACCTATTAAACTCTAGTCCCATTTGAACCAGGTAGGAGTAATATGAATAGGAATGTGTTCTGTGTTTATTCACTTGGTTTCCTATTAAGGGGTTCCTTTCAGAACATTTTGCTGTTGGATACGATGCTATAGAAAACCATACTAAGCAAGTACTCTTTTAGTACTTACTGTTGTCATAAAGCATTTGGATCTGGTGGATACTGTTTAAGAAAGAACATTGTCCTGTATAGACAACTAATTTGACCCAAAGCAGCTGCTCTTTCATAGTAAGCTGCCTCTAATGGGTGTTGAAATGTTAAGTATCTCCCCCAACCTGGTTTTTTGAAAGATATTTTTTCTTCAGGCTAAACATTTCCTCAACAGCTAGAATTACAGCACAGTTAACTCACCAATATCTGATTGACGTGATAAAATATTTTACAGGGGGGATTTAGCCATGGTCACATGATACAATAGTGAAATTATCAGTCAAACAATTTAAAATTAAAAGACTCAAGCAAATTGTTTTGTTTCTAAATTTACTACAGAAATGTTGCATATACATATACTTTGCAGCTAATAAATTAGACCTCAGAAGGTCCAGAATTGGAACTGATCTGATATTCAGAATAATCAGTGCAAACTTGTTCAGTATTTAGCACTACAAACTGTAATATAGAGTTCATATGCTTGAGTAATATGCTTCATATTAGAAAAAAGAACACTTTCTACACATAGAAAACACATAGTAAATTGGGCCTGAGGGCCCTGTTTATTTTGCTTTATTTATCACATTGCTATACTAGCCGAAGCACAAAAATAAGACTTGTCAACATAAAATACAGCAGAACAATAAAGCATATTATAGGAACATTTAAAACAGTTTAAAGTTTAAAATAGCAGGAAACAAAGTAAAAGCCAACAGGGCAAGGATCTTAAAACACCAACACATTTTTAAAAAATAAGAACTGAAAGACATCTGGGAAAGTATAAAGGACCTGACCAGCTGTCCAACAGACTACAATGTGAGCACGAGCCAGACAAGGTTCTCTGGGGAACCATTCCACAATTGGTGCCACAACTGAAAAGTCCCTCTCAGTGGTCCCTCAGCTGACATTATGTCATTTGACGGGGGACAAGGAAAAGGGCCTTTGAGGGATGACCTTAAGGTTCAGGCAGGTATTCATTGGAGAAGACAGTGCTCCAGGTAACTAGGCCCCAGAGTACTAGTATTCACCAGTGTGCTCATTTCTTAAGTTCAATGAAAGATTTGCACACACAATCGCACACAATATCATACCACAGCCTGCAATCTGAAGCAGTCCTTTCTCAACATGTCCATCTTTTGTGATTAACCTAAATGTTTGCCATGGTTCCCCTTCATGGATCACTGCCTTGTTGAGGTGAAGGGGCTTGCGTAGCTCAATGAAGCTATGAGCTATACCGTGAAGGGGCACCCAAGATGGACAGGTCATAGTAGAGAGCTCTGGCAAAAGGTGATCCACTGGAGAAGGAAATGGCAACCCACTCCAGTATCTTTGCCATGAAAACCCCATGGACAGTACCAAAAGGCAAAGAGATATGACACCAGAAGATGAGCCCCTCAGGTCGGAAGGTGTCCAATATGCTACTGGGGAAGAGCAGAGGGCTAACACTAGTAGCGCCAGAAAGAATGAAGTGACTGGGTCAAAGCCGAAAGGACACTCAGTTGTGGATATATCTGATAGTGAAAGGAAAGTCCAATGTTGCAAAGAACATTGCAGCATAGGAACCTGGAATGTAAGATCTACGAATCAAGGTAAGCTGGACAAGGTCAAACATGAGATGACAAGACTGAACATTGACATATTGGGAATCAGTGAACTAAAATGGGCAGGAATGGGTGAATTTAATTCAGATGACCATCAGGTATACTACTGCGGGCAAGAATCTCTCAGAAGAAATGGAGTAGATTTCATAGTCAATAAAAGAGCAGGAAAAGCATTACTGGGATACATTCTCCAAAATGACAGAATGATCTCAGTTGGAATCCAAGGGAAACCCATTCAACATCACAGTAGTCCAAGTCTATGCCCCAACCACTGAAGCTGAAGAGGCTTAAGTTGACTGATTCTATGAAGGCATACAACACCTTCTAGAAATAACACCAAAAAATGATGTCCATATCATCATGGGGGATTGGAATGCTAAAGTAGGAAGCCAAAAGATAACTGGACTAACAGGCAAGTTTGGCCTTGGAGAACAAAATGAAGCAGGGCAAAGGCTGGCAGATTTTTGTCAAGAGAACAGCTGGTCATCGCAAACACTCTTTTCCAACAACCCAAGAGATGACTGTACACATGGACCTCACCAGATGGTCAACATAGAAATCAGATTGACTATGTGCTCTGCAGCCAAAGATGGAGAAGCTCTATACAGTCAGTAAAAACTAGACCAGGAGCCGACTGTGGCTCAGATCATGAGCTTCTGGTTGCAAAATTTAGGCTTAAATTGAAGAAAGTAGGGAAAAGCACTGGGCCACTCAGGTATGACCTAAATCATATCCCTTATGAATATGCAGTGGAGGTGACAAATACATTTAAGGAATTAGATCTGATAGACAGAGTGCCTGAAGAACTTTGGACGAAGGCTCGCAACATTGTACAAGAGGTAGCAACTAAAACCATCCCAAAGAAAAAGAAATGCAAGAAAGCAAAATGGCTGTCTGAGGAAGCTTTACAAATAGCTGAGGAAAGAAGGGAAGCGAAAGGCAAGGGAGAAAAGGAAAGATACACCCAACTGAATGCAGAATTCCAGAGAATAGGTAGAAGAGATAAGAATGCCTTCTTAAATGAACAGTGCAAAGAAATAGAAGAAAACAATGGAATACGGAGGACCAGAGATCTCTTCAAGAAAATTGGAGATATGAAGGGAACATTCCATGCAAAGATGGGCATAATAGAGGACCAAAATGGCAGGGACCTAAAAGAGGCAGAAGAGATTAAGAAGATGTGGCAAGATTACACAGAAGAACTATACAAGAAAGAGCTTAACGTCCCTGATAACCACGATGGGGGGGTCACTGACCTCGAGCCAGACATCCTGGAATGTGAAGTCAAATGGGCCTTAGGAAGTCTGAGCAACAACAAAGCTAGTGGAGGCGGCAGTATTCCAGCTGAGCTATTCAAAATCTTAAAAGACAATGCAGTAAAAGTGCTACATCAATATGCCAGCAAATTTGGAAAACTCAACAGTGGCCACAGGATTGGAAAAGTTCAGTTTACATTCCGATCCCAAAGAAGGGCAATGCCAAAGAGTGTTCAAACTACCGCACCATTGCACTCATTTCACATGCTAGCAAAGTGATGCTCAAAATCCTACAATCTAGGCTCCAGCAGTATGTGGACCGAGAACTACCAGAAGTACAGGCAAGATTTCGAAGAGGGAGAGGAACTAGAGATCAAATTGCCAACATATGCTGGATCATGGAGAAAGCTAGGGAGTTCCAGAAAAACATCTACTTCTGCTTCATTGACTATGCTAAAGCCTTTGAATGTGTGGATCACAACAAATTGTGGCAAGTTCTTAAAGAGATGGGAGTATCAGACCATCTGATTCATCTCTTGAGAAACCTATATATGGGTCAAGCAGGCGATCAAACCGGTCAGTCCTAGAGGAGATCAACCCTGACTGCTCTTTAGAAGGCCAGATCCTGAAGATGAAACTCAAATACTTTGGCCACCTAATGAGAAGGAAGGACTCACTGGAGAAGAGCCTAATGCTGGGAACAATAGATGGCAAAATAAGAAGGGGATAGCAGAGAATGAGGTGGCTAGATGGAGTCACTGAAGCAGTTGGTGTGAGCTTGGCTGGACTCTGGGGGATGGTGGAAGACAGGAAGGCCTGGAGGAATGTTGTCCATGGGGTCGCGATGGGTCGTACATGACTTCACGACTAACAACGACAACAAACAAAAACATATTTAAATCTATGTGAAGTCCCGTTTCTCTAGCCAGTAATAAAAAGTGTCCCACATTTCATAGAAGTCAGTACCTTCCTTCTCCTTCAAGTCAATCTATCCATTTCTGCAGTCCAAGATCTTTTTTAGAATCAGTTCGTCGGTCGGTAGTTCTTCACTTTTCCAGTGTTGAGCAAATGCAATCCTCGCCGCAGTGATTACATGGAAAATCAGATGCTTTTCTTGTTTACTAATGATCATCGGTATAATGCCTAATAAAAAAGTTTCAGGTTTAAAAGCTAAAGGTTTTTGTAACAATTCCTCAAGCCATTTATATATTTTAATCTAATACTTTTTCACGTTATCACAAGTCCACCACATACCCAATTTATGTTTACATTTCCAGCATCCATTTGACATATTTGGAAACTTAGCTAATCTATTTGGCGACAAATACCTATAAAACATTTTATACAAGTTTTCTTTATATGAAGTTGCTAATGTTACCTTAATATTTCTCTCCCATAGCTTCTGTTACTTTTCTAATTCAATGTTATATTCAGAATTTTGTGCCCAGGACCATCTTATTTGTCTCTTGGGAAACCTATATGTGGGTCAAGAAGCAACAGTGAGAATTGGACATGAAACTACGATTGGTTCAAAATTGAGAAAGGAGTACAGCAAGGTTGTATATTGTCGCTTCGCCTATTTAACTTACATGCAGAGCACAACATGAGAAAGATGGGGCTAGATGAATCACATGTTGGAATTAAGATTGCCGGGAGAAGTATCAACAACCTCAGATATGCAGATGATACCACTCTAATGGAAGAAAGTGAAGCGGAACTAAAGAGCCTCTTTATGCAGGTGAAAGAGGAGAGTGTAAAAGTTGGCTTGAAACTCAACATTAAGAAAACTAAGATCATGGCATCTGGTCCTATCACTTCCTGGCAAATAGATGGGGAAGAAATGGAGGTACTGACAGATTTTATTTTCCTGGGCTCCAAGATCACCGCAGATGGGGACTGCAGCCGAGAAATTAAAAGACACTTTCTCCTTGGGAGGAAAGCTATGGCAAATCTAGACAGCATACTAAAAAGCAGAGACATCACCCTGCCAACAAAAGTGCATATAGTCAAGGCTATGGTTTTCCCAGTTGCAATGTATGGCTGTGAAAGCTGGACCATAAGGAAGGCTGAGCGCCAAAGAACTGAGGCCCTTGAATTGTGGTGCTGGAGGAGACTCCTGCGAGTCCCTTGGACCGCAAGGCGATCAAACTGGTCAGTCCTAGAGGAGATCAACCCTGACTGCTCTTTAGAAGGCCAGATCCTGAAGATGAAACTCAAATGCTTTGGCCACCTAATGAGAAGGAAGGACTCCCTGGAGAAGAGCCTAATGCTGGGAACAATAGATGGCAAAAGAAGAAGGGGACATCAGAGAATGAGGTGGCTAGATGGAGTCACTGAGGCAGTTGGTGTGAGCTTGAGTGGACTCCGGGAGATGGTGGAGGACAGGAAGGCCTGGAGGAATGTTGTCCATGGGGTCGCAATGGATCAGATGCAACTTCGCAACTAACAACAACAATGCTATGGTTATACTTGGCAGGTTCTACAAATATATCATTTCTCCAGATGTAAGGATAAAGTCTAAATGAAATGAGTGCAGCTAAATTTAGGTTGATCACAATGCAACAAGTGTGAATAAAGTTCTCTGGAGCGGGTTCATTTGCTATACATTTTCAGGGTGGAAACATTTTCCCTCCTGCTTCATTGAAGGGTAAATATTTGTGAAAGGTGGCCCTGTAGCCATTGCTTTGCCACATGATGATTGCTTATGCATATTCTAATTTATGTGCATAATATAGAAGACTCAATTTCTGATTGTTACATGCTTGCAGTATGGAAAATTGTAGGTAGATAGTTTGAACAAATCATTTTAAAAATGAAGCCATAGGCAAAAAATCAAAAGGAGTAGGTACTGTGTTTTCCTTTGCTTTTTTCAATTAATTGCTTGATTGCCTGTATTTATAGTTTTATGCTGTTCCTAAGGCAATAGGTTTCATATTTAGGAGTTTTTTGTGGCATCTTAAGTAAACTTTCTGATATATGTTCCAGCTACAGAATTCTCCCTTCCTCCAACTACCTATTGACATATCCAAGCAATAATTATCTCTATCTTTACAAGCACTTCCTTGTCACTCTCTTATTTCAACAGTCCCCTGCAACTGCTTAACATCACTAGGCTGGTACTCTTGTCAGCAAGCTGCTCTTAATTTCTACACCTTTTATTTACCTTATTCTTAAAAGATGCTATGCCTTCCTTTGCTTCCAAGTCTTGCTTTTCAGACCTTAATATTTATGAGTAATCAATACAAGCATAGTGCTTTAATGAGTGATTATGTTTTTAACTATTGAATCCTTTGAATTATTAATCAATATATTGTAAAGAACATAAAGCAAGAAGGATGGGAAAGACTTTTGCCCAAGACCCTGAAGAATTACTCCCAGTCAGGATTGATTTGCTTAGTTTATATGAAGTCATTTTTAGACTGCTTTACTCAGTTGCAGGAGTGGGGAGGATCCTTTGTTACCGTGGTTTCACTCTTGATCAAGAAGCTTGAAAAGATAATGCTGGGAGGACTATTGTTCTTCCCTACTTAAATAACCTATAGGGTTTAAATCCCTTATGCTTTTTATACCCACATAAAGCCACTAAGTGCAACTTAGTCTGGGTTTTGAAAGTAAGGTGTCATCAATAGACTGATGACAACCATCTATCTTTCTTTTTTAAAGGTATAGTAGTCACTTTCCTAAATAGAAAGCTCCCTCTTCAAACACTGGATGGAACTAATTTCAAAAGGATGCATAAACCGAGTAGAGCACTCAATAGATTAATGAACTGGAAAAAGCTGGTTTTAGACAGGGTTATATTTTCCACTAAGCAATGTCAAAGGTGGAAGAGGAAGACCAACTACAAGATTGATCATTTCTATAAAAGATCAGTTCTATAAAGTCAAGCCCCAAGAAATTACAAGAACCAAGCAGAGTTGTCCAAGATGGACCATTTTGGAAGTAATTCACTGATAGCATCACCATAGTCATAGATGCTATGACACGTAACAAATATTCTCCAATAAGACACGAGTTTTTCCTTTATCAGTACTCCTTGGCTTAGAATTGTTCCTAGATCTTCAAGTGTCCTGTGTCTTCTGGAAAACCCTTTTTATCAGCTACATCCAGAAAATAAAATGCAATTCTACCAACTTTTTAAATTTTATCCTGTCATTAATAGATTTAAATTTGCCTAATTAAAAAGATCAGCTGACTATACTAATACTATACTATACTATACACTTGTAAAAGAAATTGGGCTCAATCCATTCTCAGTGTCCACATAGAGCTGTTTTCCTTTACCACCTGAGTGTGGATGTGATGCAAACAGTGGGGTAATCTTGAGATAAATTAGCTTAAGGAAGTTCATGAAGGGAAAGCTTCTCATTGCTTTCTCATCCTGTTGCAGCCTCTTATGCCCCTGGAAGCCTTTCCGGAAAGAATTATCCAAAAATTGGCATATTTCCACCAGTTTTTGATAATTTACAATCCCCATTTGGTTGGTTACTGTTATAAACATTTATTCATTTGTTTGTTTATATTTATAATTTACTGTTCTGCCCACCAGTACCATCAAAATAATGTTAAAGAAGGTAATATCCTTCATATATTTATCTCTCCGCAGTGTAACTAAGGGCAGCATAACCTTCATGTAACTGTCACATGACCTGTTGGTGACTTGTAGACCCCTCCTCCCACACTACAGCTTGGGATGAGTCTGAATTTGCAGAATATGTATCTTCACTCTCTAGTAACTTTTTTGTTTGTTTGTTTGTTTTTTCCCATCCCACTCCCAGCCTGCCTTTTAAAACATCTTTCCTGAAAAAGAGACCTGGGGATCTTGAAAGCTTACACATTTTTGTGAACTTTATTACAGCAATGTGAATTATAAATAATAGAATCCAGAAAAACACCCCTGTAACAAATCCAATCAACACCACTCTAGCTATTAGAAAGAAGATGTAAAGAAAAATAGTAGAAGAAGCAACTTGTCAGAATGAAGAGGTAGATTATTTTCCTAAAGATAAGCCAAACAGTAGTTCTTCCTTCTGCTCTGTTCACAGCCTCCATAAATAAGAAAAATCCACACAACTGTGTTTCTCCTATCTTTACATGCCTTTCTCTCTAGCCATTTTTCAGGAAGATGAAACTGGTTGTAGAGAAGATCCAAGTAATCCTAATGTGTGATAAGTCACACCATTATTATTTTTTCTTGGCACCTTTGAATTGGGAGCAGATGACTGGTGAGGAGTAAAGGACTGCCTAGCCCTTCCTGCCATTTGTCCTCTTAAAATCACCAACCCAATGGATGAGATAGCAGCAGGAGAGTGGGGTGGGGGGAGGCTAAGCAGCTCTTTCCCTTGCACCTGTTTTCCATGCTCAAGTTCAGCCTCCCACAGTTGGTTTTTATTAAACATTTTTTTAAAGTTGTGAAATTGCCTATATGTAGTTTGGTCCCTGTCCATAAGTTGTTTTCCCCCTCAGTTCTCAATTTGTGTTATTCCTGATCTAGATGCTTGATGCATTATCATATGACTTGTGTGCCAAAGTTGGCTGAAAAAGCATCTCTTTATAATGGAGGAAAAAGTCTAGTGAATCCACTCCCCAGCTCCCATAATTCAGTTAAATTGTGGGTCTTGCTCCTATCAGGTTTTCCACATTTCAACTGCTGTTTGAATCCATATGTTTGCTTTGGCTTGTTTTCAGTGTAAAGGATTCCAGTCATAGATGCTAATGTAATGCACAAATGAACTTCTTGTCCCCCTTTTTTGGATACTGTGCTTTATATTTCATCATTGCCAGCAACTTGTGCTGCAAACATGTAAACAGCTGCTGAAGAGGGGGTGGGGGGACTTGTGTAACTGAATAGGCTGCCAAATGCATCCCTACCATGTGTGCTGTGTAATACTTGTCATCTCAAGTGACTCATTAAAAGGTTTCCCCCAATGGTGCTTTGAAGTGCTGTGACAGCTTGAGAGCATCTATAAATTGTCACAAACAGCCCTCATACTGAGTTAGCTAATTGCTTGCTCTTTGACTTATTAGGAGTCAGTGAGTTAAATAATTTGTCACATGTGTGGCTCTTAATAAATAATGTGAATGGCCAGTTTGTTCACTGCTATTGTGATATATAGGGGCTATTTTGGATAGTGTCACATACAGCTAGCAAAAAGTTTCTCTTTTTAACCCTAGTATTGTCAGAAATTTGTGATAAGAGGAAAAACCCTAACAAACCAACCTGTGTGAAGGGGGAAGGGAAAATCTGACAAAATTAATGAGGATATTTAAGTGTGCATGCATAGAAACTGTTTTCTGGTTGAAATAAATATGCTCATATTGTTTTCTACATGCAAGTTCTTTTTAAAATTGTACTTTACTATTGCCCTCTCATGTTCCTTTAGTATTTATAAAAGACTAGATGCTTGGAGCAAGGGTGAATCTCTGTAACCTATGATATCAAAAGAAATATTAAAAACAACAGGAGACCTTGAAGCAGGAAACTTTTGAACTTTACATATGTGAAAACAGGTGGTCACAGCAACTGAGAGCACAATTTGGGTTTTCAAATAGTTGCTCTTGAAAAGACAGTAGAGCTTTTCTGTGAATTGCATGCTGCTTTGCATCAGATATAAAGCCTAACCATGGTTTGATGTTGTTGTGACTCAAAGAAGATCAGTGTCACGCACCCCCTTTGTATATGGTGATTCCTTATTTCTTATCTTGGCTAGAGGTAATACATAGATTGCAATTTCATCCAAACTAATAAATGGGTTTGTTGTTTTTCCTGCAAACTAGAATTGGAGAACAAGGTTGGAACCTGTTTCTAATTACGTTTTGCAGTGCAAGTACAAACAAAAGGGTGCATTATGATTTGTCTCCAACCATGGGAGAGAAGGGTGCTGCAGGTAGTGGGTGAGCTTGATACTCCCACAACACTAAAGCTCAGTTCACAATATCATTCAGTTCTGTTTCTAGTAAATAGGATATTCATTTGAGAGTGACAGATGTATCCTGGCCATTTGCTCAATTAATGAAGATGGCAAACTTTAGTGGCAGTAACACCCTATGTATTTTCTTCAAACATATGCTTCTGTTTTGTTGTCCTTCAATTTATATGTGCGTCCTTTTTTTTCCTCCTAATTTAATACATCTCTGTGCTTGCACATTATCACTAGAACAACAGGCAATAAAAATGTCAGAAAGCCTAACATGAGGCAGGGAAGTCGCAAATAGCTCCCAGCTGGAATGTTTTAAGTTAATTTGGGGTGTGGTGGGGGTTGGTTTACCTTTAGGATTGCAGCATAGCTTACTTCAATTTAAATAGATGTAGTAATTAAATGATTGTTTAATTTAGCTTTTAATGCAGACAAGTACTTTCTCCATTTAAAGTTCACAGTGCTACTTAGTCAAGTGCTATTTGGCCTTCAGTGCAGCCACAGCAGAGAGGAAACCACGCCTGGGGTTAAGATGAGGAATTCAGTAAAAGACTCTGTTTGCTTTTATTTATGCAGATATATGTATTTGATTAGGGACTGTGGATATTATAGGTGGATCTATATCCACCCAATTCTGCTTAGCCAGTGCAATCTGCTTGTGGGATAGTTCAGGACTAAACTAAAATTAGATATAACTTTCTTGTGTTATGCACTGCAAATCTATAGATTTGCAGTGCATATTATATTGAGAGCTAGAAGGGGGAATCCACTGCCTCTGCCATTAGCCAAATGTGTTACTGCACCCACAGTCAATAATTGGTGAAACCAGTTCTTCTACTGAAAATGCTTAATGGGATAGATTAGGAACAGCAGCAATAATACATAATACCAATCGGCAAGGAACAATATAAGAGATGATACAGTAAACGCCGAAGTAAGATTAATAAAAATAATTAGCAAGGCTTAAAATTACACAGTAAATTCTCTGAGATAAAAGCATCTTCAATTTCTGATGAGAAAGACTGAAA
This sequence comes from Varanus komodoensis, assembly GCF_004798865.1. Lineage (NCBI taxonomy): Eukaryota > Metazoa > Chordata > Lepidosauria > Squamata > Varanidae > Varanus > Varanus komodoensis. The sequence continues at coordinate 707,699 of NW_025335439.1, forward strand.
GGCATGTCATGATCAGGTGAGCGTTCTGAAGACAGATGTATCATTGGTGCTCATGCCAATCTTTTTGATACTTTATGATTACATTTTGATATCTTGCACCCATTCTTAATGTATGGTCAGATTTATATGGAAGTATTGTGTCATTAAGTGTGTGTTTGTGGGCGGGGGAGTCAGAGAAAGAAAAAGGATGTGACCAACCAAATACTAGCTTAGCTTTATGTCTAAATATAGCCAGTGAGTCTCCCTCCCTGTTATCTCTTTTCTTCATAAGTTCTTCATAGCTTGTAAAACTGGCAAAGCCTAAATGAGCCGATATTGAAGAAGGAACTGCCCTGGTCTGAAAGACAATTCAATTTTAAAGTTAACACTTAGCCAATTAAAAGTGAGTTAATTGTTACTTCAATTTATACTTTTTCAGGAGAAATTGCCTAACTAATGCAGATGTCTTAATAGAAATGGCTAGTTAACATTTAAGTATATTCTGCATACAGAATATATTTTTCCTCTACATTTCATTATCATTGCATAAGCAATAGTTAGATTACTTGTTTCCAGAAGTTCTTGTGTTTTTAGATATTTCCCTGATAAATATATTTTACCCCAAAACTTTAAATGAATCAAGATAGGAAGCAATGTTTGGTAGCAATCAATTTTTGAGAGCTAGTCTGATGTAGTGCCTAGTGTACTTGGGAGATCTGGGTTCCAGTTTCCACTCAGTCATGGAGCTCATTGGGTAACTTTGCCCCTCTAACTGACTCTCAACCTAACTTACTTCACATTGTTGTAAAGATAAAATAGGATGAGGATTATATGTGTTGGGTTCCTCTCATGAAAAAGACTACCTAAATATAAATAATAATAATAAATCAGCCTTCCCTAATCTGGTTGTTTTGAGGGGCATTTGGACAGCAATTCCCAGAATTCCCATCAGGCAGGGCTGGGAATTCTGTGTGTTGTGGTCCAAATGTGTCCAGAAGGCACAAGGTTGGAAAAGGCTGTACTAAATAAAGAACACCAATGCAGTAAAGTGTCTTATCTGGTTGCCTAAGGATATGATATGCCTCTAAGTGTATGAGTGTTCCAGGAATTTAAGAATATTTGGTAACAAATTTGATTTCCTAGAGATACCAACAAAGCTCTCTCTATATAGGCCTTTATATGAGATGAAATCCAAGCTGGATAATTTTCCTCATTCCCAGTACTTGCTATGCACTTCCTTTGAAAACACTTGCCTAGCTGGAGAGAGGGAAGGAGGGCATGGGTCAGGATAGTTGTGTTAGAGGAATACTACTAGGAAACCACTCCTTGAATCCTCAGCCACCATCTGGGCCTTCAGTAGTAAAACAGGGTCAAGGAACACTCTGCAACTGCATACCCGTCTTATCTCCCAAATGTGGGCAAGCATCATGTTGGGGATAATTAGGGGAGGAGTACAGAATAAAAAGGGACTGCAGGTGGCTCAGTGATTTAAACTGCTGTGCTGCTGGGCTGGTTGTTTGAAAGGTCGCTGGTTCAAATCTGCACAACGGAGTGAGTTCCCATTGCTCTGTCCCAGCTCCTGCCAACCTTGCAGTTCAAAAGCATGCAAATGCAAGTAGAAAAAAGGTACCACTTCGGTGGGCAGGTAACAGCATTCCGTGCAGTTCAGTGTTTAGTCATGCCGGCCACATGACCACGGAGACTGTCTGCGGACAAACACTGGCTCCCTCGGCTAGGAAACGGAGATGAGCACCGCCCCCTAGGGTCAGGCATGACTGGACTTAATGTCAAGGGGAAACCTTTACCTTACAGAATAAAACTGCCAATGTCATGGTGCCTTTATGCAAATTGCAGAAGTCCCACAACTTAAAATACTGTGTGCAGTTCTGGTTACCACACCTTCAACAAGGATGTTGAGGAATATACCCAGTCCCCCAGAGCATCGGAGTTCAGAACAACCCGTACTTACAAACAAGAAAACCCAGAAGTCCTGCTTCTCGTTTGAGCTTCAAGAAGGTGCTCACCGGCAGCAAGCAGATGAGGGAAGGAAGGAGGAGAGAAAGGAAAGGAGGGAGGAAAAGTGGCTCTGGTGAGCAGCAGAGTCAGAACTAGAAAGCAGTAATCCCCCTTCCCACTAGCAGCACACTCAAATGCTGACTCTCCAGCACCAGGTTCATTCTCTCCAACACCAGTCCCATCCTCATCATCATCCAGTTAATGTTAGGTTTAATGTTAGCTCAAGAAGCACTAACCTTTAATACACTTTTAACTTTTTTTTTATCTTTCTGTCTCAACCGTTTTAAGAACTGTACTGTATACCTACATGCATGCATACAGATTTTCTCTTCAGTACCTGTAGTGACTTTATTATTATTGTACAGGGTGTTTCATAAAGTACGCAGTTTTTGAATTGTGTGGTGTTTTTTTGTTTGAAGATTGTCAGCACTGTTCCTATCATTTTCGTTATCTATGATCACTCTAATTAGAAGACCATTTGTCGTTTTTCCATTTAGTAGCCATGAAACGGTTCAGTATCGAGCAACACATTCTTATTGTAAAAACTCATTACAAAAATGGGGAGTGCTACACAGAGACTGTCCGTAAACTTCGCGCGATTTTCGGACGTGACAATGCCCCTACCGCAACAACAGTTTTGAGGTTGGTACAGAAATTCAAAGAATCTGGGTCAGTTGCAACCAGAAAATTGCCCGGTCGAAACCATATGGGTAATCGGTGAAATCGACAGGGGCGTCTGTGAAAGAGTTATTGTTAATTTCAACGATAGGATGACTGCCTGCAGGGAAAGTGGAGGTGGACATATGCTCGATATCATTTTTCATTATTAAATCGAAGTATATGTTGAATGAAATTAAATAAAAATTTTGTATTTTGCTTCGATTTTGGCTGATTTATTGCATTTTTAAAAACTGCGTACTTTATGAAACACCCTGTATTATCACTATTAAAATACTGTATTGTGTTTGAGGTGTTTTAGTGAATATAGACATGTTTCTTAAGCATTTTACATGCTTTTTATGTACATGATCTGACTTACATACAAATTCCTCTTAAAGGCAATCTCAGGAACAGAATGCTTGCTTAACCTGAGGACCGGGTGTCTACTAAGGGCTGGTTTCCATGACCGAAAAACTATTCAAACTAACCACGGAAAGCACTGAAAACAGTTGAGAGTTTTCAGATACTTAAGAGTTTCTCTTCATGGCTGGCTTAGCAGAAAGTGTTTCTTTCCATGCCCCACCCCCATTATTCAAATAAGATGCAACACTTGCTTAAGAAGTCATTCCGCAACCAGAGGGTTTTAAAGATTTTTACCAGTCCTCTGCAGAAGATATCTTGACCTCTTTGTCTACAGAGAGACCCTCTTACTTACTTACTTACTTACTTACTTACTTACTTACTAACTTACTTACTTATTTATTTAAAATATTTCTATGCCACCCCATTCACAAAGAGCCTCGGGACAGCTTACAAAACAAATATCATTTACACAATTAACCTTAAAAATTAACCTTAAAAATTTTGGAGACATTTCAGCACAGTAAAAAACCCAATATAAAACCCCATAAATAATCAATTAACAATTAAAATAACTTTTAAATAAAAAGGTCTTGGCCTGGCACCAAAAAACAAATAACGATGGCACCAGGCGGACCTCTCTGGGGAGTGCATTTCATAGGTGGGGTGCCACCACAGAGAAGGCCCTCCTCCAGGTACTCACCCTCCTAATATCTTTCACGGAGGGTTCCTGAAGGAGGGCCTCTACCGCCGATCTCAGGGGGCGGAAGGGCATATACGGACGCAAGCACTCCTTTAGATAACCAGGTCCCAAGCCGTTGAGGGCTTTATAGGTGATAACCAACACCCTGAATTGGTTAATAGTTGCAGTCTATTAACAAGAACTACACCTCTTGTTAATAGCTACAGTCTGTTGTCTAGTTTCTACTAATAGGTTGCCATACTCTCTGAACCTATCCCTCACTTTTTGAATGAACTTCCATTGGGATAACTTGTACTGCTCATGTTGATGCTGGGAATCTTTCCCTACTGATTTAAATTGCAGTCCTGAACACCCCAATTTTTGCAATTAGATTCTTTAATCTCAAATACTAAAGAACTGTCACTGTACATGCATTTCCATCTACGAGATGCAAAGGCTTAGAGATGAAAAATAGGGGTATAAAAACCTGCCATTTTTGGGTGACTGCCTTATTGGAACTACATCTAAAACTGATTCTATGCTCCTGAATGAGTGGGCCTTCTTACCATATCATGCTTTCTGTTTCTAGCACTGCAACTAAGGCATGCAGAAAAAACCATTGCTACAAGCCACCAGTTCTAGACTGTAGCAAGTGGTTTGCATGTATGAAATTGAATGTGAATTATAAGTGTTCACTATTCTTATAGGATGCAGGTGACGCAGTGGTTTAAACTGCTGTGTTGCTGGGCTGGTTGATCGAAAGGTCGCTGGTACAAAACTGCACAACAGGATGAGTTCCCGTTGCTCCGTCCCAGCTCCTGCCAACCCTGCAGTTCAAAAGCAAGAAATGCAAGTAGATAGAAACATAGAAACAGAACAAGTCAGAAGGGGCCTCCCGGGCCATCTAGTCTGACCTCCAGCACCAGCCAACTCCACTCACGACATGCCCACCATGTGCATGTCCATCCTTTCTCACCAATAGGAGAGAACACCCTCACCGATGGGGCCTCAGCGACCTCTCGTGGAAGCCTATTCCACACCTTCAGGGTCCTAACTGTCAGGAAGTGCTTCCTGGCATGTAAGTGGAACCTTGGTTCCCTGAACTTGGCTCCATTGGAGTGCGTCCTGCCTTCCTCTGCAGGGGAGAACAGAACTCTACCCATCTCCATATGACATCCCCTCGCATACCTATATGTCACCAACATATCCCCTCTGAGTCTCCTCTTCTCCAGGCTGAAGAGACCCAGTCTCTCCTCATACCCCATCCCCTGCAAACTGGCCACCAACCTTGTGCCCCTATGCTGCACTGTCTCTAACCTGGCTATATCCTTTCTGTAATGAGGGGCCCAAAACTGAGCACAATACCCCAGTTGCAGGCACACCAGAGTCATATAGAATGGTAGTAATACCTCTCTCAATCTAGAAGCCACACTTCTGGCTATGCAACCAAGGGTGGTGTTCGCCCTCTTGACCACCGCATCACACTGCTGTCTCATGTTTAGCCTGCAGTCAACCAGTACCCCGAGGTCCCTTTCACAAGTGCTGCTCTCCAGCCACTTGTCACCTAACCTGTACTTATGACACCCATTCCTATGCCCCAAGTGCAAGACCTTGCACTTACCCACATTGAACGCCATCCTGTTGTCTCCTGCCCCTCAGTTGTGGCCACTGCTCCAGTTTTAGTGTCGTCTGTGAATTTGATCAGCAGACTGTTCACCCCTTCTTCTATGTCATTAATGAAAAGATTAAACAGGATCGGCCCCAGGACAGAGCCTTGGGGGACCCTGCTTGTCACTGGCCGCCATCCTGATGATTCCCCACTAATGGTTACCCTCTGCTTTCGGTCAGTCAATCATGCCCTAATCCACTGGACACTGCTTTGATGTATCCCAAAACTCCTCAGTTTCTCCACCAGGATATCATGGGGCACTTTGTCAAAGGCCTTGCTGAAATCCAGGTATACCACATCCACTGCGTCCCTTCCATCTAGCCACCTCAAAACCTTGTCATAGAATTCCACAAGGTTTGTCTGGCAGGACCTGTTTTTGCGGAAAGCCGTGTTGTGTGGCTGTCAGCCTCCCTTTCCTATCTAGCATCACTAGATCTCTCTCTATTATGAGCCTTTCCATTGCTTTTCCTACAATGGATGTAAGGCTAACAGGCCTGTAATTCCCCATGTCCCTTCTACTACCCTTTTTGAAAATTGGGACCACTGATGCCACCCTCCAGTCCTCTGGAACCTCACCTGTTCTCCACGAGGCCTCAAAAATGGAGGCCAGCGGACGTGAGAGAACCTCTGCCAGCTCTCTAAATACTCTCGGGTGTAACCCGTCAGGACCTGGCGCCTTTTGTAATGTCCAATGCCCTGAGGAGCCCCTTGACTTCAAGGGGGGGTGATCTAATCTGTGCCCCTAAGTCTCCAGCCTCATCTAATCTCCTATGTGGATATCCCCCATCCTGCTTTGGGGAGAACACAGAGGCAAAATAGTCATTTAGCATCTGTGCCTGTTCCCTCATATCAATCACTGGATCTCCTTCCTCCTTATTTAGTGGTCCCACCACTTGTCTCCCCTTCCTCTTCCTCTTTGCATGCTGAAAGAAGCCCTTTTTGTTGCTCTTGATATTCTTGACAAGTCTCAGCTCATAATCAGCCTTAGCCTTGCAAAGAATCCTTCTGCAACAGGCCTCCTCCTCCCGGTATACCCTTTTGTCTATTTGCCCCAGTACCCATTTCCTACGGAGGTTCCTCTTTCGTCTAATGCCTCTGACGACCTCCTTTCGCATCCATGGTGGCACTCTCCTCCGCCTCCCCACCTTACTAACTAGACGTATCGTCAAGGCTTGCGTCGTGCACCAGATAAAATGACACCACTTTGGTGGGAAGGTAACAGCGTTCCATGCACTTCGGTGTTTAGTCATGCCGGCCACATGACCACAGAGGCTGTCTGCAGACAAATGCTGGCTCCCTCGGCTAGGAAACAGAGATGAGCACTGCCCCCTAGAGTCAAACATGACTGGACTTAACATCAAGGGGAAACCTTTACCTTTATTGTTCTTATACTTAAAATCAGCCTGTGATTAACCATATTTTAAATGTCTAAATAAAAATGTAGAAGTATTGCCATAAGTAATTTTGCTTTTCAGATTTTGATACCACAGTGACATATGAAAACATGGGTGAATATAATAACCTTTGGGGTATGGTGTCTGAAGATGTGATATTAAGCCGCCCAAAGGACCCTGATAACAGTGAAATCTCTGTGCCTTATTGTGGGGAATCTGTGTGCAGTGCCTGTTTATCTGGTCTGAAGTCTGCACTCATATTTAATTACAGGAGAAGCATTTTGAACAGGTGGGGAATAGCAGCACTTTCAAAATTTCAACGTTCTGCTCAGTTTACAGACTCTGCTGTTTGAATAGTTTCACCTTGCTTTGCCTAAGGTAGAGCGGGCAAATGGGGGAGGGCAGAAAAATGCCCCCAGCCCCACATAAATCAGATATTTCCAGTTGTAAATTGCATACCATCATAACATCCTTTACCACAGTTTGCATGCCAGGAGTGGGAGCTTGGGGGTAGTTTATAGCGGAAAAATGGTTTCTGAATGGATAGTACACCCTCACTCTACTTCTCTTCCTTGGACTTTTGCACAAGGTCTGTGGTGTGAGGAAATATAAAGCAGCATTTTTCTAGCTGCCTCTTGGAAACAATGAATTCTCTGTTAGCAACAGCCCAAACTTCTGCAGTGCCTTCCTCACAAGGCTGGAATGGCTAGTTAAATGCAGGTTCAAAGCTCCTGGCCTTCAAGTACTTTTAATTCAGCACTATTTTTGCTTCTCTAACCTCTGTTTTTTCTTCTTAAGCATCTGAGGTCTCCTTGTTTTTCAGGGAACTAAGCAGTAACTTTTTATAATTAGATTAAAGATAATCAAATGAAACCTTGGATATGTTTAAAATGTCATTTAATCCTTTTCTCACACAAAAATTACCTTTTAAAGACATTGCCCAGTTTCTTGTAAATTTACACCTTGTTTGTTGCTTAGCCATATTCAGGCTGATTTTAAACCAAATACAGCTGATTTGTGTGTTCAACTTTTTGTTGTTGTTGTTTAGTAATATTAACTTTATTTCAGCCATATATCTATTGACAGACATAGCTCTTAATGAGACGTTTTCAGTGTCAGATTGAGAAAGCAAATGGTTTCAAAGTAATTAAAACTAAATCATTATAAAACTTAAGAATAATTTTTGTCCTGGCTGTATTAAATATTGTGTTGGATCCAGCAAGAGTTCTGTGCTGTAATAGGTAAGGCCAGCCTTCCCCAACCTGGTGCCCTTCAAATGTGCTGGAGGTCAACCAACCATTGGCTATGCTGTCAAGGTCTGGTGGGAGGTGAAGTCCAAACACATGAAGAGCACTAGGCTGGGGAAAGCTGGGCGACCTCTTACAACACAGAACTCTTGTGCCAAGTTTGTGGCATAGCACTAGGGATTTTATTTTATTTCATTTGCTCATGATTCTTTGCATCCAACCTGATCTTTGGAAGGGGTTTCGAAAAAGAAGTTATGATCATGGCCTGTAATCAAAATAAAGTACATTAAATAGCTTTCATTAACACATTGCAGCTACATCTAGAACAGTTCTTAAAGATTTTACTATTTATTTTCAGGAATTTTTTCTGTAAGATAGGTCATGAAAATCATATAATACTTAAAATTAGGATTACTTACATTGAATTTGTTTACTCTATCATGCTTGAGACCCTTGGAGATAGCTGATACAAACGGGTCATATATTTCTGCATCCAACTTTTATTGCAATTTCATTTGAGTTGTTTTTTATGGAATCCTTTCATATTTAAAATATATCTGGAACATCCAGCCCATTGCAGATTTCTTTACCACTTCTCCAAATCAGGCTGGGCTTGGCAAATCCAGTAAGAGATAACCCATCTCAGAACTTGACAAGCCCATTCTTTACACTGACTGTAGATATATTTGGAGAGGCCAAGGCAGAGATCAGGTTTCTGGTCTGCTGCATTTGCTGGTACAGGGGCAAGTGAGTTGATAAATCTGTTTCTCATTTTAAAGGCTATGCCTAAGAAGGTCAAGGTTTGCCACATAATATATTACAGACATCAGCTGTCAATTTACTCATTTATTTTGTGTGTGGGTGTAATAGCTTTACACCTTTCTTATAATGTAAATATATTCATACTATAAATAAAATTTTGACATCAGAAGACCTTTAAATACACAATGTCTTGGTGTATAACTTTATGCATAGTGTGGCTGGATGTAGAGCTGAAAAATATATTCAGTCAAAATATATTCAGATTTGGTTTTTTAAGGAAATTAGGTTGCAATTTTCATTTCATTTCCATATGAAGTAGATAAGAATAAATGGAGCATTTTGGATGGTTAACTTTAAATATAAGAGAGTAGATTTTTAGCAATGAATCTGAACTGAAAGTCTTCCTTAATTTATATATTGCACTTTTTCCTATTCTACAAGCCTGCATAAACTAGATTAAAAACTTTATGCACACATGTTAAACTACAAAATTGTGAAGAACTATCTATCTATTTACTATGCTACCCAGTAGTTGAAGCTACCTGGGAGGTTTACAACAACATATAAAATACAACTTTAAAAACATAATAAAAAGGTTACCATACAAAAAATTAAAACCAAATTTAAAACACACATAAAAATTCCATATATAAAAAACATATATAAATAGTATCTTATTTCTAGATGCATTTTACTAATTAGTTTTAAGATATTAATAATATTTCTGGATGCCACTGTCACTTTTTCTAATGATTTCAGTGTCACTTTGCTTTTTAATCTTTCTGGTCAGTCACAGGGCCATTAATTAGAAACATAGTTATAATTGTAGCAGTGTTACAATAGTGTTGAATATGTTTGGTTAAATATATAGTGTTCACTTCAGAGATTTGGTGAAGGCCATGAAAAAATGAAATAAAAATAATGTATCTATTTTGTGTTATTTCTAAATAATCAAAAATTTCATTTTTGGCATCAGAGTGTGAGACTTTAAAAAATGACAAGCGGCAATTTTATAGCAAAAACATGAAACAGGCAAATAGCCCATTTTATTTTTCCTCCCTTCTCCATGCTACCTAGTTCTAGTGAATAAATAGAACTTTGATAATTCTGCAGAGATTATGGGCAAAAAAAATCAATGTTAGTGATATAATTACGAGAGCAGTTTTATGTCTGCCAGACAGCATCTGGGAGCCTTGGTATCACAGCTTTCCCCTGCAAGGCCATGGACAGTGCTGAAGCCTTGTGGGAGGATCCCCCACCCTCCAGACACTGCAAAAGTATTTATGGCCTTTCCTCTTGCAATGCTGCTGTTGCAAGAATGGGGAAGGAGGAGAGTGGGCCACTGGGGGAAAGGGGTAGGGCTATGAGGATATGGGAAGGCAGGGATCTACAGGCCACTCCATTTCCAGCTAGAGAGCTTAATGGGCCTATCAAGCAACTTGTTGCAGTTAAAGAGTAACAGGCAGGTTCTCATTTTCCATGGTGTTTTTGGGTTAAGAAATGTAAGATATAGTAAAGGAAATGCTGCATAGCAGAACTACAAAGTCAGTTTTCAGTTTGGGGTGTGCTATATTAATGGCAATTTCAGTTTTTTAGGTAGATTTTTCTCTTTAATTTTAGGGAGAATTTGTCCATCCTATTCTGCAAAAAGGTAGTAGTAACTATGGTCAACTTAAGGTAGGTGGGGAGGGTCAAATCTGTTTAGCACTGTGTACAGAATGATTACTGATGATAAATAATGTTTATCCTTTGTATACTATAGTTTCCAGAAAACTGATTTGAATTAATGCCAGATTAAATGACAACAGCAACAACAACAACAATAACTCCTACTTTCACAGCAAATTGCTGTGTCCTAAAAGCCAGCCTAAAAATACTTTAAATGACTGAAATAAAGCAGCTTCTCTTTCTCAAACAGCAGTCCTATGCCACTTAGCAAGCTGTTATAACAAATGTTAAAAATGTCTTTCAAGGCAGAGAAGCCTCCTGTTTTAAGGAGTCTTAATACCCTCACAGAGGATGCTGGAAGTAGCTCTCTGGATCTCATCCATCCTAATAAGGAAGTATGCCTATAATTATTAAGCAGCAAGTCAATAATCATACAGTTGTTCTGCATATCCCTGCAATGGGATATGTGTCAGTAACAGTAACTCCTTGTTTTAGGATCCTTTCTTTAACCATGTCATTTCACCCATCACTCTGTGCATTCCATTAAATTTGGAACTTGTTTTCTGAATTAGAAAGACATGTGACATAATTTTCTGAGAGTGAAGGAAAAGCAAAACAATATATTTTAGAATATATTTAGTTGTATAAAAATGCAGTTAAAAACTACATATTTATGTGAATGTGAGCTTCATTTTTGTTGCTCATAAAAGTCATAATAGAATTCAGTGCATTGACATTATATGGGAAAAGATAGCTCCTAAAATGGCAATCTGTTTTAGGTAGCTGTCTTAAGAATGTACAGTAAATACGGAGTTGCTTTCCCTTTGTATATATTTGCAGTTTGTGATTTAACTTAGTTTAATGTAACCTAGAATTAATTCAGGTAGGCACTTTTTGGCTGAAGTCAGTGAGTTGGGTGCAGTGTTTTACTTTGCCAATCCAGCTCATCTCCAAATGGAGTTCAGCTCAGAAAGCTCAGTCCAGCTGAATGTGGGGAAGTGATTTTTGATCCTTTCTCTTCCTGCAGCCACCAGCACCCCTCCCTCACTAATCTCAAGGGTCCCCAAGCAAAATTGGACTAGTTGGATCCTTGGTCTGAAGCAGCATAGCTCATCTCTGGCCTCATCACAGGTGAAAGGGAAAATGGAAAGGAAAAGCTCCCCTTTGTTTTGCCAGCAGAAATGGTTCAAAGTAGATGGAAGGGTGTATTCTATCTGTGGGACATAAATGCTGCATCCAACACAGTGGAATTTGAGATGTAATGATGTGTAACTCTACACTGTGGGCACCATGCCATTAGCAAGCCCCTTTTAGTACAGGCTTCCTTTGCTAGGTGAGTGTTCTAGGAACCCATCTGCATCAGTGTACCCAGTTGGGTTGTGAGAGGCTGTGTTTGGCTTCAGTGAGGGTTTTTTATTTTTTATTTTTTTTTTTTTTAGGAGAATCTTTCAACATATTTCCCTATTTCATGAAGACCGATTTACATGAACAATGTACAGTGGTGAAGTTTTGATCAGCTGAGTCTTCAACAGTTTTTGACCAAAACCAGCATGATCCTTTTGCCCCCATCCGATCTTGCCTGTGGAACATTTTTTTGTTTTACTGTATGAAAAAGTCCTCAAAGGGAAACGTTTTGCTGATGTTGAAGCGGTGAAACAAAAAACAACAGAAGTACTAAAAGGCATCAAAATCAAAGTGTTCAAAACCTCTTTTGAGCAGTGGAAAAAACATCTTGAGTGTATTGCATCAAAAGGAGAGTACTCTGAAGGCGACTGAAGTTTGAACAAGTAAAAGTAAATACACAAGTTGTAATAAATTTCTGGTGTTTTTGGGACCCCCTGTGTATGCTCCTGCCAGTTCTGTCATGCCATGCTTTTCTGTTGGGAAGATGGGACTCTGTATTTGTGTAACAAAGATTTTATGCTTCCTAGAGGAAGCTCCAAAATGAACAGAAATGCTTATTTCTGAATTGGAACGGATTGGTAGACCTCTATGTCAGCACCACTGGCCTGAGCATTCTCAATCAATTCTAAGTGCCCCTGGAAGTACTTCATTTCTTTTCCACAAGCAGAGTGTACCATTTGCATAAGTAAATTGGTGGAGCACACTAATAATCACCCTGTTGGATACTGCCCCGTGGATTGCAACCTTTGACATTTGGGATCCCAAGAATCATTGTATAACTGAAGTTTTCAGATTGCATTTTTGCTATTAATAAGAATTGTTTTTCACATGTCTTGTTTATAATCCAGATTTCTGGAAAGGGATTTGGTAACTTCATTAAAATATGCTTTTTATGTATTTTTGTTTTCAATAAACAATCTAAAATATAGCTCACTATTGTCCCAAACTGGTAAATCAAATATTTCTGAGAAAGTAGAACAAATACAAAGTTGATTGTTCATTCAGAAATAGTATATGAATTTGCATTCTTAGTTTCCTATAAGCTACATATTCTTAATTTAAAGCTTTAAGGATAACAGAAGTTATCAAAGCTAAGGTAAGAAGTGGAAGCTTCTACATCCAGGGAGAATTTATTTACCTTTTAACTTCACTATACAACCATTATATATTGGTTAATGTTCTGCATTAATATATTCCAGTAATCTAGATATTGAATTTTAATTGATAATTAGAAAATCACTTCATTTTACCGCCTTCCTTAATTTTGTACAATAAACTTACCTTTGTATGAACAACAGTTTTGTATTTATGCCATTATAACAGCTTTGTCTTGATCTGTGGGTATTTTCTATTTAGAAGAGAGTTCTCCAACTCCATTAATTGGGTTGCAATTCATTGGTGGCATGGAGTCTTCATGCTCTCCCCTTGTCACTATTTAGGGAATGGTCTCTGAGGATACATTTGGAAACGTAAGGGAGAAAATGGGCAGCAGTACTAACCCAACCCCTGGATATTTACTTTGATAGTTGATTCTTGATTCAACAATTTTTATGTATGTATGTATTGCGGTTATATTCCATCATTTTCCTTCAAGGAAGGCAAGGTGGCTTACCTAATCCTCTTCCTTCTCCCAATTCTGCCCTCACAACAACCCTATAAGGTAGGTTAGGATGAGAGTGAGTGAGTGGCCCAAAGTCACCGAGAGAGCTTCATGGCCAAGCATGAACTAGAACCCAGATCTTCTGGAACTGACTTTAACACCATAATCACTACTGGTCATACTGGCTGTCAGACAACGTATCAGTTCATTATCTGAATCAGCCATATAGCTCTATGAAATGACTTAAAACATGTTAAAGAACTCAGGGCCCACTTGTCACAAGCACAGGTTCCACTTAGGCACCATGCCAGGCCAATCCACAGTGTGAAAAACAAAGTCCCCAAGGGAAAAGATGTCAGTCCCATTTCAGCGACAAGATGGATGTGAGCGCATCCTTCTCATCTTAAATGATTTTAGAAACCGGTAAAATATATGCCTTCTTCTCTAGTAAATCTCTTTAAATTTCATTTTAATAAATATTTTGATCCTAAGAGACCAACGTTTCAGGCTATTGTTGAATTGTTTTCCAATTTGGTCTTGAGCAGTTTACCAGAAAAACACACTACACTGCATCAAAATTGTCAATAACAATACAAATTTAAAACACATTATCTTGAAGAGAGCAATTGCGAAGTTGGGGTGGAAGGACAGCAGTTGGAATAAAAGTGTTTACTTTCTTTTAGATAATAGTTGAAAAGAAGGGACAACATCTAATCTTTGAAAGTGTGTTTCTGTGTGGGGGGGGGGGGGAGTGTTCCAGAAGTTTGGCATCCCCGCCAGCAAGTCTGGTCTCCTGTGCTTTCTCATATGATAATCAGCAAATGCACTGAATGTAGAACCTTCAAGGCAAATGTTAACCTTATCTATAACTGTTTCTCATAGGAGAACCTTATTAGTTTTCCTGTTCCTGACTTTTATCTCTGTGGGAGTCACACACAGAAGAATGGGCTTCATTTCTTTATTTCTTTTTCTGGGAACACCAAAAGAAGTCCAGGTCAAGTAAATGCTATTCTGCATTTATTATTTTCTACTGTATTTATTATTTGGAGGATTTCTATGCCACCCTTTAAAAGATCCTCAGGAAGCTTACAAAAATTAACAAGTTAAATAGAAACAATTTAAACTAAAATATACATACTGAAAGCAGCAAGTTTTATAGAACAAAACAGCCCAAAATCATAGCAGAGAGAAAGCATGTTAGGTTAAATTAACAGGCCTAGGAAAATAAATCTTTTCCTGGCACTGAATGATATCCAGGCATGTAGGTTCCAACAAAAGTCCCCTGCAGAGCATTTCATAATCAAGGCACCACCACTAAAAAGGCCTTTTCCCCCAGTAACCATCTATCAAGCTTTAGATGGCAAAGTCCTTGAGACCTCAGATGAAGAGCTTAGTGTGCAGATAGTAATAGATGGAGACAAGCAATTCTTCAGATATCTTGGTCACAACCATAAAGTGTTTAAAGATCAAAACCAGAACTTCTGAGTTGAGTCACAAAATAGACTGTGGAGTAGATGAAGCACATGTAAGTATAATCATAACAAAAATCCCAATTTGAAATTTAGCAGCTACCTTTTAAACTATCTGCAGTTTCTGAATCATCTTCAAAATCAATCCCACACAGAATAAACTGCAGTATTCTGGATTTAGCAGAACATAGTTAACAGATAGTAAAAGTAGTACCATAAATTAATGTGTAAAGGAACTGGTTTCCCTCTTTAGGCAGGGGCTATCCTTCCATATGTATTCTTATACCTCTAGATCTTACATAAGAAGCTTTTAGGATGAAATAAGCAGCATCTCACGTTCTGAAACTCCTTAAGTCTATCAAATTTTGCTTGTATTGCATTTTGTCTCAGTACTTGCATCTTGATTCAGTATTTCAGACGTGGGTCTGAAGTAACTAAGGAACACTCTGTGATCCCTCAGGACCATGAAAGTGAATGTTTACATGGTATTTTGTGGGACAGACTGTTCTCTTTTGATCTCTTGATTCACTTCTTTCTAACATAAACTTTTAAGCAGCTAAGTATGTCATATGCCTTCATTTGTTATTATCCTTCAGGATTTCTGGGGTAGAAGTATTACCTAGCATGGTTCAAGAACCTCTCTCAATTCTTGCATGAGAATGAACCAACTTCATACTAAGGTTTGGACGGAACTCTGGAGTGCTAAAATGTTCTACTAATGTCAACAGATGTTATGAAATATGTTTGGATAGTCTTTTACCAACTCATTGTTGATGTAGTAACAGATTTCTAATGCTAAAAGGAGTAATTGATGTTCTTGATTATCTTCTGAAACATAAAACTCAACAAGCTAATAGTGTAAGAACAAATAAGACTTTCATAGCACTTTGAAAACTTCCATTTTGGCCTTATCTATATGTATTACATTTCATTATAGCTACCACATCCCTCATTGTCTTGCAGTTCAAGGCAAAATCCATGGAGAAATGTGGGATTGATTCTGTAGGAGATGACTGGTTTTTTCAGAGGCGTTTTTTTTTTTTTTTTTTTTTTTTTTTTTGGTTCATTGTAGACTATCCTTGAATGCATTTGAAGAGAACAAACCTGGCAATAGTATTTTAATAATGGAACAGTAGGTAGTAGTATGGTTCTGACCTTTTATTTACATTGTTGACAGGTTGTCAGCATGGGGTTACTCTAAGAACTGACTCATATATTTTGAATTGGGAGGGGCCAGTATAATGTAGATAAGCATACTTATGGAAGAAACAGCGACAACTCTTGGAAGTAGGATGCTGGATTACCTTTGTGTAGTTTTCATTCAAGTAGTTTTCTCCTTTGAGCAGTCAATTCTAAAAATTAGGGTGAATTCATAATGAATTAGCTCATTATCATCATACACTAGGATACATTGGGCATTCTGTTGCACTAGTAAGTGGCGCATTCCTCTTGTGCATATGTGTGTTTCGTAGGTGAACATATATTAATTTCCATTTTACTTCCTTCCTTGTCTTTGACATAAGGTACAAATGTTTACTTAGTTCAAAGATGCTCTGCATAATTTGAGATAGCACAGCCTGTCATCTTTATTGTCAGCCATATACCATGGGAAACATTTAATCAACGAATATATAGAACATCCAGTAGAACTCAGGGCTGAAATTTAGGGAATTACATGTATGGAAGAAAAATGTAAGCCTTACTGGAAGATCTTACTTCCAATTCTGTCCTGTTTAATAGACAATCTTATTACACTTTCCCTCCCTTTTTTATCTGGTATCTCTCAAAAAGTTATGCATCCTTTTACAATGCAACAGCTACCTTATCACAGCAACAAAATAATAGTTGTGTTGTGAGCTTTAACTAAATGATGGAAATAGAGGAATGATTTAAAATGCATGATTTAATTTTAATTGAAGAGTCATCTGTGTATTTGTTTTTATATGTTATATAGATGGCTCTTTGGGGATTTTGTAAGTGGAGTTTATAATTTTCTATTTACTACATTGCTAATGTCAGCAATTTATTATTGGGTTAGTTTACTTTTATTCTTGTCTACAGGAGTACAGTTTCAGCTTTCTGGGAAAGAAAACTTAAGCAGGAAGAGAATTCAGTGATGGAAGAATATTAGATTTCTTAAAGCAGCATGTCTTACAATGAATTTGTTGTGATTACCTCTTTATATTGCACAATAAACAGAAATATAAGTGTTCTTGAAGATGTTCTGAAATACCACATGATGGTTTACGCACTTCTACCTTCCCTAAATTATAAGATTATTTTTGCATATTTTGTTTAACTTATTTTCGTGTGTGGGTGTGCGTGCGTGTGTATTGATATATAGAGAGTCATACACACACTATAGTGTGTGTATCACTCTTGAATGAGTGTTGGATTGTTGGCACCAACATTTAGGGCTGTTTGCAGCAGATATACTAGAGCTTATATCAGAGGATCAGATATTAAATTTCCATATGAAGAGTTTAAGAACATTACTGGCAGTGGAACTCAAAATATTATTTAAAATCATCCATGAGATTGAGTACTGTGATCTTTCTTCATGGTCTCCTAGGTGAATGCTATGTCTAAATGTCAAAATGAAAGTATATTGGTCAATTAATCACTGCCACTGAGCCATAACATGTCAAAGCACCATTTCATGCTGACCTTCTCATGATGTTTGTAAAATCTAAACCAGGACCAGACAGCCTCTGAGATTGACCACACTCCTTTTTTTTCCCCTTTCTTAGAAATTTTTGAGCAAAATGTATTTGAAATACTGTAGACTGTATTCAGTATCTGTGTTTTGGATTTGAACCTGATGTTGACACATGGGGTACAAAAAGTGTATTGTGAGCATTGAAAGACATGTTTTAAAATAATCTTACTCAATTTCTTTATTTAAAGTTTCACAGATTGATAAACTGGATACCATATTAAACCTACACAATAGCAGATGTTAGAGTTAGATAATGCAAGTTTTAATATCAAAGTTAGCAATTTAAAAAGCAGAACAAAATTGTTCTAATAAAAGATTTTATTTGAGTAGTTCTTTTTCCTTAGCCTTTTCAGCAGTACAGGTAATACTGAATGTTGTTAATTGTTATGTAAATAACAATTACAATATGAACCATGATTTACAATGGATTTTCTTATAACACAGAATCATTCACGTATAAAGTATTTTTGTTTGTTTATTTTTCTGTTCCTTATTTTTCCCCTCTTACTGCACAGCAAAGTTACTAAGGTCACAGTATTATTTTGACAAACTAAGAAAATTTAAATCTTCTGACAAGCAAAGCATTGTGTTTCTGATGGAAAGAGCTGCAAGAAGAAAGCCTCTTCTACTTTGCTGGCCCATTTAGGAAGTTTGGTCACTGGTACAAAGCCATGCAGCTGCACATAATATAAAGTAAGTTTAACTGCATATTTGGTGAGTTTATAACTTCCCCAGGGTACTTTAACATTAAAAATAGTGATTGTTAACTCAGTCCATCTGAACTTAAATATGAACTTATTTTGCAAGAAACAAAATAAGTCAAGTTCTTTTTGTATCCTTTTGTTTTTGCTTGAAGGTTTACATGTCTTTCTCCAGAATTGTATCATTTTTATATTTAATTCTCACAATAAACTAAAAGGTAATTCCCAGTGATACATTTTGAATAGATGTGTATTTTATACCACTACAAAATTTGCAAAATTGGAAAATCACATGTACCATCATCATGCTTATATTATTGGAGACATAGTGCCCCATATTTTAAAAAGGTCTTATATCTGATCCTGCAAACTATTGCCCAATTAGTTTGTTACGCGTAATTGGTAAATTATATGTAAGACATCATTCTAATAAGTTAACTGATTGGATAACTGATAAAACTATTCTAGCTGATGAGCAAGTAGGATTCTGACAAGGTAGATCCACAGTAACTCATTCCTTTGTCCCAGCCCCTTTAATTGATAAATATACTAGGAAACCAGGTGGTATGTTATATGTGGCCTTCATCAATTTAAAGGCAGAGTTTGACTCAATTTCCTGTACAAGAGTTTCAGATAAATTCAACCTCCTAACTATTGATAAAAGATTTCTCTCTTTGACTATGACTGTGAACAATGTGCTTTGATAATAGATCATTTGTACCTTATGCTTGAGAATTAGTACAAAAACAGTTGATCTGAAAATTTTCCAGACCATGGAATATAAGATGTATAATGTCCATATGCAGTAAGCATTGTCCCACATATCCATTAGCCCTGCTACAAAATATTCTTAACACCCAGGCAGTTTTAGTAGTAAACTGTATCTTAAAACATTTCCATTCATGACAGATTTAAGCCCTAATACTATATGGCATGTTTAGGCATATTTCCACATCCTGTCCTTTATACGAATGGATTACATGGTATCATGCAGTTACTCTTTTAGTTCATTTTTAGATTTACTGGTTTTAAGTCAACTATCAGGAAAGCTTTCTCCTGTTTCATAAAATTGGACTTGAGTCGAGGTATTTCTTACTTACATGAGCTAGATCAGAATAAAGGCCATAATCTGCACTTAGGGACTCTTTAAAAAGAATGCACTGCACCAGTTTATTGTAAAGCTTTTGGAGCCCCTTTGACTGTTTTAAAGCTGTATTTATAGAACTCTGTGTGGTTTCTTCTTGGCATCAAGTCCTTATTATCATGATTTCATGTGCTGTGTGAATAAGAAGCCCTTGACTGCATAGGCCACAAATACGCCTGTAGACTAACTTTCTTATTAGTGGAATTTCTGTGCATATATTGTACAGCTATATCCCTACAAATAAAGATTAACTTAATTGGTTCTGCACAAGAGACCAGCATGTGGGTGTTGGAAAGGCATAGAACACCCACTTAGAGGTAGAGTGCAGAGTACTGACATTCCAATCCTATTGTTAAATTCCAGGAATAGTAGCCATAAATGTCTACAGCTCTGCTGTACAGATTCCAACCTTGTATATTCACACGGCTCAATAATAGCATAAAGTGCTTGACTGTAGTAATGGCACTGCTATTGCAAAAGTTCATCTCAACTGTTCTCTAACATTACTGTGTGAAACTAGGGGACATCTGTTTAATTTTGCATTCTTGTATATACAGCACCAAAAAAAGTGTCCATATTTCCAGGCCTATGGGAGATTGTGGGAGGATATTGGAGAACCTATATTATGTTCTCCAACTGCGGTATTTTTTATCTCTAAACTGTTGTTTGATTTGAACTTGGCAGTGATAGTCAAGTCAACAGACACCTGGATTAAATATTGCTTTGGGAGAAGAGAAGAGCACCTCATATCAATCCTGCTAGTTTCTCCCATTTCCCCTGGCTTGACTATATGCTCTTGTTGAAGAGCAGAATATGCTTAAAGAGTATATTTTCCAAGACTTGTAACAGGGGAGAGAGTTGATGTGCCATCTGTTTTGTTACATATACTTGTTTTGTGTTCCTTCTTGCCAGAGTAGTGGGAAATTGGGGACAGTGCAGATTAAACTTCTCAGATAACTTCTGGGAGAGATCAGTGGAACACTATGATTGCTCTGAAACTCATTGTTTTGCTTACAATTGTATAGCTAAAACAAGGGGTACAGAATTCAGGGTTGACCAGATTCTACATTTGGGATTAACCAAATTCCTGGCAGTTTCAGTTCAGTAATTCCTCCTTCAGTGAACACTCTAGATACTCTACCTAGCTGTGCAAAACTGGACTGAATCCTCACCTGAAGGAATATCAGGGTTTTGAACAAAGAATTCTCGGCATCACTTGGTCTATGAGTGGCCCTTGCACCCTTAAGCAAGCAGATAATGGTGCTGCCTAATGAAAGAATCACATCAATATAGCAGGACAGGCTATTGAGGCTCACATAGCATTCAGTTTAAATTGTGATCCATTCTTTCTCTACATAACACAATTGCATCTTGCTTAGATGCATTTTTCATGTAACTTATAGATTACATGTGCTACAAGGTCAATCAGACTTTTCAGCAGGTGAACAGTGAAACTCTTCAGCTAGTGGACTATTCTGTATTGGCACAGCAGCAATTGAATTATCTGCGTATAGACTTTTGCCTGCCCAGGTTTGGCAGCAGCTAAACTTCGTGATTTCCGGAAGGCATTTCAGGTGTGTCTGTAAGTGCTAAAAATAGATTGTGTGTGTTGTTATAAGAAATGAACATGTTTTACATCTGTTAAGAACATAAGAGAAGTCACGCTGGATCAGACTGAAGGTCCATCCCGTCTAGCATTCTGTACACATGGTGGCAAACCAGCTGTCCACAGGATCCTTCAAGCAGGATGGGTGCAAGACCTCTGCCTATTTAAGCTCCTCAATGATTTGTATATGCAGATATGCCACTTCTAGTAAAGGAGGTAGCATATACCTAGCAAGGCTAGTAGTCACTGATAGCCTCCTCCTCCATTAATCTGTTCTTTTTCCTTTTAAACCTGTCCAAATTGATGCCCATTGCCAATTCCCATGGCAGCAAATTCCATAGTTTAACTGTATTTTGTGTGAAGAAGTACTTCTTTTTATCTGCCCCAAACCTTCCACCAGGCAGCTTCATGGGATGAACCCAGGTTCTAGTGGTATGGGAGAACAAGAAAAATGTCTCCGTCTTCCCTTTCTCCACACCATGGATTATTTTAATCATCTCTATCAATTTCACCTTTCCTTTCCTTTTTACTAAGCTAAACAGAGGACCTCCTCCAGGAGCCGTCCTTAAAAGAGATCAAGAGCGTGACTACCCAGAGGGCCTTCTTTGCATTCCCCAGAGAGGTTTGCCTGGTGCCAATGCTTCTTTCCTTTTATCATTAGGCAAAACCCTTTTTATTCTCCCAGTATTTTAATTGTTCACCTGTTTTATTTAGTGGCTTTATATTTTAACATCAGATGCTGTGCAACTGTTACTCTTATTTCTATTTTTCTTTTATTGTATTAATCTGTTATAAACCATCCCGAGATGTCTGTGATGGGACGGTATACAAAAGTTTGAAAGAAAGGAAGTCCTAGTTGTAGCTGCTACTCATAAAAGACTTACTCTAGTTCCTTGATCATTTTTGTTACCCTTCTTTGTAATTCATCTAACTAATTTTTCAAGTAAGGCCACCAGAACAGAACACAATATGCTAAGCGTGGTTACACCAAAGTTTTGTATTATTATTATTACTACTACTACTACATTACATTACATTTGTATGCTGCCTCATAGCCTATAGGGCTGTCTAGGTGTCTTACAATAGAACAAGAAAATACATATTCCATACAAATAAAATAATATATTCATGCAATACAATATTTAACTGTAAGCAATGCAAAATCAAAACTTAATACAATAATATAACACATGTCATAATAATATCCACAATACATAATGTAATATAATTCATGAGTCCTGAATGACGGCTAGGCGAATGGAACTACCAACCCAGCAAAAACGTAAGTGGGCTTGGTCTCGTCCATCCTACCGACACTAGTTCCCTCCAAGGCAACAATACCAGCAGTGCCTGCAGCGCACGAGACCACAGCCGCAACAGAGGTTCCAACAAGGCCGCTGCCATTTCAACACTGACAAGCACCAGCGCTGATGGGGCGGGTGAGCCTTTCCTCTCTTCCAACTTCCACCTTTCCCTCTCCCGTTTGGGGGCTGGCTGCAAAGCCAGCTCCCCATTTGGGAGTCCATCACAGCTGATTGGTGGGTTTTATCCATCATCCAGCTCGGATATAGTATAGAATTCGACATTTGAGTATGATCATAGAATGTTAAAAGATATGTAGTAGGGGGTTGACCCAGTAAGTCCGATGTGTGTGATGATCAATGTTCGTAGTATTAGTTCAAAATTTTAATAAAATTTCTTAAAAAAAAAAAAAATAGAATTCACCATCATTCCTCCGTTGAGCCCAATCCAATTTGCATCATGCTCGCCGGTGTTAGAAGACGAAGTTCACCAGCTACTTCATAAAGGAGCAATTTGACAGCTCTCTTGCTCTGAGGGACTTCATAGATTCTATTAGAGATATTTTACAGTCCCTAAACAGGATGGTGGTCTTTGTCCAATCTTGGACCTCCGAGATGTTAACAGATTTATTAAACCTAAGAAATTTCAGATGACTACCCTTCAAAATATCCTTCCGTTGCTGAGGAAAGAGGATGGGTTCACCTCACTGGACTTGAAGGACGCCTGTTTTCACATTTCTATTCATCTCTGTCATAGGCGTCTCTTATGGTTTACAGTCTGGTCCGACATATATGAACTCAGTGTCCTCCTGTTCGGATAAGCCACCGCTCTGAGAGTCTTCATGAAATGCATGGCTCCAGTGTGCACGCACCTTCGGCTTCCAGGCATCCAAGTATACCCTTACCTAGACGATTGGCTGATAGTCTCCCAAACCCAGGAAGGTCTTCTCTCAGCCATTGACATAACTTGTTCTTTACTAGACGATTTAGGACTGTGTAGTAATCGTGAAAAATTGTCCCTTGTTCCTGTGCCGGTGATCGACTTCATTGGAGCTCATCTCAATTCCACCTTAGCGAGGGCATTTCTTCCTCTGGCTCTTCAGGACAACCTTTGTTCATGAATTCATTGGATTCGACAAGACAGGATCGTTCCAGAGCTTGCCATTCAAAAGCTTTTGGGCTATATGGCCACCACAGTGGCCATTGTTCCTCATGCCAGGCTCTGACTACATCCTCTTCAACTATTCTTCAACAAGAATTTTCACCTGCAGCGAGATTCGCCCAACAAGCCAATTTGACTACTGCTGTTCGTTCTACGGACATTGACATGGTGGATGGTACCGAACAATCTGAATATGGGTATACCATTCCAAACGCCTCACCCAACACTGACTCTCTATACCGACACTTCATTAATCGGGTGGGGCACTGTATGTGCAGGACTTCAATCCCAGGGCACTTGGAACCGATAGGAATCATCGAGACATATCAACTACCTCGAACTCTTGGTGATTTTTAAAGCTCTTTGATCTTTCAAGGACACTGTTCGTCAGCAAGTGATTCAGGTCACATCTGACAGCATAGTTGCTGTGTTTTATATCAACAAGCAGGGCGGGATGAAATCCGCAGCCCTAGCTCGTTTGTCCATGGACATTTGGGAGTGGTGCATCCCGAGGGGTATAACTCTTCTGGTGGTCCATCTAGCCGGGACCGACAGCGAGGAAACCGACGTGTTGAGCAGGCACGTGTCGATGACTCACGAGTGGGAGTTGGATCAACAGGTCTGCAATCAACTTTTTCAACTTTGGGAACATCCGAACATCGACTTGTTTGCTACCCACGAGAACAGGGTATGCAAAATGTTCTGCTCCACAGCAGGCATGAGACCGGGGTCAGTAGGAGACGCCCTCATGATTCCTTGGTCCAACATCAAATTTTATGTCTTTCCGCCGATTCCTCTCTTAATGAAAGTTGTTTCGAAGATTATTTACAACGATGCCACAGGAATCTTGATTACACCCTGGTGGCCCCATCAGGCGTGGTTCTCCACCCTCCTTTGGATGTCAGACAACACCTTTCTCTGCCTCCCGTCAATACCCCACCTGATAACGCAGCAGGACGGCGCTGTCCATCACCCGGACTTGACTTCCCTGAGCCTCATGGCTTGGCGAATTCGATGACTGCCAATACTGACTTGGTACCGACAACAATTCGGACACTTGCTACTTCTACTTATGGAACCGAGACGTTGCCTACTTCCTCGGGTCCGATAGACTTTGCACAATTCTAGAGTATGCTAGACCTGGACATTCAGAGAATTCTCGAATCTGCTCTACGACTGTCAACACGGAAATCGTATGCAGCAAAGTGGTGTCGATTCTCATCTTTCACGGAGTCCCATTTGTTTACTCCAGAATTGTGCTTAATTGAGAATATACTACAATTTCTTCTGTAGCTGCATCATTCGGGACTTAAACCTTCATCCATTAAGGTTTATGCAGCAGCGATCTCGCATTACCGTGGTGCGATACGAGGTTCTTCAGTTTTTTCGCAACCACTTATTAGGAGGTTCCTCAAAGGGCTGCGCAATCTTCATCCTTCAATTCGACCTGTTATGCCTACTTGGAGTCTTTCAGTGGTACTTCAAGCACTTACCAGAGCTCCATTTGAACCTCTGGCAACTGTTGATCTACATCTCGTATCCTGGAAGACTGTCTTTCTTGTAGCAGTCATGTCAGCTCGGAAAGCTAGTGAACTTTGTGCTCTCCGGGTGGATCCGCCTTACTTGAACTTTCATAAGGAAAAGGTGGTCCTTCGAATGGATTCTGTTTCTACCTAAAGTAGTCACTCTGTTCCACATGAATCAGGAAATCGTCTTACCCACCTTCTTTCCATCACCATCGAACCCGATTGAAAGATCTTTACATACCCTCGATGTGCGCCATTGTTTGGCTTTCTGCAGATCGCGCATGGAATCCTTTCAGCGTTCGAACAGACTCTTTGTGAAATACTCAGAACAGGACAAATACTCCTGTCACATCGCAAAGACTTTCAAAATGGATCGTTCAAACTATTGTATTGGCATATCAGCTGGCCAAAATAGACTTACCTGTTGTTCCAAAGGGTCAGTCCACGAGAGCAGTAGCAGCTTCTTCTGCCTTTGCCACAGGAATCCCGATTCAAGACGACTGTAAAGCTGCAACTTGGGCTGCTCCGTGCACTTTCGCCAAGCATTATCGCCTTGATGTGTGTGCCAGACAGGACTGCTCCTTCGGCAGGGGAGTCATCTCCACCGTTCTTCAATGACAACACCACCCTCCTCCGAGTTTGGTAAGCTTGCTAGTCACCCATATGTGTGATGCACGGAGGCCACGACAAAGAAAAGCAGGTTGCTTACCTATAACTGATGTTCTTCAAGTGGCCATCTGTGCATTCAAACAACCCACCCACCAGCCCCACTTGATGTGGGTGAGTGGATTCGTCTGTCGGTACCATGCCTTACTATTCATGGCACCTAACAGACTTATTATAATTTATTTGTCTCCTGAAAGGGGGCAAACGATAGGTCTTTCAAAGACTGGGGAAAATGGCGGACACTCCGCTCTATATATAGTACTGAGGGGGAGGGGAGCAGAGTTTTCCTGCCAAAAACCATTATCTTTCTAATCTTTCCAGTCTTAGGCACTGTGCAGGCACAGCACCCATATGTGTGAATGCACAGATGGCCACTTGAAGAACTTCAGTTACAGGTAAGCAACCTGCTTTAATTTCCTTAGGTTCCTTGGATCCCTTTTTAAAAATGACTATTACATTAGCCATTCTCCAGTCCTCTGGTACAAAGGCTGACATATTTAAGTACATATTAAATATTTTGGTAAGAAGGTAAGCCATTTCATGTTTGAGTTCTTTGAGAACTCCAGGATGGATACCATCTGGGCTAGGTAATATACTAAGTTTCCATTGATCAATAATTGAGAATTAAGGAAACCTGTCATATTTGAGGTGACCTCCCATACTTAAAATTGGAGAACAGTCTATAGAAGCAGTTTTTGATACTTAAATAATTTCAGCATCCTCCCAGCTTTATAGAAACCTATTTCCATCTTCTTGTCTGCTTTTTGAAAAATTCCTGGTTCAGAAAACCAATTTAAAGACTTCATTTCAGTCTAAATTAATTACTTCTCACTTTGAGAGCATTTTAAAACACTGCTTTGCTCAGGTGGTATGCAAGGGCTAACAAAATGTAACAAAATATGTAAAATTATAAAGAAAGACAGGTTTCTTTAGCAGTATGATTTTGTAACTTTTAAAAAACAGTTTCTGAAAGGAGTAAGGTTTTAAAGCTGAGCTGCTGACCTCTGATACTGGATTTTATAGTGGAAATTATTACATAAGTTTTTTGCCACTGAGCCACAGAGTGTGCCATTATTAGTCCTTGCCATGTACACGCTTTGCAAACAGTGCTGGTATTGAGGCTGTTCTTTCAAGCTTTTTCGGGTGCATTTGGTAAGACCCAAGAAAGGGACATTCCAGGAGCTGATCTCACAATTCCCTCCCCGGTGATGCTATGTTTGCTCCAGGTTTGCTATCCTTCCCCTGGCAAGCTCAGCCTGGCCTATTCAAGAAAGCCTCTGGCTTGTAAGTGGGTCTGCTGGGTTGGGTGCTGCTTTTTTTTCTGTAATTGTTATGTTTTTATTGTATTTTAATATATTGTTTTATTGCTTTCATCAATATTAACTGGCCTGTATTAGACAAAGGAAATAACTATATAAAAATAAAAATCACACAATTTGAGTCAGAAAACTCAGAGGATTAGAAATAAATGGTTTCATTCGGAACTGAGCAGGCCTTTGGGCATTTTTATCTAATATGGCCAAATCAACATGTGTTGTTTGCGACATGTACAATTTTCTTCAACTATAATTAGATTCTGTATATTTTGAACTTATTACACACATACAACTATGCAATACGTATTTTTAAAATCTGGCATGTTTGAGTTTGGCATATGTGGAATTCCTAGAATCCTTTTGCATTTGGTCTCCCACCAGAAGACCAAAATTGTGCAAGATAGCTAGACCAAGGGGGCTGAAGTTTCATTTAAAAGGCAAAGTTAGAGAACTGTGAAGTGCTATAAAGATTTAACTAATTATATCACAATTCAGTGTTAAATATAAAATCTAATATAAAAGACTTCTTTGGATGGATTTCTTTAGCTTTGAAAAATTTCTCAACAGATTTGTTATGAAGAATATTTTAAAATCAAATTCATGATGTAGCATTGCCTTGCATTTACAAATCTAACAGATTTAGATTCTGTATGTATTTATTCAGAATTAAGTCCCACTGTGAACAATGGGGCTTACTCCCCTAAGTTTGTTTAAACTTGCATCTGAAGGTTGCTCTAAAAGCTAGAGCTAGTACAGAATGCAACAACAGTAGTCCTTTTTACAACTTTCTTGCTGAAAGAATTGTACGGGCTGCTTATTTGCTGTTGGGCCTGGGTTAATGCTTTAGTTCTAGTGTACAAAGTCCTGAACAATCTAGGACCTAGATAATTGAGATAACATTTTGTGCCTTAGCAACTGAGGTCACTGAGGACCTACTCTTTGTGGTTCCATATGAACCCATGGCCTGATTGGGGTCCACCAGGAGAAGAGTCTTCACTGCTGTGGCCCCATTTCTATAGAATTCCCTACCTCAGGAGGTTAGGCAGGCGCCAACACTGACCATTTTCAGGTACCTGCCAAAGACAATCTTGTTACAGGACACTAAGCCATGTTACCTTGTTTTTAATGCACTATTTTTATTCGTGCGCTTTTTGTTGTTTTAGCTCTACACTATTTGCTGCTCCAGGCTCTGCTTGCATAAGGAGTGGTATACAAATATTGTAAATAAATAAATATATCTATTTTCTTCAGTTCTGTGTATAAAGGAAGCAGCTATTCATATTGATTTACTTAGCAAATATGAACATGATAAGTCAAACTACAACATTATATTCTGAATTATTCAGGCCTGCATTTCAGCAATCCTATGCTTGTACATCCCATTAAAGTACCTCCATTTATTCAGCAGGAGTTGGTTGACACTAAAGGGTCTTTAAAAGGAGTTATTTACTGTGGTTTTCATCTAAAAGTAGCATTCTCCAAATAGAAAACATCCTTCACTTATCAAAAGTCTGCTTCTGATCATGCAGAATAGCACTGCACAAAAAAGGAGCCTGAAATCCAGAGATGTCCTTCAAGGGCTCAAGCCCTTGCATAACCATTTGATAAAGGGTGCTTGCTATTATTCAGTTCACCATTGTAGAGCCAGAGTTAGTGCCTCAGGCATGGTTTCTGTGTTTCCTTTGAGTCTTTTGCTTAGACAGAATGTTCCTAAATTTAGGTCGGAAGCCAGGTCCTGTCATTTTACTGGTTCTTCCCACCTTCCTTCAGTTGGTGGGCCATGGAAAAAAGCTCTCTTCAGTTTCCATAATGTCTAAAAGAATGGAGACCCTGTACCATGTCCAGCCTGATGGTTACACTTTTCTTTTCAACATCCCATCCCAACATCCAGTATTGTTTGACTGCGATATCATAAGAAGCCATCTTCAAAGCTGCATTCAGCCCAGCTGACTGACTAAGAGGGTCATAAGCTGAACACTATAGGACACAAGTTATTCTGCTGCTGCATTGGCATACCACCCTGCTAATTGTCAAGGGTTTAGAATTGTCTCTGAATTTACGAAGAAGTATACTTTGAGTTCCTTTCTGTCGCTTTATACTTTCTCCCAGTGTTTTGAGGCTTAGTTAAGAGAACAGAATCAGATCCACCAATTGTGCTAGCAAGAGGAAAAAAGAAACTGAAACATTCCTCCTTCTCATGTGACCATGGCAGTGCCCCCCTGGGGGCAGAAAAGCATTTTCCTCTTGCATTTGAGAGTTGTGGTCTCAGCTTGCAATGTAGGACTTCCTTTAGTGCACAAGGATTGTAAGGGTCTTTCAGAGACATTTATTACATACTTTTTAGAAAACATCTGGGGAATAAATACATGAATTCTTTGACCCATTTCATTCATCATTCTGCAAGAAAATATTCCATAATCCATTTTTCAGGAAAAAAAACCTTAAGAAAAGGGGGTGGGTTACAGATTTTTATGTCCCCCCACCCTCCTTTATATCTCTAGGTACAGTGCTTCCTGGAACCTCATTACAAGTGCCAGGGTACCTTAATAGCAGCTGCAAGACAGGATAACCAGGTTCAGTCAGGAAAAACCCCTTTTGCCTTGAACCTCAGCAGTTTACTGAAAGATCGCTCAGGACCCCTGCAGTTACTTATGACAGAATACTACCAGATAGTGGTTCTCACTGCCAACTACAAGCTTTTAGAACATACTCAGAGTATTTTATAGATTCTGAGCCACATGTCATAGCAGCTGATCAGGTGATGACAAAATAAGGTGAACACGGTAAAAAAGAATGTGAGAGATCTGCAGAGAAGACTTAATACAACAGCGTTGATTACAAGGGAGTAACATATCGATAACTGAGGCACAGAGATTATTGTGGGTCTTGCCATGCAAATGAGGATGATTTCAATACTGCTAGAAAAACATATATGGCTGCCTTATCAGTTTTGTTTGTAGACACCACAAGAATAGATGGGTTAACTTTCTTTGGGAGCCTCATTCTGCAAAGGCTTTTCCAAGCAAAGGCAATAGCAATCTTTTAAAGAAACTGCTTGAAAATAATACTAAACAGAAGCCTGCCTTGGAGAAAGAGGTGCAGAGATGTTGCAAGTTTGATTTTATAACACAAGGGTACATATAAACAACCTTTTTCTATCAGGATTTGTCTGAATTTTTCCAACACTACTGACAAACATGTTCTTGACATTGTGCAGTGCAAACATAGGATTTAATTCTGTTTGCTCTCCCCACTGGATTCCCTATAGGCTACACCCTGTTCCTGCACAGGACAGGAGGTTAAATTCTTGCTCCAGAAGGAGGCTTGACATGCCAGCCAGAGTTGCATATTTTATTACTTCTTCGTTCAGAAAAAGGATTTGACCTATTTTAGATTGAAAATTTTAGGCAATTGAAGTGGTGACTCTGATTTCCATTCTTCTTTTGCTTTAGGAGAAAGACTGGTTTTCTTCCATGGATCATAAGGATGCATTATTTCCAAATGCCCAGGTGCCACCTCAAATGCATGGCCATGGTTGCCATTCACCTCTGCTTGCATGACATAAATTTTCTATATATGAGATTCGCTCATTGTTGCCCCATCTTATTCATAGCTTCATTTTACTCTCCTTTCTAATCTAGGCTTCCGCAATGTGCCTAAATGCCATTTCATCCTGCCTGCTCAGATTCAATGCATTGGGACCATCTTGGATTTGAGGAGGGCCAGGGCCTTTCTTCCATGGCACAGCACAGTCATTCATTTTTTGTGGCCCACTTTGTTTCATCCTGGAGTTCAGTCTCTGTTATCATACACATTGTTGGACATATGGCAGTAGCAATGTCTTGTTGTGAGTACATAGCTTCTTTGTCGTGGCCTCTGTGCATCACACATATGGGTGCTGCGCCTGTGCAGTGCCTAAGGCCGGAAAGATTGCAAAGCTTAACGGTTTTTGGCGGGAAAACTCCGCTCCCCTCCCCCCTAACAATATAAATGGAGCGGAGTGCCTGCCATTTTCCCAGTCTTCTTGCGACCGCCGTTCGCTGTGCCTCGAGCCTTTTGCTTCTTTGTTACTACTTGCTCTTTAGATCTCATTCCTCTACTTGTTGTTAGTTGATAGTCGTATAATTCCAACTTTTTCCCTTCCTGTTTGAATTTCTCTCCCATTTACTCTTCCCTGTTTAAAAAATATATATATTATCCCTTTTTTCTCTCCTACCTACTTCTGTCTTCTGTTCTTCCTCGATAGCACAGCGTGCGGCTTTCCGCAAGTGCTCACAGTGTGGATCTAAAATGTCTCCAACCGACCCACACAATCTGTGTCTCCTCTGCCTCAGAGAGGGCCGCAGGACTGAAAAATGAGGCCATTGCCAGGCCTTTACAAAGCAGGCTCAAAAGAACTGGGCAAATCGCCTGCGAAAACTCCTGTGGGACCAGGCCCTCCTACAGTCAGATCAACTCGCCTGCAAATCTGCTCCAGCCTCTGCTTCCACTGCTCCTCCACCCCGCCCATTGACTGATGGTACCCCAGTGCTGGAGGCTCAGCAACTTTCTTCTCCCCCTCACAAACAGAAAGAGAAGAGGAAGCATGGTGGATCCGAGAAGACCTTGGGCCATAAGAAGCCCAAAAAGGACAAGTTGGAAAAACTGACCCATAAACCTAAGAAGCCCGATCACCCGAGACACCATGATTCAGGTTCCTCCGTTCCATCGGTTCCGACGGCCGCCATGGTACCGATGCCAATGGGTCCGGCCCTCCAGATGGCCATGCAAGTGACCCCGCCTGGGTCTCCAAGGCAAGTTGTGTGTTCGGTTCAGTCATCTCCCGAGCAACCTGATGTTCCCTTATGGGAATTGATTTCTGATGGAGATTCGTGACTCTCCCCCAGTGGCTTGTTCTCCAACTCCTTTGCTGTCGCCTGAGCCTTTCCCAAGACCAGCACCTCAACAGATGCGATACCAACATTGCACCTCTGGCCTTCCCTTGGAGGAATGGGAACAACCTCACCACGGGAGACCACATCATGAGCCCTGGGATGACTACCCATCTTGTGGCTATTACCCATCAGTATGGGACCGTACTCTCTCCCCAGTATCGAGAGAGGCTCCGTCCACCTCGAGACCGATGAGGTCTAGGCGTCCCAGCTTGCCGGTTGAGTCTTCTTTGAGCTGTCCGCCGCATTATGATTCGGACTCAGATGACTCTGAGGTGATGTCAACTTTGCCCGACGCTGTCATCTCCATACAGGGTCCCAGCTCACCAGAGGAAGCACCAGGGTCCCAGCTCACCTTTGGGGAACTGATGGCAAGACTTGCCAGATCGCTAGAGATTGAAACCCAACAACGCATCGATCCTAGCACTGACAAGTTCTACAACATTGTTAAAGGAGAACAATCAGCTGCCATCATCCTGCCCCTAATCACAGCTCTTCGACAGGCAATGATGGAACCATGGAACTTCCCAAACCAGCCTCAACCTACCTCACATCAGTATGAGGCTATGTATTGAATTCAGGAGCAGGATATTCCATTCCTCCTGAGTGGTGGAATCGTCCCAGGGTTGTGAGTCGAGGGGCCATACTACACCCCGGGACAAGGAAGGCCATAAGATCAACATGTTGGCTCCTCGGGTCTACACCGCTACAGGACTTGGCCTCCGCATTTCGAATTACGAAGCCACGCTGGCTTGGTATCAATATTTTTTGATGCAGAAGCTAGACAATATCACCACTTCTCTCCCGGACCAGCAAAAAGATTTGGCCCGTATATTCATTAAGGAGGCCATGCAGGTGGCAGTTCAGTAGCTGACTACGGTGAGACACCATGTCGATTCCAACTCCAGGGTTCTGGTTGGTGCCATCTCCCTTTGTCACCATGCTTGGCTTCCAAGCTGCAACTTCCCAGAGGAGACCAAATGCTGAATCGAAGAGATGCCTTTTGACGGCTCAGGCTTATTTCATGCACGGATGGACCACAAGATGAAGTCCATACATGAATCCAGGATGACTGCTCATCGGATGGAAGTCCCAAAAGAGGCCCGACGTAGGTGGTCCTAGTGCCATCCTTCCTACAGGTCGCAGCCGTACTCTCAGTTTCTGAACTGGCAACAGTTTCAGCCCCATCAACAACGTCAGAAGCAGCATCAACCACAGTGCTTCCAGCAAAACCGCCGTCGTTTCGACTCTGACAAATGCCAGCTTTGACGGGACGGGCAAACCTCTCCTCTCCTCCTTAATCCACCCTCCCCTCTCCCTTTTGGGGATCAACTACAAAGTCGACTCCCTATTTGGGAGTCCATCACACCTGATCGGTGGGTTTTATCCATTATTCTGCTCGGATATAGAATAGAATTCGATATCATACCCTCGCCGGGATTGATTCAATTTACACCTCAATCATTGGTTCTCCTTGATGAGGTTCAACAATTATTCCGTATAGGAGTGATCCGACAGCTTACTCACTCTGAGGGGCTTCACAGATTCTATTTGAGATATTTTACTGTCCCTAAGCAGGATGGTGGTCTTTGTCCGATTCTGGACCTATGCAACATCAATAGGTTCATCAAAACTAAAAAGTTTCGGATGACCACCCTTCAAAATATCCTTCCATTGCTTAGGAGAGAGTATTGGTTTGCTTCTCTGGACCTGAAAGATGCCTATTTTCATATTGCCATTCATCCATCCCATAGGCGTCTTCTACGGTTTACTGTTGGTCCCGACCTGTTCGAATTCAACGTCCACCATTTGGACTAGCTACTGCCCCCGGGTTTTTACCAAATGTATGGCCCCAGTGTGTGCACATCTTCGACTCCAAGGGATTCAAGTGTATCTCTACCTGGATGACTGGCTGATAGTCTCCCCGTCCCGGGAAAGCCTTTTTTCAGTGCTGAGAATGACTTGTGCTCTTCTGGACAATTAACCATGAGAAATCATGCCTTATTCCCTCACAGGTCATCGATTCCATTGGAGCGCATCTCGATTCCACACTAGCGAGAACTTTTCTTCCACCGAGCCGATGGGACAATCTCTGCTCCTGGATCTGTCGAATCCAAATGGACAGAACTGTTCCAGCACTCTCGATCCAGAAGCTCATCGGTCACATGGCCTCTTCAGTTGCCACAGTTCCCCACGCCAGGCTTCGGATGAGACTACTCCAATTATATTTCAACAAAATGTTTCAGCCACAATGAGACTCGCCCCAGAAACCTTTTCGCCTTCCGACTTCTGACCTCCAGACTCTATCATGGTGGACTGTTCGACACAACCTGACTCTGGGTGTCCCATTCCATCTGCCACATCCAACCCTGACCCTCTATACCAATGCATCCCTGACCGATTGGGGAACCCTGTGCGCCGACCTTCGAACACAGGGCACCTGGGACCAACGGGAATCCGCCAGGCACATCAATTATCTTGAACTCCTGGTGGTCTTCAAAGCACTTCACTCTTTCGAGGACACTGTCCAGCGACACGTTGTACAGGTTGCCTCTGACAATGTTGTCGATGTATTTTATATAAACAAGCAGGGCGGGACAAAGTCCGCTCCGCTGGCCCATCTGGCGATGCAACTGTGGGACTGGTGCATTCCCAGGGCCATAACTCTCCTTGCAGTCCACCTGGCCGGTACCAACAACAAGGAGGCTGATATTTGAGCAGACAAATGACGACCCACGAATAGGAACTAGATCGTCCAACTTGCCATCACCTTTTCCTCAAATAGGGCTATCCAGGGCTATTCGCCACTCACAAGAACAGGATTCACGACACGTACTGCTCTCGTGCCGGCATTGGTCTGGGTTCAACAGGAGATGCCTTGATGATCCCTTGGTCCAACACACTTTTCTATGCCTTCCCTCCGATCTCACTTATAACAAAAGTTGTTTCCAAGATTTTCCATGACAGTGCTACAGGGATTCTGGTCACGCCTTGGTGGCCCCTTCAGCCATGGTTCTCCACTCTCTTCCAGTTATCTGGCAACACTTTTCTCTAGCTACCGCTCATACCACATTTAATAACCCAGCAGGATGGAGCTGTTAGCCACCCAGACCTTACTTCATTAGGTCTTACGGCCTGGCTCATTCGATGAACCACAATACCGATTCGGGACTGACAGAACCAAGGTCTGTCATACTTACCAAACACGGTCCCGATACAACACCTGTTTCCTCGGGTTCGATAGACCCTACATTGGATCCGAGCACTCTCCATCCCGACATCCAGCATATTCTTCAATCTGCCTTAAGACTGGGAACACAATAATCTTACGCGGCGAAATGGAATCGATTCTCATCCTTTGCAGAATCTAATTCATTTACCGCTTCCTCAGCCTCTGTTGAGAACATCCTCCAGTTTCTTCTGTCACTACATCAGTCGGGACTTAAACCTTCCTCCATCAAGGTTTACACAGCAGCTATTTCCCACTACCCAAAGTCGTGACAGCATTCCATATCATTCAGGACATTGTATTACCTGCCTTTTTTCCATCACTCTCTACTCCGATCTAACGGTCCTTGCATTCCCTCGATGTTCATTGTTGTCTTGCCTTTTACAGATCTCGTATGGAATCCCTCCGTAAATCTAACCATCTCTTTGTAAAATATTCAGACCATGACAAAGGTTCCCCTGTGAGTTCAGAGAGGTTTTCGAAATGGGTTGTGCAGACAAGCTGGCGTACCAACTTGCCAAGATTGATTTAACTGTTATGCCCAGGGGGCATTGTACAAGAGTGGTAGCAGCCTCCTCTGCCTTCACTGCTGGGATTCTGATTTAAGACATCTGCAAAGCTGCGATATGGACTACTCCTTGCACCTTTACCAGGCATTACCGTCTTGACGTCCGTGCCCGACATGACTGTTTCTTTGGTGGGGCAGTCCTTTCCACTGTCCTTCAGTGATGACACCGCCCGCCTCCAGGTCTGGTAAGCTTGCTAATCACCCAATGTGTGATGCACAGAGGCCACGACGAAGAAAGGCAGGTTGCTTACCTGTAACTGTCATTCTTCGAGTGGCCATCTGTGCATTCACACAACCCACCCGCCGGCCCCGCTTGGTGTCGGTGAATGGGTTCTTTTTTTGGTATCATGTTTCTTTTGGTATTCATGGTCCCGTGCAAATTTTTGCAGTATCTTTCACTCCCGCGAGGGGGCAACCATCCGGTCTTCAGTAGACTGGAAAAATGGCGGGCACTCCGCTCCATTTATATCATTAGGGGGGAGGGGAGCGGAGTTGTCCCGCCAAAAACTGTTAAGCTTTGCAATCTTTCTGGCCTTAGGCACTGCGCAGATGCAGCACCGATATGTGTGAATGCACAGATGGCCACTCGAAGAACGACAGTTACAGGTAAGCAACCTGCCTTTCCCTCTGCGCCTCCAGCTGACTCAAAACCTTAGAAGCACAGTTCTTTTATTAAAATTTAACAGGTTACAAAACAGTATAAATCAAAATAGCATTCTTTTTGAGATGTAAGATAAGCATCTGCTCACATAAAACATTGAATCCAAATGGAAACTCCCTTCCCTTCCCTTCCCTTCCCTTCCCTTCCCTTCCCTTCCCTTCCCTTCCCTTCCCTTCCCTTCCCTTCCCTTCCTGGAAAGCTCCTGACTCCATCCTTAGAATGACTCCTGCTGCTTGTGTGTTAGATGGTGGGAATGCTGGACAGTTCTTAATTGTTCTGCTCATTTCATCTGTTATCTCCTGACAAAAGCCTGTATCTTTTCCCATTCCAGTTCTGAAAGATCTCCCTCCTTTTCCCAGGCAGGCTGGTTCACACACTTCAACTGAGAAATTTCAGTAGGATACTGTGAAACTGCCAAGTCCTCTGCCGCCTTCCGTCTCCTCAAAACTGGACAAATCTATCTGAGCAAGTGGTAATACGTGAGAGATGGTCCTCATCTCTACAAATTTGTCACCTTTTTGCAAGGCTTATTGGTGTTCATCACCATTTTTCACCTCAAGCAGGATTCATTTGGGATGTGACTGTTACTACCCAATTTGATTCATCATGCTTATCATTGGTGGGTGACCAGGTCCCATCTTTATCAGAAACAATCAGCCTTGGCTGGGGGTCATACTGCAGCCTGTACTGAGCCCATATGCAGTGATCTCCTGAGGAAAGGTGATACCACATTAATATCCTTAGATTTATTAGCATTTCGAAAGGTCTTGATCTCTTTCAAGGACATTGTCCAAAACCTGGTTTTGCAAATCCCGATAGAGAATATTGGCACTGTTTGGTATATAAACAAACAGTTGGGTATCTGGTCAAGAGCTCTTCTTTGGCTTACCCTCAACCTCTGGGACTAGACTATAGCTCAAAAGGTCAAGTTACACCTGGCTTGAACAGAGAAAATACTGACTGATATGTTGAGCTGATCAGGACTTTATACAAGTGAATGCTGGACTAGACAGACATGTTCAAACTTTTTCATCAGAGGGATGTACCTCAGATTGATCTCTTCACTTGCCATATGAACAGCCATATGATTTTTTCCCCCAGCAGAATTAATCTCAAACATTGCATTCTTGATGGTACCATCCTGTATTGGGGGTACACAACATTTCTTCATATGTTTCTTAGAAACCCCCTTGCAAAAGGTGTTGGCAAAGACCAAGCAGGACAAAACAGGTATAATTCTGGTAATCTAATGAAAGCCCAGGCATCCATGGTTTGATAATCCAGTGTCCCAGTCAAGTAGAGCCAGGATAACATGTCTGCAATCTCCATTTCTCCTGACTTAGCAGAATGGTTCTATATGGCATCTGTATCTCACCTGACTCCAACTGAAAGCTTTATGGATTTTACCTCCTTATCCATCATCTGTTAAACAAGTCTAGAAGTGGCATGTAAGCCTATTCTATGGCAATCCTATTATTTTAAGTGGCAAGCATTCCAGTTGTGTGCTAATGCTGTTTCATTTGATCCTGTTTCCCTCACCACGTTCTTCAGTTTCTATGAATGCTTTGTAGTTGAGGGCTTGCCTTGTCATCTCTTCCAGTTTATTTGGTAGCATTATATAAGTTCCATTCTTGAATCCAAGGACACTTTTTTTTCCTTTCCAGTGGTTCAGACATTCCTAAAAGGATTAAAGAAATGTTGGCCAGTTTCTAGCCAATTCCTATCTGGAGCCCTTCCACGATTTTGATTGCTTTAAGGTCCAAGCCCTCTAAACCACTTGCTGTACTTGATCTCAGGTTGCTTTCCTTTAAACTTTACTCTCTTACTGCCATAACCTCAGTTCACTGAGCAAGTGAATTGGTGGATCTCTAGTCCAACCTCCCACTTCGGGCTCTCCAAAAGGATAAGGTGGCACTCTGAACAGATTCTACTCTCCTGTCATTATGTCACATGTTCATTTGAGCCAGGAATTATATTTCTTCTTCCCTAACTCAAATTAACATGGAGTCCTCACTTTACACTTTAAGCATACAAGAGGGTTTGACTATTCTCTCTTTCTTTCCAAGGTCCTCAAAAACCTTTGTCTGTTACAGAGACAAAATAAAGATTCTTCTGTTTGGACACAGTGACTATTCATCTGAGTTTCTAAAATGGCTAATGCCCTGGTTCAGCTCCCAACACCATAGTCAGGATGGGCCCATTTCACTTGGGCTGTTGCCTCCTTGGCTGCTTTTCAGGAAAGGAAGGATATTTCTTTTGGATGGGCAGGGCTTTCATCAGTTCTCTCCTCCTTTGGTAAGTCACTTGGCTAATCATGCATATATGTGATGTACAGAGACCACAAAGGCAGGTTGCTTACCTGTAAATGTACAGTGGTACCTTGGCTCATGAACTTAATCCTTTCCATGACTCTGGTCACAACCCAAATTGGTCGTGAACCAAGTCAGATTTCCCCATAAGATTCAATGTAAATAAGTTTAATCCGTTCTGTAATTATTTTTTTTAATCACAAAAATTTGAAGCAAAGTGACAAAGAACAACAAAGAGCGTGGCCATCTCCCCCCCACCCCCCAGCACGACCACGATCACGCCTGTCTCTCCTGCACGAGTATGATTGCAGTTGCAACCATAGATGGGCGCGATCACACTCGGGGAGATGGGCATGATCGCAGGTGCACTGGGGGCAAGACAGGGGCGATCACGATCATCACCCGATGTGAAGTTCGTGACCTGAGTAAAAAATTTTCTTAAATTTCTGTTGGCGGCCCAATTTGGTTGTGAACTGAGGCGTTCGTGAGCCGAGGTACCACTGTAGATCTTTGATCATCTGTGTGGTCACAGAGCCCACCCCTGTACCCCTCTGCAGATGTTCTGGTATAGTTTGCACCATTATTTTGTCTCAGAGGTATCTCTGTGGCAGTCTCAGAGGAAGTGGATACAAAGACAGGAGCATGCTGTCTAGGCATTTGCAGGAGGGCAGGCTTCTTGCCTAAACACCTCAGCTCTAGGTGGTTCCAGTGGAAGTTCTGAGTAGGTACAGAATCCATATGTGTGACTGTGCAGACATCTGATTGAGAACCACAGTTAAAGTAAGCATCTTGCCCCTCCCCACTGCAGTGCATGCTTTGCATTATGGAATTTCATTTGACCTGGCCGCAGTTTGTGCTTCAATGGAGAATGTTTGTGTCCCAGCTTGGAATTTGTTCCATGACATGAGCATGTAAGGTCTTTACAGTATAAACAAAATGCAGAATCTCAGCATGAAATAATGAATGATTTTGTGCAAATTGTTGTATAAGAGCTTGTGCAAACAGATAAATCTTTCTTGATTTCCGTTCACTTTTCTCACACTTCAGTCATGTAATTTGTTAAAAACAGCCATTATGAGAGTGGAAGCAACTTTCTGCTCAAGGTAGAGCACTGTCTATTGCAGAACCGCTGCCCTCCAACCTTTAGAGTTTGCTTTGCAGTGGAAAATTTAGATGCCCCACTCTCATGTGCAACACACATCACATCCTGAATCGTCCATCATCTCTCACAGTATGTTGCATGAAATCTTTCACTGGCATTTGTGTGATGGTTTGTTAGCATAAATGAACTAATTTCACTCACACTTCTTTGGATGCAGGCCAGTTTGTAGTGGGCCCTCATCTAACGGAATCTGCAGAAAAGCTTTCTTAAAATATACATTTTCATAAGAGATGCTGAATTCAGCTGAGCAATTGTACAGCTCAGAGGATATGAGAAAAGCTGATCTATTATTATCAGGTCTGTGGTGGTAGTTTTTGTATTGCTCACTATTGTTAATTGTCTTAATAATGCTTTTTCTTAACCTTGTTAATAAATGTTATTTATTATGTTATATTATTATAACTTAATTGTGTTAATTAACCATGTTAATAATACTGCTTGACAGAGCAAGAGAATCATGTCTGAATTGTTGTTGTTAGTCGCGAAGTCGTGTCCGACCCGTCGCGACCCCATGGACACCATTCCTCCAGGCCTTCCTGTCCTCCACCATCCCCCAGAGTCCACTCAAGCTCACACTGACTGCTTCAGTGACTACATCTAACCACCTCCTCTGCCATCCCCTTCTTCTTTTGCCATCTGTTGTTCCCAGCATTAGGCTCTTCTCCAGGGAGTCCTTTCTTCTCATTAGGTGGCTAAAGTATTTGAGTTTCATCTTCAGGATCTGGCCTTCTAAAGAGCAGTCAGGGTTGATCTCCTCTAGGACTGACTGGTTTGATCGCCTTGCTATCCAAGGGACTCACAGGAGTCTCCACCAGCACCACAATTCAAAGACCTCAATTCTTCGGCACTCAGCCTTCCTTATGGTCCAGCTTTCACAGCCATACATTGCAACTGGGAAAACCATAGCCTTGACTAACCGCACTTTTGTTGGCAGGGTGATGTCTCTGCTTTTTAGTATACTATCTAGATTTGCCATAGCTTTCCTCCCCAGGAGCAAGTGTCTTTTAATTTCTTGGCTGCAGTCCCCGTCTGCAGTGATCTTGGAGCCCAGGAAAATAAAATCTGTCACTACCTCCATTTCTTCCCCATCTGTTTGTCAGGAAGTGAGAGGACTGGATGCTATGATCTTAGTGTCTGAATTGGAACATGTTAATCAAATGTTAATTTAAAAGAACATGAGTTACAGAATTCTGGTCCTCAGGGCAGATCCTCAAGCTGCCTGAGTTGTAGTAACTAATGTAGTTGGTAACACTGATCATTTCGCCACCCTTCTGTCTGTGTTAACATGCTTATCTGGTTCCTGTTTCCTGACACGATCATGCTATGGTTCCACCAGAAATCTCTGCTAGCAATTAAGTGACCATAAACTAATTTTAGCATTGTTTATAAAGTTAGATTACTAGACATGTAGAAGGACAGCAACTACTGTTTAATACCACTTTGCTATAGCAAAAATGGGGAACCTTTTTCAGTCCGAGGTCAGAAATCAATCTGTGAGCAAGGCTAAAGGAAGTATTGGGTAAGACTGAAATGTGATTCTTGCAGATGTTAAGCCATTTCAGTAGTGTGCCAGACAAGCACCTGCATGTCTGTTCAGAAGTAAGTAGGGAAGCTTATGCATAACCACTTACACATAGGCAGGGCATAATACAGGCAAACATTAGAGGGAAGCAAGACCGGATCACTCAGCAGCTCCCTCCCCCATCCATGTTCCAGCAAGAAAAAGCCACTGAATGGAGATGAAGATTTTGCTTGCCAGGAAACAGGCGGTGCTTGGGAAGAAGCTGGATGGGAAACCCCCGTGGTCTGTATCCCCTGGCATGGAGGTTCCCTCTCCCAGTCTTACAAGATAAAAAGCCTTTTATTTCTTTTAAATGTATATTATCTCAGTTAGTTGATGATTCTCATCATGGTCTAAAAATTGCCTTCAGGCATTTTGTCATATTGTACAAGTTTCATGAAAAAAGGCATGTGACACTTTTTTGCCAGTTGTGGTGGGTAGGACTTTTAATTTGTACAGATTTCCAGGCTTCTACCTTGGGATGAATTACTTTGATGAACTTCCCCAATGAACTTCTTTCAGTAAGTATCTCTCTGAATGCTATGCAGTTTTTTTCCTATTTGTGCATACCTTGCTTGCTACAGTATACATTACACTTCATAACTTTAGAAAATGTGTGCATGTGCAGGTGTGCGCACACACATATACCGAAAGAGAGAGAGAGAGAGGTGTTGTCCTAAGAATGTTCCTTTGTGCTCCTGATTTTCATCACATCAATCATAATTAAATTGTAAGGAGGTAAAATAAATTGCACTAAACTATTTGACCTTTATTATTCTGCTCAGAGAAATCATGCCAAGCTCAAAACTTCCTCCTATGCATTTCTATGAGATTTTCTATTATTTTTGTTCTTTTAAATTAGAAGAGTGCGACTTGATTGAAGCCACATAGTAAATCTCTCAAAATTCTTCACCACTTTGCTG
This sequence comes from Varanus komodoensis, assembly GCF_004798865.1. NCBI lineage: Eukaryota > Metazoa > Chordata > Lepidosauria > Squamata > Varanidae > Varanus > Varanus komodoensis. The sequence goes on from NW_025335439.1 coordinate 750,094, forward strand.
CCTGCTTGATATAGTATTCGCTGTTTGTAATCGGCTGTTAGTGGATTGGCTTTCTGTGTAATAAACTACTCAAAAGCACATAGAGACTGATCAACTTGGGTGTTCTGCAGTTAACATGGTGGTGGTTATGCCTAATTCCCAGAGCAGAGAGGGGGAATTAGGAGGAGCATCACAAAGAACAAAAGTTAGTAGACTGCCAGCTGAGTAAAGCCCTTGCTGTGAACAGGTTTGAATAATAGCAATATTTCTTAAGGAGGGAGAGTAATGACACTTAAGTGAGGTTGGCCTTAGTGTAAGCAGTTGCAGGTCTGTATCCAATAATGTATCATTTACTGTGTCTGGAATAGATCGCATGGATAAATTAACTGAACTCTTACCCTGCTGTGAGCTCTTTTGCTGTGTTCTCTTTGCTTGTTAGCCTCCTAGCCTCTAGTTTGACCCTGTTCCTCTCCTTAATTAATGCATCTCCAATTCCCTAATCTGGACTTTAAAAAAATTCTCATGTTTCTTTGTTTCCACCCAACTTGAGGAAATAGCTGAAGAGTTTTCAACAGTTTACCCAGAGGCAAAATTAGCAGGTGCATCCAGGGTTATTGTGAGGCTGATCAAATACACTGAGGGCCTGGCCCAATTCCAGTTTTGATAAACAAAATAGCATTGTAAATGAACTGAAAACTGACATAAGCATTATTGAAAACATAGCTATAGATACTGGACTCTTTGGCATGAATAAGTCTATCTGAGAAGCTAAGACAGTTATCTGCAACCGCTTTGTGCTGGACCCCTGCTCTAGGTTGAAGTAGGATACCTTGTAGCTTGTTAGTTCCCAGAAATGACGTGTAGGGCTTTACCTGAATTTGAGCATTGTCTTACGGTTGACAGATGCTTATTGTAGATTTAACTGTAAGGATGGACCATTTCCACTTGACAGTATGTGTGGACCCATGAGAATGATGGATGAAAATTAATGTACTAGTTGAATCTGTCTGTGGGTCCACCCATTGTAGGCTGCTGATATAACAATAATACAGTGGAACATAGTTTAAGTTCAAGTATGCATATTTGATGATTTTTTCAAATGGATAGTCTGCTCATTATATGCTTCTTTATTGAGACACAGGTGACATTTGTTTGAGCAAAGCAACACATGCAGGTTTACAGAGAGTTTTTTCTTAAGCCCTCTCAGAGTGATGCTTGTCCTAAATATTGGGAGACTAGTAGCTAGACTAAAAAATGGATGCTCTTTATATAGCAGGGCTATGTAACTGTCTCAGACAGGACAGAAAAGACAGTGAGGCATGATGTTCAGGACTGTTAGATCTACTTCAAGATGGGGACTTAATCTCTTACTTTTCCTCTCCTTCCCGCCCCTCCTCAAATGAGACTGTCAGTTTTTCCACAAACAATTATTTCTAGAGTACACCTTCTGTAAGGTATTTGATTGCATTTACTTGAAACTACCTTAGAAACAATCCTGTGGCCTGTAGTAAGCATCTGAGGGGTAATAGGATGCTGGAGATATTCTTGAGCAAGAAGATATTCTCATGGATCCTCCAGTCACTTCAGGAAGCTCTGAAGTGTCTTCTTCTGTTGAGGTTTTTATCATAACTCCAGGAGTTGAGGAAATTTTTGGGAGTGGGGCCGGGGGCTCTCATATCAAAGCCCCCCTTATTTATTTATTAATTTGCTTTGTATCCTGCCTTTTTTTCCTTAAAAAGATTTCAAAGCAGCTTACATAATTCTCTTTCTCTTGTTCTGTGCCTGGCCCAAAGTCCCCCCATGGCTGCGTGGGGGCTAGAACAGATTGCCCGAGTCCCCATCCCATGCTTTTCACCACTATGCTACACTTGCTCTCTCATGTCTGACTGATGTTTAATGAACATCAGTCCTGAAGGGTTGCCCTCTTGACCATTCTTTTGCAAACTTTTTAGGATAAATATGGATGTCACTATACTGTGCTTGTCATACTGCGTGCCTAATATATTATCCCTCTGGAATTGTGAGTACATTATAAGGTGGTTGTATAACATTTTATTAAATCATGTAGAAAACTTTCCCACTCCCCTGCTTTTCTGGATTTCTGGTTGAATGTAAATGTGTAGCAACATTTCCTTAGAATCATAGAATAGTAGAATTGGAAGTGTCCAAAAAGGCCATCGGGTCCAACCCCCAGCTGTTGCAGATCACCAATTTATACCATCCCACACAGATGACTGTCCAGTTTGTTTTTAATGTCTCTAGTGTGGCCGAGCCCATTATCTTTCTAGGTAAATGGTTCCACTGACATATTGCTCTGGCAGTGAGGAAACCTTTTTTGATACCTAGCCTGACTTTGAGGTACTTATAGAGTGATGTCATGTCCCTCCCCCTCAGTCTTTGAGGTACGTATAGAGTGATATCATGTTCCTCCCCCTTAGTTTTTTCTTCTCAAGATACCCAGTTCTCTTAGACTTTCCTCATAGGGCAGTGTTTCCAAACTCTGTATCATTTTTCTTGCCCTCCTCTGGACCCTTTCTAATGTTCCTGCATATTTTTTTAAATCTTGGTGTCCAAAACTGGATACACTATTCTAGATGAGATCTGACTAGTGAAAAGTACAGTGGAGATATTTCTTCTTGTGATTTGGAAGTAATATTTCTGTTAATCATCTCAAAACAGCATTTGCCCTTTTCATGGCTGCATCGCATTGTTGGCTCATATTTAGCCTGTTGTCCACAATAATTCCAGGGTCTTCTTCCTTTTCAGTTCTGTTGAGCCATGTATTCTCCATCTTGTATTGAAGCAGTTGGTTTCTTTTTCCTAGGTGGAGGACTTGGCATTTGCCCCTACGAATCTCATTCTGTTGCTTTCAGTCAAGTGTTCAAGTTTATCAAGATCACCATGGATTTGCATTCTGTCCCCTAGGATGTTTGCTATTCCACCCAGTTTTGTATTGTCCACAAATTTGATTATTGTTCCTTGTACTTTTTCATTTAGGACTGAATCCATGTGAGAAGGTGCATTTGATGAGCACTCTTTGTGTCCATTTTAGCAGCCAATTTTGGATCAACCTAATAGTTTTTCTTCTAGTTCACTTTTTGCTAATATGCTTATCGGGGAGTCATGGGGCACTATGTTGAAAGCTTTGCTAAAGTCAAGTTAGATTGTGTCCACGGTGTTCTCTCTGTCCATTTGGGAGGTTTCTCAGTCAAAAGTGAGATTAAATTTGTTCTTGATGAATCCATGTTGGCTTTTGTCTCCCAATGTATATCAGGGAAATGGAAGTCCCACATAATGACTACATCATTCTTCTTGGAAATGCTGGCAAATTGCTTTTCAAAGGTTTCATCCTTTCCTCTCTTTAACTAGGTGGTCAGTAAAAGACACTATTAACTATGTTTTTTTCTCATTTTTTGCTCCTTTTAAATTAATGGGGCTATTAAGTTCTTCTTGTATTTCTATGCAGACAGAAGTGCTTCCTATGTATAGTGTGACTCTGCCTCCCTTTTTGCCCTTTCTATTTTTCTTGAACAGGTTGTATCCATCAGTTGTAGAGTCCTTGTCATGTGAGATGTCCCACCAAGTTTCAGTTATTTCTATAAGATCGTAATTGTCCCCATTACTGTTTGTGTTGTTTGTTCCCCATACTCTGGGCACTGGTGTATAGACATCAATGTTTATTCTTCTTGTGCCCTGATTTCCTATATTTTTTGGAAGACTGATGTTAGGCCCTGTTTGAGGTCTTTTCTCTATTGAAATATGCAAATCTCTGTCAGGTGATGTTTTGCCATGCTGTACATTTCCCTCCCCTGTATGTTTTTCTTTAAAGCCTTCTTGATGACCTTTTCATGCAGTAACTAAACACATGTTTTCCATTCTTGGTGTGACGTGCATCATTTACTAATAGTCCATCTTCCAGGAACCTCAGCTTGTGGTCCCAGCATCCAAATATCTTTTTATGGCACCACCATCATTGCTTCTTTTTCAGAGTTACTCAGTGTGTCATGTAGTGCTTGCACAGCAGGTTTCTCATTTGTCTCTTCCTCAAGTAACTTAAAGCAGTTTGAAAGTCACTACTTCCACCGGTGCAAAGTGTCTTGTAGTTCTTCTGCATCTGTCACTCTGTTCCAGGGAGTTTCCTCATTTTCCCTTCCCTCAGGGTTCTCCTGCCTCAGCTAGTTGATGCATTTCTTGCTTCTGGCCTACACTTAGCTGTTGCAGCACCACTGTTCTGTCTAAAAACATTTCATCTTCCTTTATTACCTTGAGGGTAGACACTCGCTGCTCTCCTGCTCTCACCTTTTCTTCTAACAGGTTACTAGCTTGCACATGTAGGCCATGTTGCATTAAGGCAAGAAACAAACATTGCAGAGTTGTTGCAGGTCACCACTACTGTGGAGTCTTCTCAGTCCATTGTCTGTGCTACCTTTGTGATTCTGTCCTAGAGGGCTGGTGTGGCAATTGGTGTTTTCTCCTGTCTTCACTAAAGGTTAACAACTCAGTCCTACCATTAAATGGAAGGTGTTACAAGAAGGAAAATGAGTGTGCGTTGGGGGGAGGGGGGGCAGAAAGAAGATTAAAAAGGGGGGGAATAATAGAGACCTCCCCTCTGACCTCCTTTGCTGAATTCCACAACCAAAATCCTGTTAGCTCTCCCTGTTTGCTTACTCTGGTCACTCACTGCCTGGGCGCTTGGCTGCTTGTATCCCAGAGATCCTAGACTAGCTGGGGCAGTTTGCTCCGCTAGGAGTCAGGAACCAAGATGCTTACCACTTAATACAGCACTTACCACTTGATACAGCATTGCTGGCTAAACTAGCAGGTGCATGGTAATGGTGGCCAATTGCTACTTGAGAAAGTGATTCATGTTGAGGCAAAAAATCTCAACTTCAAGTATAGGCTGATGGCATCTGAGTTAGCCATGAGTTAGAGATTTGGGGGTTGTAACGGACACTTCAATTATAATTGTTGACCCAGTGCACAACTGCTGTGAAAAAGGCAAACTCCATGTTAGGCCTCATTAGGAAAGGAACTGAAACTAAAATTGCCAAGGCTGCATTCCCCTTATACAAATATTTCATGAAATCATTTTCATGCAATACAGTCAATATTGTGTACTGTTGTGGTCACTGCTCCTGAAAAGGGATGTTAAGTTGAAATAGGGTAGAGAAGGGCAACTAAAATGATGGAGTTGGTATAGCTTTCCTAGGAGGAATGGTTACAGCGACTAGGATTGTTGAGCTTAGAAAAAAGGCAAGTAAGGGAATAAATGTGCATAAAATTTTGCATGGTGTGCCGAGAGTTGAGAGGAAGACATTTTTCTCCCTTTCCCATAAAGTAGAACCCAAGGTCATCCCATGAATGTGATTGGTGGGAGATTCGAGTCAGATAAAAGGAAGTACTTCTACAAACATAGTTAAACTCTATAATTCACTTCTGCAGAAAGTAGTGATGGCCACCAATTTAGATGGCATTAAAAAAGGATTGGACAGATTCATGGAGAAGAAGGCTATTAGTGGCTGCTAGCTGTGTTGCCATGTGCTGCATCTGTTATCAGAGGCAGTGTATCCATTTACTGCATTGCTGAGGAGCTTGGGCAGGCAGAACTCATCCTGCTTGAAGGATCCGGTGGGCAGCTGGGTTTCTGTATGGGATGGATCACTGGTCTGATCCAGCATGACTGTTCTTATTTTCTTACATTCATCATAATTTAATAGTTGAATGTGGGACCTAGCTGTACTTTCAGTATGTTAATTGTTTGGATTCTAATTAAATCTGGATTGGAAAGATAATAATTATGCTATCGAATGACATTACATTTAGCCGACCTGCCATCTTGTGAATGTGTTGAAAGACATTCTATGTTAATGTATATGGTATGTATTATTATTCATTTTAGGTTTAGATAATAGGTTTCTCTTTTAAAAAACAGTACAGGCACTCCCTGGGTTACAAATGAGTTCCATTCCAGAAAAAATGTAAAGTCATTTTTAAGTCGAATTTGTATGTAAGTTAGATCATGTATAGTTGGTCCTCTGCATTTGTGGAAGCCAGGGGCGCAGGACCCCTGTGAAAGTGGAAAACCCACAAATACCTCTAGGGCCTCCCCCACTCCACCCAAACTCATCAGTATCTCCTCTTTGCAGCAAGGCAATGCCATAGAAATTTCCTTTGCCAGATGGGCATGGCAGGAATGCATACTTTGGAGGCCTTCTGTGGGTCTCTTTTTGTTTTTTTAAACAAACCAGCTTCTTAAACCATAGTTTGATATTGGTTTGTTTCAGTAAACTAGAGTTAAGACTAGCCATCCTATATTCAGACTAGGTCATTGTCTATGGAAGTGAATCTACAAATATCCCTTCATTGAAAAAAACTAAATTTTAGTTCTCAGACTCTCTTTACTATGGCAGCGATCATGTAAATTCAGGCAGTAGAACAGGTATGTGAGGAACAGTAGAAAATTGACATTTATTCTATTGTGTTCCTTGTTTACAAAAAAAAAGATAGATACACATGCACACACACAAACCATATTACAGGAAAATATATATGATTGTTCTTCAGAAAATCCTATTATCATTTGAATCGCCTCCCTGAAGCTGCTGTTGAGTCAATAGGATGAGATGTAGTACTGCATTTTACTCTGAAGGATAACTAGCAGCTGGGGGTTGTAATTTGGTACTAGTTGAGTATCTCAATTTAATCTACCTCATAGAATTGTTCAGATAATCTCCAGCATTTCTCGGCTTTAATTCACAGAAGGTAGGACAGAAAAGCCATGATAGCAAGATGTTTTACAATATTTGCATTAAGAGATCATTTACAAGAAGCCTTCAATGAATGTTGTATTACATAAAAGAACAATCTAAACAAGTATAAAGGGTCTTTAATATCCAACTTCCTCATTGTGAAAATTGAAACTTAGATTTTGCAAGGCCCTCTTAACTCCTTCCAGGCAGTCCCAGCAATTAAGATGGAAAGGCTTTTAAAGCTCTTTGTTATATGTGATTGTGAAACTGGGTCTCTGTCACAATATTTGATAATACAATATGTTTTATAAAATGTCAAGTTCAACTGGCCTTGCATAAGAGACTTATGGTATTTGGAAAAGAAGTGGAAATTATTCCTGTTTGTGCTGGCATTTTTCCCACCTTGTAAATGTTATAGGGGGTACCTTTTTGGTATTTGGGTTTTAGTTGTAGAAATCATTTATTTAAAATGTGTTGCTACACTGAATGGCGAGGAGATGGCACTATACTATAGCTTAAAATTATGTGTATGGACCATGAACTTATGAGTTTGCCTCCTGTTTAAAGAGAAGGATATTGGAAACTTATGCTCCCCTTTGCAGTTTAGCATTATGTTCTAAACTATAGTTAAACTTGACAATTGTTTTTTTTAAACAAACCAGCTTCATAAACCATAGTTTGATATTGGTTTGTTTCAGTAAACTAGAGTTAAGACTAGCATTCTTATGTTCAGACTAGGTCATTGTGTATGGAAGTGAATCTACAAATATTCACTAAAAAAACTAGATTTTAGTTCTCAGACTCTCTTTACTATGGCAGTGATCATGTAAATTCAGGCAGCAGAACAGGTATGTGAGGACATTTATTCCATTGTGTTCCTTGTTTACAAAAAAAAGATAGATACACATGCACACACACACACCATATTACGGGAAAATATATATGATTGTTCTTCAGAAAATCCTATTATCATTTGAATCGCCTCCCTGAAGCTGCTGTTGAGTCAATAGGATGAGATGTAGTACTGCATTTTACTCTGAAGGATAACTAGCAGCTGAGGGTTGTAATTTCAATTAGGGAAAAGGTATGGGTCAAGGAGTTAGGCACTAATTTTAATTTCCCCAACCAAGACTGTTTGGATCACAAAGATTATGTTTATGGATCCTAGGGCCTACCTTGGTCCTGAAATGACCGAAGAAAGGTCAGCTACCCTTCTCCAGGCAGTTTGCATAGTTCATAGAGGATGATATTATCAATAGGGTTAGAGTCAGGATCAGAGCCAGCAAGCCTCTGAATACTGGTTGCTTGGGAGCAGGAATGAGACAGATATTGCTTTCATGGCGTTTTGGGGGGGTTTGCCAGGTACATCTGGTTGTCTACTGTGAGAAAAAAATGCTAGGCTGCACAGACCTTTAAACTGATTGAATAAGTATTTTCTTATAGCTGTCTTAAGACTTCAGTAGTAGGTGGCATATAAATGGAAGTAAAAATAAATGTTTTAACTTAAAAACGCTGCTTAACATTGGCAATATAAACCACAGAGAAGACATAATTGCTTTGCATGTATAAACATGAGAAGAAATAGAGATGACTGAAAGCCATTTTTGAAGGAGGAGAAATGAACTATTAAGCTGTAACTCAATAATCTTGTCTTACAAATTGCATACATTACTGTAGTCACGAGGTAGAATTTACTTTTTTAAAGTGCAATAGCTTCAGGGAGGAATACGCATCAGTCTGAACAATGAACATCTTGAATTTTGTCAGTTTGTCTCATATTCTGGTATCACTTAAGGTTATTTCGCTATTTGCTTTGTTTTCAAAAAATACATGTATAGAGGAAATATGTAGAACATATTTAATGACAGAAATAAACCATGGTTGGCAAGCCACATTGCTGAAATAGTTCCTTAAACAAATCACACAGAAAGCTATTGTAAACTAATTCTTCTGTTAATGGGGGAAGCAAAGCAATTGAGTTTAGAGTGTTGCATACTGATTTGATATACTGGAATGAAATCCCTATGAAACTTTTCAATGGTTAGTTATAGAAATTACTTCTGAAAACTCTTAAGCAGTAAGAATTGTTTACAAAACTATGGAAAAGATGGGACAAAACCCATGTTAATACAAAGAATTGCACTCCTGAAAATGAAAGATGAAAAGAGAAATTAAAATTCAATAAAATAGTAGTGATAGATGGTATGACAGTACTCAAAGGCAACACATAAAGATAGCTCTCTGATGATCTATGAAAGGTTTGGAGAAAGATTTAAAAGATACTAAACAGAGGGAGAATGGAATAAAAGAATAACTGAATGATAAGACTGGAAGGAGAGGTCAAAGACAGCCAATGGTAGATGTATGCAGAGCAAGGAATGGAATCATAGGGTAAGTGGAGAGACGAGGGAAACATACTGTGGGGGGAAAAACCCCTATGCATTCTTCTGGAGCTAATCTAAGATGGCAATCCCTTTGGACCTTGATCTGTATTTAGCAAGCACATTTCTAGTTCATTATCACTGGCTGCTATCTTTCCTGGAGGTGGATAAGATCCACAAAAATAAATGCAACTGAAGTAAATTTAAATAATTAAGGCAGAGGGGTGTTTTTTTACATCTTGTGAGAGTGTCTTAGAGACAATGAGCCATTTTACACACTGAAGTTCAACAAAGCCCAACAAAGTCATGGCACTACACTCTTGATCTTAAAGCTGGGGATAGAGCAGACAATAATCCTTGATCTCATGCTGCCCTTCAGAGGAGTTGGAAGATCTTCCAAAATTCAATAAGATTAGAGAAAAGACCCTCCCAGTACCCTAGATTGGCAGTGAGTGGTGCTAAAAAGCTCATAGATTTTGACTGGTATCAAGGTCAATGAAGCAAGAGAGGAGAGCACAACAAATATAAAGGAACATAAAAAAGAGACAAGCTTTTTCTTGTACTTTACTGCTGTGGAAATTTTCTACCAAATCATCTGTCAACTATTTTCTTAAAGGCTCCCTAGATTTTTCAGTACAATTTTGAGACTTGTCCCTTTTTGTCTCTCTTTTGTACCAAGACAGCCCAAATAGGTTGGCTCCTTGTATGGCCTGAGTAATCAAAAAGGGATTTTGTTAAGTTATGGGTATTGTTTGAAATGTTGCTGTTTATTCCTCCTGGCCATTTGTCAGTTTGACAAACCACTTCATGGAGGGGCTTGTGAGCTGAGTATAGTCAACTCCAACATTCTTGAATTTGGCTTTTCTCATGTTTGGAGTACAATACTGGGATAATAAAATTTTGTAACTAAAATCCCATAAAATTGTTGATTAAATTGTACCAATGCCAATTTACTGCCTTTGATTTAAGTGACTACTAAGAAAGGCTAACTGTTTTACTCACGGAACTAAAAAGCAGAGATTTCTTTAAAGTGAAAATGCAGCTTACATCTTTGCTATCCAAAATGTCTGATTTGGATTGATTAGACATGTAACTCATTGGGAAAATGATAGATCTGAGATACACTTGAAGGGATAATTGTATACAATCAGTTTAAAAGCTGGTAAATATTTAAGGGTCAAGGGTTAAATGTCACAGCCACAGTACTTGGGCTTGGGTCCATAAGGTATCAAGAATGGTAATTAAATCCAGGGTATATTTCACCAAAGGGAAATAAATTTGACAGCTAACAACCAATACTGGATTACCACCTTTCAGAGGTTAGGGATCATGCTAGTAATTGTAGGCGGTTTACAGTTGTTAACATAATAAGTACAATGATTGCTTTCTTTGGAATGTGTAATATTGAATCAAACAATGTGAAATTTTCTCTTTTGCTTTTTCAAAAATGTATATATACATGCTTTTCCAGGCATACTTTTAGACATTCTGTTTTGCATGTATTGCCTAAGCAAAAATAATAATATCCATTTATACATTTGCATTTAATTTAAAACAGTATTATGATGGGGGGAAATCTTGTGGCAGTATTTACAGTTATAAAAACTGCAGTTATTATAAAAATTCCACCTATACTATAAATAGATCCAGTGCAGTTGCTAGCCTGAGACAGATTGCCATGCCTTGTTTTTTTAGAAAAGCTTGTTGATGCCAAAATGAGTTGCCACTATATGTGCAGTACTGTTAAATATATGTAAAAGTCCCTATACTTGGGAGAAAGCTTTGTACGATTTATAGGTTGTTGTAACTAGAGAAAGGTTTCATTATAGCTGATTATATTTTTACTAGTCTGAAGATAACTGAAGGCTTGAATGGCCAAGAGTGATTATTTTGGTGCAAATGAGTTAGATGAGATGAAGCATAAAGATGTATCTTTTTCACAGTTTGCAGATTTCCTGCTGGAACAGAATATTCCCCTCAATTCAGCATGAAGGAAGTCTTGTATGAGGAGCAGAAAAGACAGATATCTATTCTTGACTTGACTATGGATGTTTCTCATATACTCTTTTCGAGCTCAATAAGGGCAGTCCTGATGAGTAGAACACTTTGGGTTTGTCTCCTAGGCCCTCCTGTTCCCTCCTTATGGGACCCAGAGTTTCCAGTGTCTGCTGTACATTTGGGTCTTCCTTTCAGAGAAGCCAAGGCTGATCTGCAAATCCTGTTCAGGCCTGTGGGAAAGTACAGCAGAGCAAATGCTATTAATACTGTATTCCTTTCTCAGTCAGTGTGAAAGGAACTCTCAACAGGAAGATTTGAGTACTTTGCAAAGCATAATTCCTTGCTTTTAACTATTTGACTTCAGTGCCATTCGAATTGCTTGAAGAGATGAGAGACAGAGATTTCCTTTTCAAGTATTTATGGTTACCTTTCAGTTCAGAAAGGATTTCTAGAATGCCTAACAATTAAGATCAACAATTCAAAACAGTAATAATCATGTTGAAATAATAAAACAACCAAACATTATCAGCAAAGGTATATGTTAAAAATTTACACCCTACTAACTGTTAAAACTGTATTATTACAACATCTAAAATAAGTAAAAGTTTAGCTTAGTCTGATTACTTGTCAGGTTATGATTTATTCACATGAACTCTTAAATTTCAGTTTCAGGTGTTTTACATATAATCTGCTGTTTTTCTTAAATAATCCTAAACTACAATGTTGTAAAAATGAAAGAAATAAAACTGTCTTATTTGGGGCACGTCATGAGAAGACAAGACTCACTGAAGAAGACAATCATGCTAGGAAAAGTCAAGGCAGAAGAAGAAGGGGAAGACCAAATATGAGATGGATTGATTCCATCAAGGAAGTGATAGCCTTAATTTTACAAGAGATGAACAGGGCTGTCAAGGATCAGCTATTTTGGAGGGCTATCATTCATAGGGTCACCATAACTGGAAGCTGACTTAACACATTACACAGCAGCAACAACAACAACATTCATTCATAGATTTGTTTTCCGCTAATCAACCTGAGGGTCCTCTAAGTGGCTCACAATAAATAAAACATAATAACAATAAAAACAAAGTACAGTGAACAGAAGACAATAAAACAAGATAGTACACAGATGAAGGCAATAATTCGAACTGTACATACAAACACACAAATTCAAATTATCAGAATAAAATCAATTATCAAAATGCCTAGAGAATAAAACTGTTTTTGCCTAGCACCAAAAAGATTGTAGCAGGGGCACCAGGTGAACTGTTTTTGGGATGCTGTTCCACAGGTGGGGAGCAACTACTGAGAAGGTCCCTCTTCTGTTAGCAATCCTCCTTACATCCTTAGAGGATGACTCTTTCAGAAGGGTCTCCAAAACAGATCTTAGGGTCCATGTAGGTACATATGCTCCTTCATGGATCACTGCCTTGTCGTGGCAAAGGGGCTTGCGTAGCTCAATGAAGCTATGAGCTATGCCATGCAGGGCCACCCAAGTCGGACAGGTCATAGCAGAGAACTCTGACAAACGTAATCCACTGGAGAAGGAAATGGCAACACATTCCAGTATCTTTGCCATGAACCCCATGGACAGTACCAAAAGGCAAAAAGATATGACGCTGGAAGATGAGTCCTTCAGGTCGGAAGGTGTCCAATGTGCTACTGGGGAACAGCAGATGGCTAGTACTAGTAGCGCCAGAAAGAATGAAGTGACTGGGTCAAAGCCGAAAGGACACTCAGTTGCAGATGTATCTGGTGGTGAAAGGAAAGTCCAATGCTGCAAAGATCTATACTCCATAGGAACCTGGAATGTAAGATCCATGAATCAAGGCAAGCTAGATGTGGCCAAACAAGAGATGACAAGACTGAACATTGACATCTTAGGAATCAATGAACTAAAATGGACAGGAATGGGTGGATTTAATTCAGATGACCATCAGGTATACTGCTGCGGGCAAGAATCTCTCAGAAGAAATGGAGTAGCCTTCATAGTCAATAAAAGAGTAGGAAAAGCAGTAATGGGATACAATCTTCAAAATGACAGAACGATCTCAGTTCGAATCCAAGGCAAACCATTCAACATCACAATAGTCCAAGTCTATGCCCCAATACTGGTGCTGAAGAGGCTGAAGTTGACTGGTTCTATGAAGGCCTACAACACCTTCTAGAATGAACACCAAAAAATGATGTTCGTATCATCACGGGGAATTGGACGGCTAAAGTAGGAAGCCAAAAGATAACTGGAATAACAGGCAAGTTTGGCCTTGGAGTACAAAATGAAGCAGGACACAGGCTGGTAGAATTTAGTCAAGAGAATATGATGGTCATAGCAAACACTCTTTTCCAACAACCCAAGAGACAACTCTACACATGGACATCACCAGACGGTCAACACAGAAATCAGATTGACTATGTGCTCTGCAGCCAAAGATGGAGAAGCTCTATACAGTCAGTAAAAACTAGACCAGGAGCCGACTGTGGCTGAGATCATGAGCTTCTGGTTGCAAAATTTAGGCTTAAACTGAAGAAAGTAGGGGAAAGCACTAGGCCACTCAGGTATGACCTAAATCATATCCCTGACGAACATACAGTAGAGGTGACAAATAGATTTAAGGAATTAGATCTGAAAGACAGAGTGCCTGAAGAACTATGGACGGAGGTTCGCAACATTGTACAAGAGGTAGCAACTAAAACCATCCCAAACAAAAAGAAATGGAAGAAAGCAAAATGGCTGTCTGGGGAAGCTTTACAAATAGCTGAGGAAAGAAGGGAATCAAAAGGCAAGAGAAAGATGCACTCAAAAAGAGTGCCATCAAAAAGAGAAATATGCACTCAATTGAATGCAGAATTGCAGAGAATAGCTAGAAGAGATAAGAATGCCTTCTTAAATGAACAGTGCAAAGAAATTTTATTTATTTATTTATTTATTTATTTAGAAAATTTCTATGTCGCCCCATTCGCTGAAGCCTTGGGGCGGCTTACAAATATAGAAGAAAACAATAGAATAGGGAGGACCAGAGATCTCTTCAAGAAAATTGGAGCTATGAAGGGAACATTTCAACAAAGATGGGCATGATAAAACACCAAAATGGCAGGGACCTAACAGAGGCAGAAGAGATTAAGAAGAGGTGGCAAGATTACACAGAAGAACTATACAAGAAAGAGCTTAACGTCCCTGATAACCATGATGGGGTGGTCACTGACCTCAAGCCAGACATCCTGGAATGTGAAGTCAAATGGGCCTTAGGAAGTCTGAGCAACAACAATGCTAGTGGAGGTGACAGTATTCCAGCTGAGCTATTCAAAATCTTAAAAGACGATGCAGTAAAAGTGCTACACTCAGTATGTCAGCAAATTTGGAAAACAGCAGTGGCCACAGGATTGGAAAAGGTCAGTTTACATTCCAATCCCAAAGAAGGGCAATGCCAAGGAATGCTTAAACTACTTCACCATTGCACTCATTCACATGCTAGCAAAATTATGCTCAAAATCCTACAAGCTAGGCTCCAGCAGTATGTGGACCGAGGACTACCAGAAGTACAGGCAGGATTTCGAAGAGGGAGAGGAACTAGAGATCAAATTACCAACAAATGTTGGATCATGGAGAAAGCTAGGGAGTTCCAGAAAAGCATCTACTTCTGCTTCATTGACTATGCTAAAGCCTTTGATTGTGTGGATCCCAACAAATTGTGGCAAGTTCTTAAAGAGATGGGAGTACCAGACCATCTTATTTGTCTCTTGAGAAACCTATATGTGGATCAAGAAGCAACAGTGAGAACTGGACATGAAACCACTGATTGGTTCAAAATTGAGAAAGTAGTTTGGCAAGGCTGTATACTGTCGCCCTGCCTATTTAACTTGTATGCAGAGCACATCATGAGAAAGGCGGGGCTAGATGAATCACCAGTTGGAATTAAGATTGCGGGGAGAAATATCAATAACCTCAGATATGCAGGTAATACCACTCCAATGGCAGAAAGTGAAGAGGAACTAAAGATCCTCTTGATGCGGGTGAGGGAGGAGAGTGCAGAAGTTGGCTTGAAACTCAACATTAAGAAAACTAAGATCATGGCATCCAATCCTCTCACTTCCTGGCAAATAGATGGGGAAGAAATGGAGGTAGTGACAGATTTTATTTTCCTGGGCTCCAAGATCACGGCAGATGGGGACTGCAGCCAAGAAATTAAAAGACGCTTGCTCCTTGGGAGGAAAGCTATGGCCAATCTAGACAGCATACTAAAAAGCAGAGACATCACCCTGCCAACAAAAGTGCGTATAGTCAAGGCTATGGTTTTCCAGTTGCAATGTATGGCTGTGAAAGCTGGACCATAAGGAAGGCTGAGTGCCAAAGGATTGAGGCCTTTGAATTGTGGTGCTGGAGGAGACTCCTGTGAGTCCCTTGGACCGCAAGGCGATCAAACCGGTCAGTCTTAGAGGAGATCAACCCTGACTGCTCTTTAGAAGGCCAGATACTGAAGATGAAACTCAAATACTTTAGCCACCTAATGAGAAGGAAGGACTCCCTGGAGAAGAGCCTAATGCTGGAAACAAAAGATGGCAAAAGAAGAAGGGGACAGCAGAGAATGAGGCGGCTAGATGGAGTCACTGAGGCAGTTGGTGTGAGCTTGAGTGGACTCTGGGGGATGGTGGAGGACAGGAAGGCCTGGAGGAATGTTGTCCATGGGGTCGCGATGGGTTGGACACAATTTCGTGACTAACAACAGGTACATATGGGAGCAGGTAGTCCTTCGGGTGCCCTGGTCCCAAGCCATTTAGGGCTTTATATGTTAGAACAAGCATCTTAAACATCTTTATATGTTAGAACAAGCATCTTGGGCCTGGAGCTCAACTGGTAGCCAGTGTAGATGGTAAAGTATTGGGGTTGCATGGGCACACGGTCCTGCTTGTACCAGCAGTTGTGCCTGTCCTTTTCTATACCAATTGAAGTTTCCAGTCCATCTTTAAGGGCAGCCCCAAATAGAGAGCATTACAATAGTCCAGTAGAGCGGTTACCAGAGTATGGGTGACTCTGAATTTGGCCCTGTCCTGGATGGGGTTGCACTCTCTCTAAAGGACAAGGTCCACAGCTTGAGAGTGCTCCTAGACCCAGAGCTGTCCCTGGTGGCCCAGGTGATGGTGATAGCGAGGAGCACTTTCCTTCAACTTCAGCTGATCCATCAGCTGCATCCTTACCTGGATGAGCACTATTTAGCAACAGTGACACGCACTCTGGTAACCTCCCGGTTGGACTATTGTAACACGCTCTCCATGGGGCTGCCCTTGAAGACAGTCCGGATACTTCAATTGGTTCAAAATAGAGCTGCCAGATTGTTGTCAGGGGCTGGTTGCTATTCTCATGTAACACCGGTCCTCTGTCAGCTTCACTGGCTCCCCATTGAAGTCTTGGCCCAATTTAAGGTGCTGGTATTGACCTATAAAGCCCTAAACAGCTTGGGACCAGGATAGCTGAAGAAACGTCTTTTGCCCTACATGCCCTCCTGCCCCTTAAGACCTGCAGCAGAGGCCCTGCTCCGGGAACCCTCCTTGAAGGAGGTTTGGAGAGAGAACACTTGGAGGAGGGCTTTTTCTTTGGTGGCGCCCTGGCTATGGAAGGCGCTCCCCGGAGAGGTTCACCTGGCGCCAATATTATATGCTTTTCATTACCAAGTCAAGACCTTTTTATTTACCTGATATTTTAAAGTTTGAATATTTTAATTATGTTTTATCCTCAGTCATGTGTTATTATGATGTATTTATTAGGTGTTTTATATTGCAAGCCATCCAGAGATGAACCATAATGGACGGAATAGAAATACCCTAATAAATAAATAATAAATAGACTCTGACTGTCCAGGTAGGACTGCATTTGTTAAATTAATCACAGCTGAAAGAAGACACTCCTAGCCACTGACTCTGCATAATACTTAGGTGATAATTTTGGGTCCAGGAGCACTCCCAAGCTGCAAGCCCATCCGGGGAGTGCAACCCCATCCAGGACTGCTTGGGCAGACAGCCCATCCACCAACAGCACCTTCGTCTTATCTGGATTGAGTTTCAGTTTGTTAGCCCACATCCAGTCCATTATCAAGCTCAAGCAATGATTCATAATGGAAACCACCTCCTCACCTGGGTTAGATGAAAAGATGTAAAGCTCTCACCCCCAAATGGCTTATCCCAGCAATTTCATGTATATGTTAAACAGCATGGGGGGGGGGCAGTATAGAGCCCTGGAGAACCCCATATTGTAATCATTATGGGGTAGATCAGCTGTCCCCAGCACCACCATCTGGTCACAGTCAGTCAGGTAGGAGCAAAACCACTGAGTACAGGGCCCCCAACTCCTTTTTCAGCCAGCCTGTCTAAAAGGACACTGTGGTCATTGGTGTCAAAAGCCACTGAAAGGTCCAGGAGAACCAACAGGGTCATATCCCCCCTCCCATCCCTCTTCCAGCAAAGGTCATCCCACAGGGTGACCAAGACAGTCTGCATTCCAAACCCCAGCCTGAATTCCAGTTGAAATGGATCAAAATATAATTTCATCCAAGGGTGCCTGGAGCTGCTGGGCCACCACCCACCCACCCAAGCACCTTGCCCAAAAATGGGATGTTTGCCACCGGGCTATAATTAGCAATGGGCCCTGGCCGGGTTTGGCTTCTTTAGATGTGGTCTTATCACAATGCAACCAAAATTATAATTTCATTAGGTTCTTTTGGTGATGTCAGAAAAGTTTTGTAGCTGCAAATGAAGCTGGTTCTTTCTGAAGAACTATAAGCAGGAAAAATAGGAGAAAATTCTGAGTTGTACATACTTAGCAGCATGTTTCTATACATGTTTGCTGATGAACTATGGATATGCTCTTATGTAAACTAACCCTCCTTGAGTCCCACTGATTTCAGGTTACCTCTTCCCTTGTAGTTATAACTCCCTTGCATTTATTCATTATTTCATATCTATTTTAGAGTTATGTGGGCTACGAATAGATTGATAGTAGTTTCATTATAACCTTAGTTTACTTGCAAAAGCAATAGCATCTTGTTCAGTTCCCATAGAACTAAGAACTACTGAGCTTGACAGACAAGAAGAAACAAAATATTGTTAAAAAAATGGCTATAATGTTTTTGTGGCTGTACTACTCCCTTTCTCCCAAAATACACTGCTGTCACAACATTTTGGTGTTTTCCATCACTGGAATGAGAACAATGTCTAACACCCTTCCAACTGCAGCCAGAAAGCCAATCCTTGTTTTTTAATATTTTAATCTCCATTCTCCTTCCTGTTTTGTTGGGTTTTTAACATTGTTAATGATTGATGCATAAAAGTTAATAATAATAATAATAATAATAATAATAATATATGGAAATGGTATCCCTTTGTATGGTATGACACAATATAAAGTCTTGTGCTGCATTTAATGTTAACAAATTTATTCTGGCATGAGCTTTCATGAACACAATTGGCTTCATCAAATCCATGTGGATAACATCAGAAAAACTTATGCCAGAGTAAATTGTTAACCTTTCAGGTGAAACAGGACTCTTCATTGTTTTTGAGGCACAAGACTAAGTTACTACACCCTGGAAAACATTCTAATGCTAAGTACCTTTAAAAATGCACCAAGATTTCATTTCTTCAAAATTGCTTTTAAGACAAAAGATGAAAATACACCTTAAATAAATTATATCTTAAATATAGGTGCTTAGGTATAGAAAGCTGATTTGGAGTTTTACTCTGTTTGAGCATTAAACTTTACCTGACTTTCTGAAATGAAAAGCTTAAAGAACATATTATCAAGAGATAACATGTAGCAACAGCTGGATATTATTATAGCCCTTTGCATAAATCATTCTTCATTAACTTTTTTGTGCAGCTTTTACTTTCTACAGAAAATGTAAATTTGTGTTGGAGATTTGCCATTCAGGTGCCTTATATTCTAAATTGTAACATGACCGTATTGGGATAAATTGTTTACTATGAATGCCAATAGAAATGTATTGAAAAAAGCATCTGTTTTACAATGTCCAATGGAAGCAAGACTTCTGCAGCTTTTTAAGAATGTCAAAAAGTTTTTCAGCCCTACTATGTATTTGGAGAAATTACAGAGATTTTGCTTCAGTGCTCAGCATGTTCATATTATCTTCCTTGCTGCTGCTAAAATCTATTGTACATACATGAGTTAGCCGTTAAGTCTCAGTTATTTGGGGTTTTTTAAAAATCTACTGCACATACTGTTTCAGCAATTTAATTAAGGCCTATTTATACTTTAGTATATTTATTTTATAATTGCACTATAATATAATTATAAGGGTATGCACCTGTTTCCTTCAGATCTAGAACTGAAGTGGCTAGTTTGAAGTGATTCAGACTTGTCTTAACTAAAGCAGGACTTTTCAAAGTTTCACATTTGTCCCAGAGATTTGGAGGCTGTAGAGTCAGACAATCTCAGGATTTCTGCTGAAAATTCTTACAATTCCATTCCATGCTGTGCTTAAGAGGAAAGCAGCTGGTGGTTAGGAGGAAGAGACGAGGTCTAATTTTGTGACTGACTGTACTAGGTTCCAAGCAGGAAATAATTTTACCAAGACTCTCCTTTTTATTTCCAATCATGGTGCAATGAGAAAGGTTATAGAAGGAATGTATTCACTGGTACCAGTAGAATATAAAATAAAATTAAAGACACAGACAGTTTTATATATCTTAAGTCACTAACCTTTGAACCTTTCCTTCTGAAATATTGCAAGCTATTTATCTTAGAAAGAATATTGTAGAGCTGAAAAAGTTACAGGGAAGCATAACCAAAATGAGGAGATGGAGCAACTCCCAAACATTTGCCAGTTTCTTGACTTGAGCAAGTGCAAGGGAGCAAATAATAGAAGTCATGACAGAGAAATATAAAATTACACATAGAGTGCAGACAGTGGTTAATACTAGATCTAACTTGTAGATCTAGTATTAGATCTAACAGTAGAAGTTGGAGATACATTTCTTCAGAAAGCATATACCTAAACTATAGGATTCTTCACTGCAACTTGTAGTGATAGTTGCTAAGTTGGATGGCTTTAAATGGGAATAAGAGAAATTCATAGAGGACAAGCTGTCAGTGGCTATGTCTTACCTCTAGTATCAGTGGACTTCTGTTGCTGTGGAACACAAGCATGAAGATGCTACTGTTCTCAGGTTCTGCTTATGAGCTTGGGGCACATAGTTGGCCACTATGCAAAAAGAATGCTGGACTACACTTTCCTGTGGTCTGATCCAGCAGGGCTTTTCTTATGCCTTTGTGCTGTTTTCATACAATTCACCAAAATACCACAAAGCAGGAAGCAAATTCTTTCCCTGAAACTTTTAAGACCTGTCCTTTGCTTGCACACACACACACGAGTGCGTGCGCACATACACGTGTGCAGGCACTATCACTCTGAAATTTGTCAGGCATCATTTCCTTAGCACAGGTAAGAAATTCTACAAACAAGTTATAAAATATAAAATTTCCATTAAACATACCATCAAATTGTACAGGGATGTGGTGCAGAAAATCTTTGTACATGTCCCAGAAGAAAGAAGAGCTGCAGCCAGAGCCATATGAGTGAGTGAGAAATGTATGAAGCCTGAGATTATATGAAGCAAAGCACAGCATGGTCTGACTCGAACTGGCATTCTTTCCACAGCACCGAGGTGAAATCTGAAGTTTGCCATTAGTGTGTAACACCAGATCAAGCCCTTTCTAAAAGCTGAAGAGTTCGCACTTTTTTTTTCTAAGCCTTGTTCAAAAGCAGGAAGAATTGATGTGCAAGGTAGAATCTCTTATATTTATCCCATCACTCCATGCTGGGTTTAAATCACAACTATTGATGCAAAATTTTACCAAACTGAAATCTTTATTGGATTTCCAAGTTCCAGTGGGGATAGAATTTTGCAGAATATCTAAAGGGAGATGAATTCTATTCTGGAATTATAGAGAGGGTGGACTACATTGTGACCAGCACAAGTTGTAGAGTATGTCCTTTGATACTGGGAGTCAATCCCCAGCATCTCCACTTAAACGGATCTGCATAGCAAGTTAGGGATATATTCCTGAAAGTTCAAGAACTACTGCCATTTGGAATGGACAGAATCGGGCTTGAGTAGCTAATGGTCTGACCCTGTATAAGGTATGGACTTTCTTTGCACAAGGCTTTTTCATGAGCCACTTAAACTGCTGCACAAGCGGAAGAGAACCTATAGTTCTGATGCTATATGTTTTTGGCTTTTCCATATCATCTGTGTCTCTCTGCAGATGCATTTTCATTGTTCTTCATTGTGGCCTCTGTGCATCACACATGTGGGTCCTGCACCGGCACAGTGCCTAAGGCTGGAAAGATTGCAAAGCTTAACAGTTTTTGGCAGGAACTCCGCACCCCTCCCCTTAACAGTATAAATGGAGCGGAGTGCCCTCCATTTTCCCAGTCTTTTGCGACCGCCGTTCTCTGTGCCTCAAACCTTTCACCTCTTCATTCGTACTTGTTCTCTAGATCTTATTCCTCTAGTTGTTGTTAGTTGTACGATTCTAAGTTCTTCCTTTCCCTGTTTGAAGTTCTCTTCTTATTTCCCCTCCCTGTTAAAAAAAAAAAAAAAAAATCCCGTTTCTTCTACTTGCTTTTCTATCTCATTATTCCTCAATGGCGCAGCGTGCAGCTTTCCGCAAGTGCTCCCAGTGCAAGTCTAAAATGTCATCAACTGACCCGCACGATCTGTGTCTCCTCTGCCTTGGAGAGGGCCACAGAACTGATAAGTGTGGCCATTGCCAGACCATTACAAAGCAGGCGAGAAAGAAATGTGAGAATCACCTGCAAAAACTCCTGTGGGACCAGGCCATCCTGCAGTCGGATCAACTGGCCAGCAAATCTGTTCCAACCTCCACTTCCACCGCTTCTCCACCCCACCCATTGGCTGATGGTGCCCCTGTGCTGGAAGCCCATCGATCCTCTTCTCCTCCTCACAAACAGAAAGAAAAGAGGAAACATGCTGGATCTGAGAAGTCACAAAGTGACAAAGTGGAGAAGCTGGCTCATAAACCTAAGAAACCCGATCACCCGAGACACCGTGATTCGGGTTCCTCTGCTTCATCGGTCCCAAAGGCTGCCACGGTGCCGACGCCGACAGGCCCAGCCTTACAAATGGCCATGCAAGTAACCCCGCCTGGTTCTCCAGGATGGGTCATGCACCCGATCCAGTCTTCCCCCGAACAATGGGACGTTCCTTTGTGGGGATCAATTTCTGATGGGGAGATTCGTGACTCTCCCCCAGTGGCCTATTCTCTGACCCCTCTGCCTTCACCTGACCCCTCCCTGAGAGCAGCACCTCAGCATGTGTGATACCAACACTGCATCTCTGCTCATCCCTTGGAGGAATGGGTACAACGGTCCCATAGCATGCCTCATCACAAGCCTTGGGATGACTATACACCGTTCAGCTATTACCCGTCGGTATGGGATCATACTTTCTCCCCGGTACCAAGAGATGCTCCTTCCACCTCAAGACCAACAAGGTCTAGGCGTCCCAGCTTGCCCATTTACAGTTCTTTGAGCTGCCCTCCTCATTTCGAGTCAGACTCAGATGACTCTGAGGTGGTGTCTAGTTCGCCGGATGCTGTGATCTCGACACAGGGGCCCAGTTCACCAGAGGAACCCTAAGTGACCTTTAGAGAACTGATGGCAAGGTTTGCCAGGTCACTCGAGACTGAAACCCAACCCCGCTTCGATCCTAGTACAGATAAATTCTATAATATTGTTAAAGGCAAACAATCAGCCACCATCATCCTCCCCTTGATCACAACTCTTTGTCAGGCAATGATGGAGCCCTGGAGCTATCCGAATCAGCCTCAACCTACCTCATGTCAGTACGAGGCTATGTATCGAGTCCAGGAGCAGGATATCCTATTCCTCCTGCATCATCCGAGGCCAAATTCAATAGTTGTGGAGTCGTCCCAGGGTCATGAGTTGAGGGGCCATACTATTCCCCGCAATAAAGAGGGCCACAAGATCGACATGTTGGCTCGCCGGATCTACGCTGCTACAGGGCTTGGCCTCCACATCTCAAACTACGAAGCCACGCTGGCCCGGTATCAATATTTCTTGATGCAGAAGCTAGAAAATATTACTGTTTCACTCCTGGACCAGAAAAAAGACTTGGCTCGCTTATTCATTAAGGAGGCCATGCAGGTGGTGGTCCAACAGCCCACCACAATGAGACACCATGTCGATTCCAACTCCAGGGCTCTGGTAGGTGCAGTTTCCCTTTGTCGCCATGCCTGGCTCTGAAATTGCAATTTTCCGGAGGAGACCAAATGCTGGATTGAGGAGATGCCCTTTGACGGCTCAGGGCTCTTCCACGCTCGAACCAACCACAAAGTGAAGTCCATACACGAATCAAAGATGACCGCTTGTCGGATAGAGGTCCCAAACCAATCCCGACGTAAGTGGTCTTGGTCCTGCCTGTCTTACAGATACCAACCATACTCCCAGTTTCCGGCCCGTCAACAGTTTCAGCCCCGTCAACAGCGTCGGAAGCAACAACAGCGCTTTCAACAAAACTGCCATCATCCCGATTCCGACAAACGCCAACGTTGTCAGGACGGGCGAACCTCTCCTCTCCTACTCAACCCACCTTCCCCTCTCCCTTTTGGGGATCAACTACAAAGTCTACTCCCCATCTGGGAGTCCATCTCATCTGACCAGAGGGTTTTATCTATTATCCAGCGCGGATACAGAATTGAGTTCGATACCGTGCCCTCACCGGGACCGATCCGATTTACACCTCAATCATCGGTCCTCATTGACAAAGTTCAACAACTTCTTCATAAAGGAGCGATTTGACAGCTTACGTGCTCTGAGGGGCTCCACACATTCTATTCTAGATATTTTACTGTCCCCAAACAGGATGGTGGTCTTCATCCGATTCTTGACCTACGTGACATCAATAGGTCCATCAGAACCAAGAAGTTTCGGATGACCACCCTTCAAAATAGCCTTCCGTTGCTTAGGAGAGAGGATTGGTTCGCTTCTCTGGACTTGAAAGATACCTATTTTCATATTGCCATTCATGCCATAGGCGTCTTCTACAATTTACTGTCCAACCTGTTCAAATTCAACGTCCTCCCATTTGGACTAGCTACTGCCCCCCGGGTTTTCACCAAATGTATGGCCCCGGTGTGTGCACCTCTTCGGCTCCAAGGGATTCAAGTGTATCCCTACCTGGATGACTGGCTGATAGTTTCCCTGTCTCGGGAAAGCCTTCAATCAGCACTCATAACGAAGGTCATTTCCAAGATAGTCCACAACAGCACTACAGAGATTTTGATCATGCCTTGGTGGCCCCGTCAGCCATGGTTCTCCACTCTCCTCCATCTATCTGACAACACCTTTCTCTGACTGCCCCTCATATCTCATTTAATAACCCAACAAGAAGGGGCTGTTCACCACCCAGACCTTGCTTCACTAGGTCTGACGGCCTGGCTCATCTGGTGAACCACGAAGTCCATTTGGTACTGACAGAAACAAGGTCCATTGTAGCCACCAGACACTATCCCGATATGGCACCAGTCCCCTTGGCCTCAATAGACTCTGCATCGGACCTGAGTGCTCTCTATCCGGATATCCAGTACATTCTTCAATCTGCCCTAAGACTGGCAACTTGACAATCTTATGCGGTCAAATGGAGACACTTCGCATCCTTTGCAGACTCTAATTCTTTTACTGCTGCCTCAGCCTCTGTCGAAAACATCCTCCAATTTCTCTTGTCACTCCATCAGTTGGGACTTAAACCCTCGTCAATCAAGGTTTACACAGCAGCAATTTCCCACTACCACGGACAAGTGCAAGGCTCTTCTGTATTCTCTCATACCATCATCCGTAGGTTTCTCAAGGGACTGCAGAACCTTCATCCACCAGTTCATCCGATTATTCCTACCTGGAGCCTGTCGGTTTTCCTCCAAGCACTCACTCGAGCTCCCTTTGAACCTCTGGCAACTACGGACTTACGTCTCCTGTCTTGGAACACTGCCTTCCTCATAGCTGTCACTTCTGCCAGAAGGACTAGTGAACTCTGCGCACTTAGGGTAGACCCTCCTTACCTCAACTTTCATAAAGAAAAAGTTGTTCTCCACACTGATTCGGCGTTTTTACCTAAAGTTGTATCACCATTCCATATCAACCAGGACATTGACTTACCTGCCTTCTTTCCAAGGCCCTCCACTCCAATTGGACGATCCTTGCATTCCCTTGACGTCCGTCATTGCCTTGCCTTCTACAGGTCCAGTACAGAATCCTTCTGCAAATCTAACTGCCTGTTTGTGAAATACTCGGACTATGATACGGGTTCTCCCTTGAGTTCACAAAGGTTTTCGAAATGGATTGTGCAGGCAATCGAGCTGGCGCACCAACTTGCCAAACTTGACTTACCTGTCATCCAGGGGGCATTCTACAAGGGCGGTAGCAGCCTCCTCCGCTTTTGCTGCTGGGATTTTGATCCAAGACATTTGCAAGGCTGCCACATGGACTATTCCTTGCACCTTTGCCAGGCATTACCGCCTTGATGTGCACACTAGACATGACTGCTCCTTGGGCTGGACAGTCCTTTCTGCTGTCCTTCAGTGACGACACCACGCGCCTGCAGGTCTGGTAAGCTTGCTAGTCACCCACATGTGTGATGCACAGAGGCCACAACGAAGAAAGGCAGGTTGCTTACCTGTAACTGTCGTTCTTCGAGTGGCCATCTGTGCATTCACACAACGCACCCGCTGGCCCCGCTTGGTGTCAGTGAATGGGTTATTCGGTACCATGTACTTCTGGTACCGTAAGGGTTTTCAGCAATCTCTCTCGCTTCCGCGAGGGGGCGAACATTCGGCCTCTAGTAGACTGGGAAAATGGCAGGCACTCCACTCCATTTATACTGTTAGGGGGAGGGGTGTGGAGTTCCTGCCAAAAACCATTAAGCTTTGCAATCTTTCCGGCCTCAGGCACTGCGCAGGCGCAGCACCCACATGTGTGAATGCACAGATGGCCACTCGAAGAACGACAGTTACAGGTAAGCAACCTGCCTTTCTTAAACACACCAGCTATTCCCAAATGTGTTTGGAATTATTTCTCGTTTATATTTTTGAAAGAAACATTTGAGTTTTAAGAATAATCAAGTCATTACTTTAAAAGCTTCAAGACATGGACTCATGCAAGAAATTCAGTGACAATGGTGATGGACAAGTGGCTATTGGGAAAAAATTAGGATATATGGAATATAAATCTCCATTTACTAAAGCAGCTGTGGTCCTGTCTTCAGACCTTAGGAGTTAAACCTTTTCCCCACATGTTTGCATTATAAAGATTTGTAAGTTATTATGTCTGTTTGGAATATGAAACTGTGGCTCCTCTCCTTTAAGTAAATGAAATGCCCTGCAAGAGTCATGAATACATGGCTGAAATAAAGAAATTTTTATTGACATCTAAAGGAAAGAACTCACAGCTTGGAAAATCAGGCAGTAGCCTTTCAATTAAGCATACAAACCCTATGATTATCTACTTTCTTTTACATGCACACATTTCCAGTGGCAAAATTTTGTCTCTAACTTGTCTATTGCTAACAATGAAGGCTGTAATCCTATACGTCTAGGAGAAAGCCTAACTGAACTCAGTGAGGCTTACTGCTGACTTCATTTACATAGAACCGCCTTATAAAATGATTAAACTTGATTTTGTACATAGTAAGGGCCTAGATGGTAGATACTGGCACTTTTGCACATCACAAAATCCATCCTTGAAATAATCCATAATGCACCTGACTTAATGGTTGGGCTCACTGTGGGTCTGTGGTCCCTCCTGCTCCTCCTTCAGTCCTAGCAATCTGCAGGACGACACAGCAATCATGAGCCATTTGGGGCTTGCTATGGCTTTTTTCATTTTACCCATTTTGACAGCTGTGGACAGTCCTGTCAGAGTCCCCCAGTAGCCCCATGGTTGTTACATGAAATACTCCTGCAATTTTCACAAATATTTGTCCAAAATATTTTTGTAATTAATTTCACCCACACTTGCACAACTTCAGATATCCAGAGTTGCACAGGTATGGGAATGGGAAGCTTGGCTAGCAATCTGCAGGGGCCTGCTGAAAAAATCCAGTGGGGACCTACCCTGAAGATTGCCACACAGAGGCTACAGATGAGTTTATTGTCTTATCAAAGGACAAGCTGTCAAATGGAACTAAAGGTTCAAATGGTCTGGACATCTGTTTGGGTGTAGGAAAAGAATTTAAGAATTGTAAAAATATTATTTGCAAGTATTTGCAAAAATTAGGGCAGATGTTTTAAAAAATATTGGTTGCTATCAAAAAGGTGAGCCTGAAATAGCTCAAATTCACATTGTGGGGGAGCTGTGTCAGCTATTTCCTAATGCCGTTTGGGCACTTATGGGGAGGCTGGAACTGGCACGTGCTAAGACACACTTGGCAAGAGTCCCAAGGGGTTTTTTAGCAGCTCTTGCAAGTGAGTTGCTAGTGAATCACCAGAACCTGAGATGGGATGACTTGTCTACATTCAGACAAGACAGCAAACCATCATGAGTATAAGAATTCCTAGAATAATGCATCTTCGAAGTTCCATAAAATTCTATTCAGATTTATTTAAGTGTAACAGATCATAAATGTGATGAGCAAGAAGAAGCATTCAGTAGCTCTTCCCAAAATGCATAACACTGTGCAAAGAATTTATTCTGTTCATTGTCCAGGTTGAACTTTTTTTATGGAAACTGTTTTGAAAGAATTAATAAAATGATATTATCTTGAATAATAAAACTATATCCTGCATTTAAGTTAAAAAGAAAAATATGTTCACAATGAAACATGCAACAGATGAATGATAGCATTTTGTTTTAATTACTTGTTCATTGATATAGTTTTCTAATTGAGTTTGACTCTTTACCACGGATAGATAATGTTCTCCCAAGTAATTGAGTGCTTTAGCTTTCAATTTATATGCTTCAACATTTCCATTTACAGATTTAAAATCCTGTTTCATGGTTTTAAGTTGAGCCTTTCTCTCAGGAAAACAGGTCAACAAAGATGTATGCACTGAATTCTTTTTCATAGAACTGGTCTGTCATGAGCATAAGCATATGTCTCTCTTTATTTTAAGTAATTTACAGTTTAATTAGAATCCTTTCTGTTCCCTTGAGGAATAAAGATGGAGAAAGACAGAAAGGGCTTTGTAATCTTGTGCTGCTTTCAGGGTATAGATCTCACCTTGTAAAAAATTTTATTGCACCCTCCTCCTCCACTTGTGCCATGAAACAGTGAATCACTCCTCCTTGTCTCTAAGTACAACTGCAGCACTCATGTTTTATCCTGACATTCCAAGATGAGCTTTCCATGCCTAAGAAAGTGGGGACATTTGATGCCTCTAATGCTGTTTTGCTGCTTTCTCTTCTCAGAGGAGTCAACTTCACTACCAGCCACTGGCCGTTAAACCCATCATGAGACTCTTGGCCACATGATTAATATATGTGAGGGATCAAGTCACTCTTCATCCTATTCTAATTCATTCCTTCTTATAGCATAACATTTTGTATATTCAACTGTAGGGTGACCTTAAGAGAGGCCTAGTGGCGCCGACAATTTCCCGTCCTTTGTCCAAGCATCCAAAGAGGCTAGTGTGAAGGAACTGACAGTGACTTCACTCATCACTGCTAATGGTCTTCAGTGGCTGAAGACTTCCTTCCTTCTGTGGCCTTATGACTTTATCTGGGAAAATGTGCCATTGAACAGGAGAGTTGAAGACAAAGTCATTGTTTGGGGTGTTTACTATAAATATTGCTCAAGTTCTGTCAGAAATAATGCAGACATCATTCATTCCTTAAATCTTATATAAAACTACATGTCAGCACTAGGCCAGATATTTACTTCATTCTAGCATGAGAAGTTGCTGAAAAGTTCCATAGGACATTCAGCCCAGGTTATACTTGCTGTTTTGTGTGCCATTTAATGGTATACCTTACTAAAAATGGGCAAATCTGTTCCCACTTCCGTTGGATAGAAATGGACATTAACCGTGTTATTAAAACAACAATAACAACAACAGATTATTTGGTTGATTTTCTCTGAGAAATTCAAGACACAGAAAATGAGCCCGTTCTTCTGCCAGCCATCCCAATTGTACCAACATCCCCCTTCTTTCAAATGTTAGGACTCTCAGGGCCTGAGGCTAGCAGCAGCTGCAGTGTTTTGGTTGGTGCTTAATACAGATTAAATTTGTTTTGCCTGTGTTTTGTAGACTGTCAGAGGTCTTGTGTCCCATTGTCCACTTATGAAGAGAATTCGGGTTATCTCAAATTTCTGAACTTGCATTTACATGGTAAAGTGCATACTTGTGTAAATGCACAAATCCTCCCCAAAATGTGAATTTTCATGGTGGGGGGGCATTTTCAGATTTTAAAAGAAATTGCATTCTCATGTGACTAAATTTAGATCAATTTCCATATTTGTTTTAAAAGAATAATCTTCAAGTTTGCAAGAAACACACAACTTTGAAAGAAAAAAAAAACCTGTTCCAGTGTAGAATCCATAGCTTTGATTCATAGAAATAATAGTGGTGTGCTGTGCTGTGCTGTGCTGTGCTGTGCTTTTGCAAATTCATTGGATTTTTCTGGCTTCCCTAGTTCCAGTGCACCCCTTGCCCCATCCTTGCAGCAATGGACTGCTGTGCATGGACCAGTAGCAGCACAGTATGGCAGCTGGCAAAGCTGCAGTGAAACAGCACTGCCAGAAAATCCATCAGGGTAATTAATACTATTGACATTGCACTAGAGGTCCCAGCATAATTTGAAATGGTGTTCATGTCACTTTTTAATTTTTTTTTAAATGCAGGTGCCTACAGGCACCATTTTGTAGACCCCTTATAGGGTGCCATTAGAGGTGCCAGTGAATGCCATAGTGTCCTTAAAGTTGTCCCCAACGTGCTGCCTATGCAAACCCTATATATAAATATGGATTTGTATGAAATGCATATAGCTTTCTGGAAATTATACATAGGCTTCAACAAAAGTGGATGAGATAGCCAAATAAGTATCTATTTATTTGAAGGTGGCATCTGTATGCCCTGAACCCATTGCATTATAAAAAGGTGAGCATTTATCTTTCCAGTTTTGTAATATCAATTTTAAACTGTCAAAAGGATGATGTTACAGTGACCATTTGTAAGTTTCAGGTAAATAATTTAAAAGGGCATGTACATCAGTGAATGTTAAGGACTGGTCCAGTGCAGATTCCATCTGTGCAATAAACTTCCCTCAAAAAGAAGCAAATAAAAAGAAGCACAGAGACATGGGTGTAGGGAAAGGACAGCTGTGCCAGAGAGAAAAACATGCCAGGTGTTAATACAACTCTCTTCTGCTTCCCCTCTGCTGCCCTGTAGCTGGATCAACATACTATCCCTCACCCACCCCCACAGCACCACTCCATGCTAGCATGCATCCAGCCACTGGATGCAAGTGTCCTACTTCTGCCATTCACTACCATTTGCACTGCCCACTCCCTAACTGCATGGACATCTGCCTGCACATCTGTACACATAGCTAGTTTGCAGGGAGGGAGGAAGTGTGTATAAATGGGAGGAGGTGTATATAATCTCAGATATTAATGCACAATTTGCAGAATTTTCACACTGTTTCTGTGCCTAGCTGCATACTTTAGATGCACCTGGTTACAAGGGTATTCAAGATGCCCCTAATGATAAAGATAATTGGTTAAGGTAGCAGTGCAACTTTGAAAACGAGGACCACACCTTCTTGACCTCCCTCTCAAAAAGAAAAAAAAAAACATAATGAAATTGTGGCCATCATTGCATCTTGAGGATAGTGCTAAGCACAACAAAGATGGGTGGAAGGGAGTTTTTATATGAAGTGACAGACCTATTTCAGGAATTCATAACAATGGTCAGAAAAAATGCCATGGCCTCTCCTATGTTTTTGTTATACAGGGCAATGAAACAAGACTGTTCCTTCCCTTCATGTCTATCTGTGCTGTTTTCAGCAAACACAGTTATAAATAGTGTTGACAGTAAAGAGGTGAACATCAAAGAGAAAAGGCATTTAATCAGCATTTTCACAGATAAGATGCAAATATAATGATTTCATTGGAAAGGAACAGGTCTACATAGAAATTACAACAGACCTTACTTCCTTTGCTTCAGCTTGACATGCAGAGTGTATAAGCATCAGTGGAACAATGCGGAAATAAGCTGACAGTGCAGATTCACCCAGAAAGTTCAGCTGCTGGGTGGTATAAAAATAAAATATAGTAAAATATAACCATCAGCTTATTAAGGATTCAGATTGCCCCCAGAGCCTGTCCTTACTGCAAAAGCTCAACTTTGAACAATGTTTTAAAATACATGATCTCAGACAATGAGAAAAACTCTTCTCTGTCATATTTTGGAGAGTCAGTGTCAGGATGTTAATTCTGACAAAGCTGAAGTTCATTTTCAAAGCCAGTATTGTTCCAGATTTTTAAAAAATTAGCAAGGAGTGGGCAACTTATGGCCCTAGAGTGTTCTAGCCCGCAACTCTGTATGCCTACCCAGCATAGTCAATGGTGAGAGATCATGGGTTGTAAGTCAAAACATCTGGAGTACCACAATTTACCCACCCCTGAAATAGCATGAACAAGTGAATTATTTCATTCATCAAATCAAAACAAAAAACTCCAAGGTTAGCAAGAAGTCAAGTTCTCCATTCCCTCTCCTGAGCATGCCTGCATTTCTGTGGTGCTTCCCAGCCACTCTGGTCCCCACAGGGATGTTTATTCAATGAAAATAAACAGTTTTACAATGATTCCCCTCTTCTCTCTCAAAATATTTTCACGCTGTTTCCAAAAGTAAACAGGTTGATGGACTGATTAAACGGAGCAACCACACATCTGTTGCTAAGCAACTGAGGGCAGTAGAGATTGAAGGTTGAAAGCAGCCACTTCCATGACCACTCTTGCCAGTGAACTCTATGGTGTTTCCATATAGACAATGGTGAAATGATGGTCCTGGGTCCAGATGACTGGAGAAACCACAGTGAAGTGTGGAAACCTTAGAACAGACTTCAGATTTTTTCTGCAGTTTTAGAAAACTAATGCTACCATGCAGGATCTCTGGAACTGGGTCTGGACAACACAACATGTCCACAATGGTAAAATTTCACCATGGCTTCTTGTATTATGTGAACCCACCCTGTGACTGACCCAAAGTCAGTTAGTAAATTTCATGGCTGAGTGGACAGTAGCACAACACTCTAACCACTATACCGCACTGGTTTCAGATCCCTTAGATAATTTGTTTTATAAACTTCCTGGCAGTCCACTTACAGCATATTGGCCCAGTTAAGAAGTCTAGTTGCATAATATCAGGCTTCAGTCCTCATTGCTGCAGGGATTGTTTGGAAATATGAATGTAATCTGAAATATCAAGGAGTTTATTTTTATTGGTTTGTTTTTCCTATGTTGTATTGGCAATAAAAGCTAGAAAAGAAAAAGAGATGACTTGGATGCACATTTTATTAAGATCACTATATCATTTACAAGTACTTTAATTGATAAATACGACATGGCTTAAATCTCTGCATTTTATTATTCATTGGTCCTCTGCTGCACACCAATACAATAAATGAGATTTTTTTCCCCAAAACTTTCTATCTCAATATAGCTTTATAGCTGCGAGAAACATGAGAAAAAGATTTCAAAGAAAGCAAATAACTCCACTTTTTTTTTCTTTTTGGGAAAACGCACAGAAGCTAAATTTAGCTCCTTGATCAGATTGACCCAGTCTTTAACCCTGGCAAACACTACCACAATGCACTTCCAATAGACAATAGTTTGCATACCAACATCACACTGGAAACAGATGTGCATGTTGAGCAGACTTTCTGGGTGATTCTCTGAGAATCTATTAAAGCAAAATACTGAAAGGACTTTCTTCCTAAAAGGGGCATAAACTGCATCTTTTTTCAAACACAGCCTCCAAGCATTTCTGAATCTTCCCATTCCTCTCTCCCTTTTAAATTTATTATGTCACAACTATGTTTTGACCAATGCTTCATAATCTCAGTCACTAGAAAACCATTGCTTGGCATAAAGCTCAATTATTGTATTTTTAAAAATTGTTAACAGCTGGCCTATTCATGGATGATGGTTAGACAGTTTATATATCAAAATGTTTGGAATGTGAACAATTGCCTCTTTTACTTTCTCACAAATTCTCCTATGGTTGACCTTACTTCCTTCCTTCCTTCCTTCCTTCCTTCCTTCCTCCCTTCCTCCCTTCCTTCCTTCCTTCCTTCCTTCCTTCCCTTACTAAAATATATATAGTTTTTCCACCACTACCTTTTTCAGTTCTTTCTACCTTTTCCAAATAATATTATCCTACTCTCTTTGCTTTGCTTTCCCTTCCCCTGCAACTCTGAGTACATGAAGAGCTTGTCTATGTCCATCAGCTTATGATCCTGTCCTTCTAGCTTATTTACACATTCCTTTTATGCTTCTTTTTCGTCTGTCTTGTGCTGAGCACAAGTATATGAATCAAGATACCATGCCTTTTTAAAAGTCATACTTTGTTTACAACATCAGTAAAAGCCACTACTGGACCACTTTTTTCTTGTGCTAGAGCTGGAAATATGATGATAAAAAGATGTGGAATTCTGCCTTGTATGTTTTTCTCTTATGCCTTTGGTACATTCTTAAAACAGATAGAATAGACCCCTATCTTGTGGCTTGGGAAGGAACTTTTCCACATATTTATTTATATTGTGCTTTTTGTATAGGCAGATTTTCTTTATAGCTGTTAAAAAGCTCAAGTTCTGAAAAATTATACTACAGCCCAGAAAAAGAATTATGAAAATGGAACTACATATACTACAATAGGTTGTTACTTTCTGTGATACAAGCTTCCAAGGTTATTATTTTACATACTAATATAAAATTAGTGGAATTATCCTGTCAAGAACTGTCAAAAATGTAGTTAGGCTTGAGACTGAAATTCAACCAACAAGAGCTACCATTTTGTTAACCAGGCAAAGGCTTAATGTATGAGTCCCAAATCTTTTTCAGGCCAGGAGCCAAATTTCATTTCAGAGAAGCTCTTGGGGGCAGGAGGACACATTCTGGTCATGGGTGGGCCACAGGATAAAATGGACAGAGCTGGATAAAATCAATTTATACTAAGAAGCATGTTTACTCAGTTGTTTACTCATGAGCAGCATTGTCTACTCAAAAAATGGAACAAGCTTCTGCATGTCTGTTCAGAAGAAAGCAGGACCAAATCACTTAGCAGTGTTTTCAAAAAGAATACAAAATCCCAGGGTTTTGTATGTCTGTTCGGAATTAAGTATGTGTAGCATGTGTACTCAGAAGTAAGCAGGGCAAATACCTATTCAGATGCAAGCAGGACTAGCCTCCCAGGACAAACCTCATCAAGAAACAAAACTAAATCAGCAGTTTCCTGTCCTGGCCCAGGCCTCACCTCCTGTGTTGCCAGAGAAAAACCCTTATCTCCAGTCAGTGAAAGAAACAAGTTTTATCCCTTATCAGTAGCTGATTGGAGGTAATTGCTTGGCATTTTGTGTGCTTTTTTGAAAACCTTTCTTAGTGCTAAGCCAAGGAAGCAATTATCTCCATTCAACAGCTGATCAGAGATAAGAACTTTTCTCTCCATGACCAAGGGGGTGCTGCCAGGGGAAGAGGGTTCTTGGCCAGATCATTAGATCAATGGACTAGAGGTTCCCATCTCTGACAAAAGGGCTTCATGCTCTCTGCCAGTCAAAGGGGCTGATGCTGCACACCTTCCTTCCTTGCTCAGAATAGACTCTGAGGTGTGAGATCTCTCCCCCGCCACTCCACCCCCAGTGTGAGTAAGCCAACTCCCTATGAATGGTCCAATTTCATTGAGAGCAAACATAGGATTTGGCAGCAATGTCAGCCATGTAGCAGTTAACTGGTTGATTGCCAGCTTCCCTGGCTGAGAGAGAAGAATCTCTCTCTTGGGTCTTGGTCAAAAATCCATCTCCAGACTCAATTATGAGGGAACATTTATTAAAGACAGTAACAGGAGAGAAAAGAAAGATGCTTAAAAAGAATCTGATGAAACTGTGGAGAGGATCCAATGGGCTTGCTCAGCCTCTGCTGTTGCTGTTGCTTTTATGGGAGGAAATGCCACTTTCACGGTGGCATTTTCTATTTCTATTGACACGCCTAATTGTGCTTCTGCTCTTGTGGTTATTTTTAGAAGCACAAAAGGCCTGTTGCACAGACACAATAGGCTACAAGCCTTATTATCCTATGCTAAGCTTCCACTTAGTATCATAGTATCTTGCAACACAGAAAATATCTTTAGATTGAAGAGGTGCCAAGGAACTTAGGTTGACAGTATGCCCAGGTGACAGGGAACCCTAGTAACAAAGGGGAGGGAAAACTATTTCTTTGCATTAGGTTTGCCCAGAAGAGGAAGGGGGTTGCCCACCTTGGTTCACCATTCTGGTATATGGCACATAGGCAGGAAAATGCTTTGGTCTTATACAGTATACTGGACTGGGAGATGTTGGTAAGAACTTTAGAATTAAAGGGAGAAGCTTTGCCCAGCTCTGGCAGGCTAAATATCTCAAACAGGCTTCATTGCCGTGGATTTGAAAGCTCGGTAAATATGCACCTGCCTCCAAGAACAATGTAAGCTGGTACCCTGGCTAAGAATGCTTGTAGCATGCAGGAAAATGGACAGAGAAGGGCAACACAGTGCAATACTTCCATTTTTTTTCTACTGCAAAATTTTGAAACCCCATATGCTGCCTATCTGTTATGGAGCATATTAAATTCCTCTAGACATATTAACTTTCTTGGAAAAAGTGTTTGTATCCACCCTGGTCCAACTTACCTGCCTCTGATGATTTGTACTGAGAAGCCCAACTCCACTTGCATACCCCACAACCAAACTGCCTGGGAACCTGATCTGCTGGGTACACCCAGCCCCCAAGTCAGAACAGGGCTGGCCTTCCATGAAATGGGGGGAAGCTTCTGCCTTAGATGGGGAAGGGTGGTAGATCGCATGTGTTTGGTGTCAGGAGTCCTGATGCCACCAGTGTGCACTCCCCCAGGCACTGTCTCACTATGGCAAATCCAGCAGCAGGAAAGCAAATGCAGAGGCTCCCAGGAGTAGCCACCACTGCCACCTGCCCTGTGGGATTCTTTGAGTAAGCCATAGGCAGGCAGCTGCCCTGCAGAGCCACATGGGTTACTTCCCTGCTACAGCAAAGGCCACAGCAGGAGAACACCCAGCACAGCACTGCACAGAGCATGGCCAGACCTGTTGCACAAGTGTTACTTGTTAATATCAGTTACAAGTAACTTGTTTCAGCCTCTTCTGGGACGGGTGGGATGATGTAAATTTCACTTTGGCTTGGTTTCTTGTACAAAAATCCTGAAATGTGCCTAAGTAATAAATGGAAGTTTGCCACACTGTTTTTTAATGTAAGTGTGACTTCATATGCCTGATTTCTCCATCTGTATCTGTTTGTTTGGCATTCCCTTTGGACTGTTTGCTTGGCTGTCAGATATCTCTGCCAGTGCTTCTGTTCTCTTGAGGGATGTGTCTTCTTCAGTTTTCTCTGGAATGTCCACAGGCTTGGGGCCATAGTACTTCTTGAAAAAGGGGGAAAAAGTTGTTTGTCATTTTTATTTTTTTCATTACTGACTCCGCAGTAATACCAAATAAAGCCAGCTGGCAACCACATGACTTACAGTTTAGTTTCAGTGGCCACAATACTTGGAAAGACAACCCGCTTCACATAGCTAATTCCTAGACCTAAGGAATTATCAGTTCTGTTGTAATTGTCTAGTTATAGCTATGTTTTTTTCTCCTTTATGAGAGCAACTGCCAAAAGGAAAATTAATACCAATGACAGGAAATGGGGTTCTCCTCCAAAATCCTAAATGTATTGGTGCTTGTTTGCTCTGTCTCAGCACTAGCTAAAACTGGATGCAGTTTTCTTTCTGCAAAGCAGCATGTTAGACTGTGACTCTCAGGAAGCTCAACGAAACAAGCTTCTCTGCAAAAGAATGTAAATATCTCCAGAGGGCTTAGTTTATTGTGCAAGTTTGTTTGGAAGTTTTGTCACATAACTCTAGGCTTCCTCAGGTCAGAGTAAATGACATGTGAAGTATTATTAATGCAACAGTATTAAAATTGCATAGACTTCAGTCCATGAACTAATAATTCTGGAATAATTCTGTTGTTAGATTTGGAACATTCTATGGGATGACTCCAGGAATATTCAAAATGAAGCATTTAGAATTTAGTATGTTCCAGCCATTCACATTATGAAAAAAATACTATAAAAAAAGAAATATTAGAGCAGTAATACACTACAGTATGGAACCATTTATGTTTGGAGGCAATACTCATGTTCCTTTGTCATATTTCCCTGCAATCCTTATTTCTATGTTACTAGTTACAGTGCAGTTAAACAGTGTGTCTGATTTGCAGAAACACAATCAAATCAAAGTTTACATTATGTCTCAGCCTAATCTACCTTACAAGGTTGTTCTGAGTATAAAATTGCAGAGGAGTTCCCTTATTCCCTGCCCTGAATGCTTGAGATGTTTTGGATTTCAACTCCCAGAAAGCCCTGCCAAGACGAACAGTGTTCACAAATTAAGGGGGTCTAAAACATCAGATCTGCATTTTGCCCATTCCAGTTTTAGTGGAAGGGTTTGATAGCAATGTTGTAAAACATAACTACATATGTAATAAAGATGTGCATTTTACTTACTGAAAAGAGATGATTGGCTTTATTTATTCTCAGTACACTTTATAGCAAAAGGCCTCTAGTAAGCATTCAAATAGTTTTATGCCTGATCGATTATAATTGCTGCATGATTCCAGTGCCTGGAAGAGGAAAGAATACAATTAATGAAAATGTTTTCCTCTTGATTGCTAGTTTGATTGTTAGTAGAATTTACAATAGCACTATAATCTAGTTGAATTTTTTTTCTCTAAATGTAATGTTTTTTCTGTAAATGAAGTGTTCAGTGAAGATATGTGAGGTAATGAGCACTTGCCTTTGTTAAGCATTAATATTAGTGTTTTACTACAGTTATTTTGTATCACTGCTGTATTGAAGTTCATTGGAACTTCTTCCCATCTTTCAGCTAGATTTCTGAGATCATTGGTGAACTGCAACTACTTCTCATTCAAGTACTGAGTCTAGATAGCAGCTTCCTTCACTACACATTGCACAATTTTGTGCTAAACCAGAAGTGCAAAAAGAGATACTATGATAATAAAGCAATATTACAGCTTGAATATGGTAGAGGGGAAAATTTATGCAACAGAACCAGGAGACCAGTTATTGAGAGGGAAAGCCTTCTGTTGAACTTTCCAGACAAGTGTTATGGATCCCACCATATATGTCAGTGAAATTCTCATTTGACCTATAGCTTTCAGTATGCTTATTCAGTGCGCCTTTTCCCTGAAAAGTAGTCCAAATTAGACCATTATAGCAGGATCCTGGAACAAAGTGTTGCAGAACAGAATGGTGTTGTTCATGATTCTAGCTCCTTGATCTCATAATCATCCCTATTTCTCCCTCTCTCTCTCTCTCTCTCTCTCTCTCTCTCTCTCTCTCTCTCTCTCACACACACACACACACACACACAGAGAGAGAGAGAGAGAGAGAGAGAGGGGGGGGAGAGAGGGATAGGACAAGGTTGAGAGAAGTCACTCAGCAGCAGAGCATGTGTTTTGTATGCATAACATTCCTGGTTCAGTCTCCAGGATCTCCAGATGTGGCTAGTGACAAGAGTAGGAAAAAACACAAAGACCCTGCTGGGGTGTACAGTCAAAGGAACATTTACAGTTTAACGAGACACACAGGAATGTATGCAGCTCCCAAAGGGACTACCAAGATGGAGTCTGTACAGGATGCCCTTATAGCCTATCAGTTTCATACATGGTTTGGGGGATCAGGTAGACAGTTTGCTATAGGCATGTTCAGGTGAAACAGTAGGACTGAACACCATGGAAAATAAGGAACCTTCAGGACATGCAAATATTAGCATATTGTGGAGTGCACCTGAGCAGGACAGGCCTGTTAACATTTCTAAGGCATACATGGGAAGCAAGACTTGTAACATGAATTCCTTAAGAATAAACTGTTCTTACAGTGTCAGACTTTTAGCAGCCATATTATGGCAACACGTTTGCTTATTTTGTTCTGACACTAGGAAGGAATGTTGCCTGAATCCCTGGGCAGCTACTGCCAGTCAGTGTCAACAGTACTAGGTTAGATGAGTCAATATGCTGACTCATTAAAAGCAGCTTCATGCCCATGGAGCATGCTCAGCTCTAATTGGGCTGTGTGTTTGGATGGTGTCACTCACTGCCTGAACAATTTTTCTAAAAAAAAATTTGTTCCTCTGCAAACCTTGGGATTGCCCCAGACTTGCTGATACCTCCTTCTTGGTGTCAAAATGGCCTGGGCAGGACCATCTTGCATCTGTAAGCACCAAAACTTAGAGAATTGAGATCTCTCTTAGTAGAGGGCTGATTGGTGTTATGCTGTGAAGTTATGTGTGTGACCTTGAGCCCATTGCAGTCGCTCAGGGAGGGTTTGTATGCTGCCCTGAACTCCCTGAAGGAAGGTCAGGATTAAAGTGTCATGAAAAAAGAGCTAAACAACCATCAATGGAAGAAAAATGGCCACTAATGCTGTTTCACAAGAGCTTGCATAAGAGTTAGTGCAACAAAATAATAGGTAAATTGTACTGCAGTTTCTATAGTTCTGTTGTATAAGTTGTTGTGCAAGCAGAAGAACATCCTTTGAGTTTAAGGTTAGGGTTTAGTTTCACTTTTCTGGTGTAATGTTTTAGTTTAAAAAAAGGCTTCCTTAAGTCTTCCTTATCCCTCTGCATAGGGAAAAACACCTCTGAATCCAATTCAGTAATAAAATTTATGTGAAACATTGTTTAGCAAAGTCACGTTCAGCCCATCGCTACCCAATGGACAACATTCCTCCATCCTCTCCTGTCCTCCACCATCCCCCGAAGTCCACCTAAGCTCACACCAACTGCTTCAGTGACTCAATCTAACAATGGAGAAGCATAGAGATGTGAAACAT
Organism: Varanus komodoensis; assembly: GCF_004798865.1. Taxonomy (NCBI): domain Eukaryota; kingdom Metazoa; phylum Chordata; class Lepidosauria; order Squamata; family Varanidae; genus Varanus; species Varanus komodoensis. Next base: position 790,360 of record NW_025335439.1, read on the forward strand.
TAGAATCACTTTAAAATTTTTAACAAATTATTCATTATCTATAGCCTTTCCCTTTGCAATAAACTCTCGTTTGTTTTAGTCAGTTCTTATCTAGTTGTATCTTTGTGATTTTAGGATTGTTTCAGAACGCCCACACATTGCTCTAACTCTGATTTATATGTTTGGCTTTACTGTGGCCCTCACCCTGCCTATAGATTTATCCCATGTCATCTCCTTATAGCAATTTATAACCTCTATAAAATGTCATCTAGGGTTCCTTTTTATGTTTTCTGAGTAATGGTTAGAAAGAATTGCACAGGGAATCAAAAATCTAATGAGTTGTACATTATTTGACTATTTATAACCAGAAAGCAGTCACTGACAAATTTTGGCAATTTTACAGCTAAAAGCCTAGGCTATTGTGCTTTTGAGTGTAATTTATTAAGCAAATAAAACTCCTTACTAGTAATGGATCCTGTTAAACCTGTGGCACTGCATGAGCTCCAGGCTTCTACAGCTGTGGAAGCTTCATAATACCTGCATACATCTTGCATGTCTGGACACTAATATTTTACACTTACATCATCGTTTCATTTCTTCAAGTGCCTTTATGCTCACGACTGGGTTGTAACCAGACATTTAGAGTGAAAACCTTAGTTGGTAGGAGGAGCTGAGCAAGAACTGAGTTTCATTTTCCTTGTGAAGATTTAAATCCCTATTTTATGAGGCATGGCATTTAGTAAAGCCAAGTGGTAGAGAAAATGTTAATGGCTCAAATGATGTAAAAATAACCTCGGGAAGGAAAATACATGGCAAAGTGAACATAAAACAAAACAACAGCATCCCCAGAACAAATGAAGTGGGGGAAACCTTTTCAGTGTCTCAGCATTATTCTTACACTGTCAAGAGATTTTACTACAGATTACCTACTATATTCATCAGATACTGTTGTTTGTAGTAGAAATACTTGCCCTTCAACCAGGGTTCTCCAAACATCAGATGGATTCCTTAAGAAGGCATGATCAGCTGAAAGAAGCACTCATTTCAATTGGACACTTGTTGCAGTGTTTCTACATGTGGCATCTTTGCCCCCAAATTAAAAATGTTGCCATGCGCAGTGATCCTGTTCAACATTCCAGCCAGCACAGCTCATGTCCATAATATGGTATCCCTGTGCTGACCCAAATTTTAATTTTCCTTCCCATCAGTAGGCACTTGGCATTCTGTGGCTACTGAGCATACTTACTCACCTTTGAGAGACTGTTCCTTCCACTCTTACTGTATCTTTAAGCATGCAATATGAATGATGCTCCTTGCTATTGAGATTGCCTTCTGTACGTACCAACCATATGCCAGTTGATAGATGATTTGCGTGATTCCCACCTTCTGGCTCATGACATCTAATGTGTGACAAAAGATAGCTGCTACTTGGTTACAAACTCCAATATACAGGCAGTCCCCAAGTTATGAGTGAGTTTTGTTCCTGAGAAAATGGAAATCTGTCTTTAAGTGGAATGTGTATGTAAGTTGGCCCCCACATTCATGGGAGTTGAGCTGCAGGACCCTCATGAAAGTGTAAAAACTGTGACTATCTCTAACCTCTCCCCCGCAACTCATCAGCTCCTTCTCTTTGCAGCAAGGAAATGCCAGAGAGATTTCCCTCTGTGGTTGGGTGGGGCAGAAAACCATGCTTTGGAGGTCTCCCTCTCTATGGTGTTGATGATTTCCTGCAGTAATTTTGAAAAATTAATAGGCTTTATGGCAGTTCATTTATAAATGTGGGATGTTTGTTACTTGGGCATTCGTAACTCAGGGACTGCCTGTATGTTCTAAGATATGAGTTGAATCTCAGCTTTCATACTAGAGATTCAGGGCAATTAATTGGAATTGGTTAATCATAAATCCAACTATAAATGTACACTCTCAGGGACTAGAAACTTCTTTTTTTCAGTGAAAGCATAGATTCCTGATATGTCAAGTTCTATATTCAGTAATAATTTTCCAGTAAAAACATTTCAGGGTTTTGCTGAGAAGACAGCAGAAACAGCTATTCTGGGCCTGGAACATTAGTGAGTGCTACAGCCAAGAAATTAAAAGATGCTTGCTCCTGGGAAGGAAAGCTATGGCAAATGTAGACAGCATACTAAAAAGCAGAGACATCACCCTGCCAACAAAAGTGCGTATAGTCAAGGCTATGGTTTTCCCAGTTGCAATGTATGGCTATGAAAGCTGAACCATAAGGAAGGCTGAGTGCCGAAAAATTGAGACCTTTGAATTGTGGTGCTGGAGGAGACTCCTGCGAGTCCCTTGGGTTGCAAGATGATCAAACCAGTCAGTCCTAGAGATGATCAACCCTGACTGCTCTTTAGAAAGCCAGATACTGAAGATGAAACTCAAATACTTTGGCCACCGAATGAGAAGGAAGGACTCCCTGGAGAAGAGCCAAATGCTGGGAACAATAGATGGCAAAAGAAGAAGGGGACAGCAGAGAATGAGGTGGCTAGATGGAGTCACTGAAGCAGTTGGTGTGAGCTTGAGTAGACTCTGGGGGATGGTGGAGGACAGGAAGGCCTGGAGGAATGTTGTCATGGGGTCGCGATGGGTCGGACACGACTTCGCGACTAACAACAACAGGTTGAATTACTTGATCAAATTTGAAGTGCCAGTCTTTTAAGACAAAAAAATCAGTGTGTCTCTTGAGGAAAACTGTATAGAATGTTATATTTAAATTTGTGCTGAAAGGGAAAATGCATTTTTTGTAACCTTTTTGTACATTATGCACAAATTTGTATAGAACCTTTGTATACAGTCAATATCATCATTGTGTATTTGATTTTGTTTGATTTTTGCTTGTGTACATGAGAAATAACTCCATTGGAACTAGTAACTGCTAATGGAAATTAAAGTGAAAAGGTGAACCACAGGCCCATTTCAATATTAACTTAAATATTAAAATATTGATTATCAAATTAACATATTGGATTTGATCTTGGCTGACTAAATTTGATTAATAGATATAGGAAATTACATTTTGCTCAATCTGTTGCTCAAAATCAGTCTACGTTGCACACATATAAGTTAATAATTAAAAACTTTGCTTTCACCTTTGCTAGAACTAATGGAAGATATAGCAGTGGAATGAAATAAATAGATATTTTCCTGAAATCCTGAAGCTGCTTAAGGAAACATTTCAACTGGGTGAAAAGTAATATGATTAAAAGAAAAAAGGAGGATATGGATAAAGAACATGCACAATTTTAAAAAAAATGTACCTGTGTAAGACAACACATGTGAACAGGATGTTTGCCTAATACATGTGGCTTTCTTTAAGGTGTTTTAGTTTCACAAATATTTTTACTTCTATGAACTGTGTAGTTAAGATGGTGCCATCATCATCTTGACTAATTCTTTATGAAAGTTACTTGGAAGAACTATTCCGAAGTTATAGGCATGCAAGGATAGGAAAAGTATATGTTTTGCTACTTATTTGGCTAAGAGGGGACCTATGTGATTTTAACCATATAGTGCATCACAGGAAGATTTGAGCAAATGCCTGGGTTATGCAGCAGGGGGAGGGGATCAGTGGGGGAGGCTCTCATCTGAATGAACTTACTGTTACCCTTTAAAAATTCTAAATAAGTCTTTTTTCCCTCTGATACTGTCTGAATTTGAAACATCTAATTTAATCCACTGAAGGGTCCAGTCTTCCTTTTATTTCCTGTCTGTACTGGAGCAGTCGCCTGTTTCAATTATGACTTTCTCCAGCTCCTACATTTTTCGTGCTCCAGCTGGCTCAAAGTGCACTTCCTTGGAAGGTAAAATGCACTAACTGTGCTGATCGGAGACTGATAGCTGGTAAGCCACAATATTTAATAGCTGAGCTGATAAGAAAAAAAGGGTTTTAAAAAACAGTCATACACAAACTATTTTTGAACCTAAACAAAAGGATATTATATTGCTTTATGTTCAATTACACTCATTTTAAAATATAGAATTGCAAAATGCTTACATAAATTCATACTTCTTGGCAGAACATAATTTGTTTCTAAATATGAGTGGTGTAAAGGGTTTCTTTTCTGAATTTCAGTCATTTACTGCCGATTTGGAGCTACCTCAGACCAATTATTTCATTGAACAAGATTTTGGGCTTGATAAGGCAACTGTTGCAAAATCATGGCCTGCTAAAAATAAAATTGTTTTGTGTCAAGACAGCAAAAAAGTTTCCAAGCTGTAAACACCAGTCCACTTTTTTTTCCTGGCATATGAAAACCACAAATCTTTTCTTTCCTTCCCTCTTACTCAGAGGTCAGTTTAATTACAGTTTAATCTCTTTCAGTAAGCACCCCTTGAGACCTTATTTTCCAACTAGTGTATTATCAAGACTAGAGCTGCAATTTACTATGGATGGCAGGGCCTCCTTTGAGGAAGGCTAGAAAGTAGGGAGAAGGTGAACTTCATTATTGAGTAAAAAGTGCAAATCTTTATCAGATTCCAGAGATATAACTCGAATAATCAGAGAAGCGCTATAGAGGTGTTGATTAACATTCTACATCACTGACTCTGTAATGTCAAATAAAACTAAAAGGAAACCTTAAAGTTGCCCAGACTCCTTAGGGCTCCAGCTGCAACAAGCATCTGGTTACCTTGAGGGTAAAGAGGTGGTAATGGAGGTTAATGAAGCAAAACCAAATTGGTTGACAAAAGCAGCACAAGGTAGCATACAGACTTCTAGAACCCCACCTCCAGAAAGATTACATACGCCAGTGGTTTGATGGTAACATTTGAGTTTTGATTGATAACTTTTTTCCTAGAAAGGCAAAGACAACTCTTCCTTTATTTCAGGATAATGTTTGAGTAGACAAAATTTAGAAAGGTTTGCAAGTTAAAAGTATTTTAATGATAGTAAGATATGTATTATGTATTATCAATACATAATAAAGAAAAGGTTGGACCTTGCAAATCTTGTCCATGTTTGTCAGATTACCAATAACCAGCTGCAATCAGTGACCAATAGGGACAGCGATTAGTGGGTGGTTGTTCCTCAGGATTGGAACTTATTTGCATTGGAAAGCTGCCACCCAGACTTGAATATCTTTTAACACAATGAGAGATGTTGTTATGTGGCAAGGATTTGCAAGTTGGAAATAAGCACAAGGTGCATTTGTTTATGCTATGTAACAAAATATTGTGGTCTTAGTGTGATATTCTGAGCAACAGTAATAGGAATCTTTGTGTTGGTTATAAAAGAAAGAAAGTAATTTTCACAAAGCAGTGCTAAGTAATTAGCAATGAGTTGATGCAAGTACTTTTATTTTCATTCTACAAGAAATATCATTTCTATAAGCATTAATATAAGATTAAAGAATATTCATTCCAGAAGTGGGCCTGAAGCAAGATGTTGCAGTGTATCCTTGATCACTAGGAGGCAGGCTCTGGCTAAGGATTCTTAGGGAAGAAGAGTTTTGGGTGGGATGCCCTTTCTTCTCTCTCTCCATCCCTCTGAGGATGCAGATGGTATGAGAGACCCCTGCCTGAGAGCCCAGAGATCCGCTGCCATGCAGAGTAGACCATACAAGATCAGTGCAGAGTTATTTTGGAAGCTGCTTTCTGTCAGCTCGAAGCTTGAACATTGTGTGTGTGTGTGTGTGTGTGAGAGAGAGAGAGAGAAAGAGAGAGAATCATAAAACAAAAAGCTCTTTCCTTTGCAGGGGTGCGTATGAAGGGAGGAGGTTAGTTAACAGCACACCCCACACAACGAACCCCCACTTTCTAAACTCACTATAAAAGGTATTTGGGGCTTGAGTAGACTAAATTCTGCTGTCCCCTAACCATTTCATATCTTCTGAAAGCACAAAGGGCCTTGTCATGACACTCTGAATTAATGCCTTCTTTCCCTTTTAATTTCAGTCCTAAGGGCTTCTGCATAGCCAGGGAGTCCCTCATATTAGAAGCCATCATCTTGGTTTTGTGTAGCTCCCTTACATCCAAACTGACAAGCATGCAATTATCTGAATTTGCAATTAGCATTTTAGAATTAGCTCTTGATTTTCTGTTTCATCAAGCCATCTCAGTTTTTAACATTCCATCCCAATATATGGAAACTTTAGTACTGTATTTTTCACTCTATAAGATGCGCCTGACCATAAGACGCACCTAGTTCTTAGAGGAGGAAAACAAGAAAAAAAATATTCTGAATCAAATGGGGACATAATCACAGGCACATTCCCCACTGGCTGCACATCTGACAGACTTACTGCACACACATATTCGCTCTATAAAACACACAGACATTTCCCCTTACTTTTGAGGGGGGGGGGAGTGCGTCTTATAGAGCAAAAAATACGGTATTTTAAACTAGCTCATTGGTCTCTTAGTGATATTCTAACTCTTTCTGGGGGCGCCTGTCTCTATTTTTAGGACAACTACTCTTGTGAGTAATGAACTGACTTCTTGTTCACAATTCTTTAGTCTAATGAATATTTCTAAAATGTCTTAATATATTGGCATTTTTTCTGTTTGGTGTCTTTCCTCACAGGGCAAAACCCTCAGTCTTATACCTTGTACTCTCCGTACTAGCACTTCTGAGCCATAAACACCTTTGGCTTGTGTCACTTTTTTGTCTTCTAGGCCTCAAAACTGATTTTGGATCAATCAACCTTTTTTAGCCAAGTCTCTATGATATCTTTGATATGGCTGTTTTCCTTAAAATTGCCTACAAGATAATCAGGTTAATTGTTAGATATGTGAACTGTGCCAGTGACTCTTACTCCTGATGACCAGACCTCCTTCCAGTATCAGAAGCAGCATGCCAGTGCACTTCACTTGATGAGGGAGATGGGGCCTTTGATGCACTCATGCTCTCCTCTGGGCAGCTGGTTGGCCACTGGAGGAATGCCAGACCAGATGTATTCTTGCTCTGATCCAGCATGGCCCTTCTGTTTTTATGAGATGGTTCCCAAGGTCACTGAGACCAAATTCAGGTATTATTTTTTCCCACTCAGGATATCACTGTTGGGATTGATTATATATGTATAGTGCACATGTAAAAAAAATTTTTGCTCTGTACAACATAGTTTTCCTATTCCTTTCTCTCTGCTTCAGGCTCTATTTTTTTTTTTTTTTAACAATTCCTTCCAGTGCCGTCATTAAGCCCACAATATAAACCTTTTCCAAGAGACCCAGGAGAGGTTTTTCAGGAAGTGCAGACCACTGCATTGGAGAAGCAGAAAAACTTCAGTGTGCAAGTGGTTTTCTGCTTACATAATGTAAAATCCATGTATTTTAAAGGGTTGGGATACTGAAATCAGAACTGCTTGGTTCTTAAAGAAGCAAATTGCATCTATTCTAATTATAATAAACATAAGCAATATGTGTTGTGATAACATGTTTTGATTTATCATATATAATGTATGATAAAGTTTCTGTCAGCAACCAACAGTTCACTAGGTAAGTTCGCATTTAGTACTGTTTTATCCAAAATTAACTCAGAACTAAACCTATTTATTCCTACTGAAATAAGAACACCCGAGCTCTGAATATCGGTCTTTGTGGAACAGGAGCAGACTCTAAAGTCCTACTTGTGGGCTTCTCCTTCCGCAGACCAAGGAAGATCTGGTTGATCCCTATGCAAAACAGAATGTTGGGTCTTAGAGTCTTCTGTCCATCTGCAGTGAAGCTATATTCATTTTTCTGAAAATATGTTCAGTAGGCTCACTTCTAAGAATGTGTTCAGCATGTTGAGTCCAGCATCTTGTTTCCCACAGCAGCCAACAGATACAGAGCCCAATGCCACTGCTTCTGCAGCATCTAGTATTCAGTGGCAACATACCTGTGAGCATGAAATATCCTTTTAAATCAATTTAAGGTAGGGACTATCACTAGCAGTAGTTTTGTTGCCTAGTGTCTATTTCACAGTGGGAAATTAGTGGAAAACTTAAAATATTATACTTCTAAAAACCACAAGCTGATCTTCAGCTATGTAGAAAAAACCATTTTAGCTAAAACTGGCCATACTTAAAAACTCTGTGATTTGTTTGTTGCTATATGTACTCCACCTTTCTAGCAAGAGAAGTAGCATTTGAGGCAGATTGATTCTTCATCATATTACACTTGGTTTTAGGATGTGTTTTAAAGTATTCTTTGGTAACAAGCTCAGGATTCCAAAACAGCTAAAAATATACAGCAACTAGATTAAACTGATTTTATTTGTTTCAACTTTTTTCCACTAATAGAAGTGAGACTAGATTGTGCACCACTGTTTGTAATAAAACCTTTTATTACAGCTGACATGAATGAGCTGCTCCCTCAGTAAGCACATCTGTTTACATTCATATCCCTTAAAGCTGTATGCATATTCCTCATATGAAATGTTTAACCGAGCGATATTCTAGGTCTTCTGCCAATGCTCTCTATTTCTCTGTCAATGCTCTGTATCATGCATGGGGAGTAGCACATACAAGGTTGACTTAGTGTGTCTGCAAAATATATTGGCTTTTATAGAACTTAAGGGGAACCCTGCTGTACAGGGGAACCCTGTACCACACCAATGGTCCATATAACCGAGTGCCTGACTTTCCTCAGTGGCCAAGCAGCTGTCTTTAGGAGGTTCACTAGCAGATCATGGAGGCAGTAGCAAAGCATACAAAGAAACTTTGCTCTGGGCTTGATGAAGGTTACATATAATCATCATGACTAGTAGCCACTGAGGGCTTTTATTTCCACAAATTTGCTTAATGGACTTTTCATAGCCATCTAAGGTAATGATAATCTGTACCACTTGTAAGAGTGAGATTCACAAATTAATTACACACTGTGTAAAGCAGTATTTCTCTTAATCTACCTTGAATATTTCCATTCAGTTTCAGTAGATGAACCTATGCTCCTTTATTTTAGAGAAAGAGCCATTTATTTCTGCCTACTTTCTCTAAAGCAGGCATGATGTTATAAATGATGGGTTCTCAAACTACGGCCCATGGGCCAGATCTGGCTTGCTTCAGAGATTTTCGATTCGCTCAGAGAAAATGATCTCTGAGCAAGTCCAACAGCTCTGAGTCAGCACAGGTTTACTCAGTAGGGAGATGGCCATGGTTGCGCTTGTGCAGGGAAGACGGGTGCAATCACGATCATGCTGGAGGGGAGATGGCTGCGATTCCCTGCACGACCATACTCGGGGGTGGAGAGATGACTGTGATCGCGGTTGTGCTCATGCAGGGAAGACAGTCACTGTCGCTGTTGTGCTTGGGGTGGGAGATGGCTGCAATTGCGCCCGCCTTCCCTGCACGAGCATGATCACATCCATCTTCCCCCACTGCCCACCACAATCACGGACACTGTAGCTATGCCTCTTGAATATGGACATGCTCTTCCCCACCTCATCTTGGGCTTCTGCTGCAGCCTAAGTGAGCAGAGCAAACATTTTTTAATTTTTTTACTATTTTTTAAAATTGTAATTAATTTTAATTTTAATTGATTTTTAATGTGGTGTGCATAGGAATTCATTCGTTTTTTTCAAACTATAGTCTGCCCCCGCAACAGTCTGAAGATAAACTGAAGTCTGAAGTTTATGTGAAGAGGATAAACTTACTTCCTTCCATTTATATTCCACTTTTTTCCTGCTAGGAACCCAAAGCAGCTTACATGATCATCCTCTTCCCCATGTAGGATAGGATAGACTGAGAGGCAGTGACTGGCCAAATTCACCCAGTGAGCTTCATGGCGATGTGCAGACTAGAAGCTGGATCTCCTAAATCTCAGTCCATATTGTAACCTCTTCACTAGCATGAATGAAAATATAATCTCTAGCATAGAAGTTCCATTTTCACAGTTATGGTACAAGAGCAGCATATCCTGATTAACCTGTACATATGTTCTGTTAAAGTGAACAGCCAATAATCAATTTTTTGCCCTATTATACAAAGTACATGAATCATGGGGTAGAAGCAACCCTCTAGCTACAAGTTTTAGAAGGATACAGAGTGCCACAATTTTGCTAAAATTGGGAGGAGTTAAGTGACTTGTGTGGACGTGTACCTGTTTAAATAGATTCCTGACTTCAAGAGAAGGATTGGGACCGCTCTCATAAATTTAACATTTATTATATGTATGTAAAACATTTATGCTTCAGTAATTTTCAGGCTTGTATCACAGACACAGAAATCTTACAGAAAGTTTGGGGATATGAGAAACTCTAATTATAACATTTATAATCAAAAGTCCCATATTTTCACCTTACTTCTATTATTGGTCTTTCTAGTATACCTTTACCAAACATGCCAAATTCAGCATTTACCTAGTATGTTGTTTTTCTGATGAAATGTGCTTCATTCCTTATTTGCTAAAAGTACTGAATTTGCATTTCTGCATGCACATTCAATTTTTTCACATCTTATATATAAACACTGAGAGAGGAATGGCATTTGGTTAAAAAAAAACTCTGCCTGATTACAGGTTTTTAGTCCTATCCACAAGCAGACTTAAGCCCAAACTATAGGTTATGGGGAAATAAGTGGGCACTGTAAATCTGTATCTCCTCCCACATTTCCCTATAAATGTTTAGTCAAAAAATGTATGATATGACATCATAGTGTTAGCATTTCCCCATCTGCCACAAGCAGCAGCCAATGAAATGGATGGCGGAAGAATGCTGCTAATACAATATGTATACGTTTTTCTACTGTGCAGTGTAGGAAAATCCCTACTTAGCAGTGCCCAGGCATTTTGCCTAACTGTGTTGCTTAGTACTAAGTGCCAGTGAAAATGCTGGAAACAGGTATAATAGCTTTTCAATGATAACATAAATTAGGCTGCAGTCCTTTAGTTGCAGGGCATTTAAGACCCACAGGAAATTTCTCCATAGGAAATGAAAGCAGAGAAGAGAAAGAGAAAATTTAAAAAAGAGAAAAAGGAAACAACAGGATTAAATATGGAGGAAAATGAGAAAAAGCAGTAGCAACCTGATTGCTTTGGTGTAACTCATAGAACTATTACATGAATACTGCTACTAAATATTTACCAGTTTCTGTTTGCAAAGTCCGTTATTATTGTCTATTGTGTTTACTCTCAGCAACCTTGTGAATTAGAGCAGAGGGAGATTTCTACAATACAGGGTAGATAAAAGATCAGTCCATCAGAATATTTAAAATGTAATTAGTTTTTTGGAGGGGTTGAAAATTTCAGTTGACTTATGTATTGTTACCTTTTAAAACCAGGTTTTAAATCATATCCGACTTGATACAAAGTTTTCAGTGTTAAAAATTGGAGTTTATATATGGCTAGATACCATGTAAAGAAACCCATAGTAAATAACAGTAGGTCTCACAGATCCATGTCCAGTTTTGTATACCAAAATAAGATCGGAAACTAAATACTTTTCAGTGAGATTTTCAAATGTTAACAAATTATTTAGAAGTTCAGGGAAAATGTGACTGGTTGAAGGAGCTGTCCCCAGTGCTGGCTACTTAGGTTTATAAACCTTTTGCACTTGTAATTATATCTTTATGAAGTGCAAATACAAATAGATCATTTGCAAAACTAAGCTATATTGCAAAAATAGATCATCGCAAAACTAAGCTATATTGAGGATAGCCCCAGATAATTTATGATTATGATTTATTATTATCATATGATTTATGACTCTTTATGATTAGTGCAGGATGATTTTTCTGCAATGGAATAATATACACATAAAAGGCAAATGAGCCTGAAAAGGTAAAAAAAAGGAAGTGAGACAATGAATATTAAGGAATGTATTAGTTTGAGTGTTATTGTTACTGTTCAGTGACACTTCATTTTAAGCCAGAGCCAGATTCTGATAAATAAAATGTTCTGTACATGCTTGGTTAGACGAGTTTCATTTTAATGATGCATTTTGTCTTGCACTGAATCTTGGGCTTAATGAGTTACTTTAGATACTGCTCTGCCCTTAATAGACATATTAAAATAAAATCCCTTTTTTGAGATAGACTTATAACATGCTCAGCAGCTGGAATTCATATGGAGACTTATTAAATAAAACAGCAGTAGTGAGCTCCCTCCTACTGCAGCATACTTGGAAGTAAAGTACCTGAACTTTTCCAAATGCGCTTGGCCTTTGGTACTCCATCCTGCATCTCTGTATTTCATCTTTGTTGTGTTTGACAGCTTTTGACCTCACAGTAATTTATTATTCTTTTTATTACTACTTAAGATCATGATAATTGAAAGGCTTTATTTATATGATTACACATTAGTAAAGGAAAGTTTTAGACACACCCAGAGAACATGCCATAAAAATGAAAGCCTCTAACATTAGCTTCTATTTTATTAAGTTGTGAACGTTTTGCCTTGCAAGATGGTGTATTAGAACATGTAATTGTTCACAAGAGGAAAGTGGCTGGAAGCAATGCTGTATTTGCATAATAGCCAGTTTATGTTATGCAAACAATTCCAACACATGTATAAACAATTAACTATAGCAATGATTGGGGAAAGTATTTAATTCTTCAGCAATGTGTTTGTCATTTAAGTAGTAGTCAGCCTCAGCATGCCAAGCTATTGTAGTTAGAAATGAGATGCATCATTTCTATATCTTTGCTTTTGTGAATTTTTGGTATTTAACGTATGTACAGTACAAGCATGTTTACTGAAAAATAAGCCACATCAAACCTGATAAGCCTTACTCCCTGGAAAGTGTTGTTTTCAGATTGTGGTCTGAATTATTTTAGGGCAAAACTTACAAAGCATGGAAAAACTAGATGACACATCATGTACCTTGCATATTGAATCATGTTAAGAGCTACAGTTTCAGCTGAGGAATATAATATATTTATAAAGCATTAACAATATTTATGGGACTGCATTTACAGCTGAAGGTTCACAATCCATGCCAAAGGCTGAGTGTGATTTTTCAGTGTATGTCCTCACCAATTTTTTGTGGCACTTTTAGTATAGTGTAGAATCAGGCTATTTCACATTAAATGAAAGGGGTTGCAGCTGAATTTATTTAGTTATGGTAACTGGTGGCCCCCATTACAGAATTGTTCATCACAATTCCTAGCCAATCTAGTTCTGTTGCCAAGATACATACAACTGTGATGTCCTGCAATGCCCTGTTCTTTAAGTGCAAGGAAGAAGGTTATGCCAGTTTCTTTACACATTGTTTAGGGGGCTCAAGCACTAAAACAGGTGAGAGTAGCTCCAAGGAGGAGGAGAGGTCCCAAGTTGTTATGGAGGCAGATACATGTATTAGTAAAGTAATACAGAAACAATAGGAAATAGATTCAAATGGGGGGTTGGGGGGGAATGCCCTAGAGGAGGAAAAGGAAAGGAAGATTCAGCACAACTCTCTGTAAAATATATGGAATGAGCAACTACAAGAGGTCTAGGAAACATTTTCACCACCTGGATCCTCCTTCCACAGGCCACAGTCTCCCCACTGTGCCCCCTGCCATCCCTACTGCCACCTGGATGGCATAGGCAGCTTGGATGCCTGTCTGTTGGTCTGTCTTTCACGGATGTGCAGGGAGAGTGGAAGCATCAGATGCCTCATGCAGCCCGTGAGCTTTATGCAAAGAGCGTTTCCTCATGCAAACATCAGTAGGCTCTTGATTAATGTGTACAATTGAAAATAAGAGATAATGTCCTCAAAATGGGAAAAGATAACTTTTTAAGGAAGGACCTAATTTATTAGAAATCAGCCAGGTGGCTCAAATGGGCAGATGAAGAAAGTAAGACAGCAAACAAGTTATCTGCCCTTCTGTGTGCTAGGTATGTTTGGTGGCAAGCAGGGAAAACAGTCTAAGCAATATAAACAAGTAGCTCAAGGAAGTGTCCATGTATTGTCTGAAGGAGCTTTCAATCTGTATTCCGTATTTCTGAAGTGAAAAACCTACCACATTTACTTATTTTTACTTTTTATTTTCTGATGTATTATTAATAATGATGATAATAATAAGTTCATTTCTATTCTGGCCAACACCCAAGGCTCTAGGCAGATTTCTTCTACTGAAAACAAGTCCCTTCTCTGTTCTAATCTTCTTGTTTGTTCGGCATTCTTAATCAAGCCTGTCTTAGTAGAATAGCATATTTATTTATATGTTCCATTTATATTGTGCTATTCCTCCAAGGATTCCAGGCACCATACACATACTCCTTCTTCTCTTCATTTAATCCGCACAGCAGTCCTGAAAGGTAGCTTAGGCTAAGAGTCAGTGACTGGCCCAAAGTCACCCAGTAGCAAGTGGCAAGTATATATGCCTGGAGTATGGTCTGAAGGCACATAAGGCATCCACCATGTTGAAGCTAAGCAGGTCTGGCCTGAATTGGAGGGGAGACACCCTGGGAACCGCATGTAGTTCATGACACTGGAGTCAGTTGGTTGCATTGCTCCAGAAGCAGCTGGAGATGAAAACTATTTAAAATCAATTGTACTCAGTCTAATGTCATTCCAGTTTTTGATTTAATTCCTTGTACAGTAGCACAATAATGATAGGCAAACTATACTAACCAGTGGGAATTTAGTGAAAAACCAATGATCCAACAACTTGAGTAAAATTAAAATACATTGATGTGCACATTCTTAAAATAAAGGAACATTTACTGAAACTTACAGCTTTATCCAGTATACTGGGTCTCCACTTGTCAGACAAATGGCATAAACACACATCACCGGAATATATCATGGATGACTGTAAATAGTCTGTTATTCACAATTGTTACATGGAGAGTGGGATGCTCAGAAAAGTGACTCACTGAAGAAAGTAAGGCATGGGGCACAAAGCACAGACAAGGCCATAGAGGAAATTAATTGGGCATAATGTTAAGTAATATTACTTTAATCCCAAGGCTTTGAACAGTTGGACTGGGTTTATATTTTATGGTCTGTGTTAGAAGCTTGCATATTTTAGGTTTTGGCAACCATTCAGTTTTAGTTGCTCAGCTCAGGAAACACGCTTCTTTGCTCTTAAAGGCAGGAGTTTGTGCTTTGCATTATTCACCCTGGCATGGTTCATACAGACAGTTTTCCCTGCGTGCTATCTTTCTGCTGAGCCTTTCACATCAGCTCATTTATCTTTCAGGTGTTATAATCATTGACCCTCAATCAGTATTACATTATCCAAAACAGGCAATTATCCACATTGTCACTTTTGCATTTGCTCTTTTGACCTGGAGGTCATGGAGGCCTAGTGTAACTGAATCCCACAAAATTATTCCCTTACCTGTCATATAAATAGTCATCCTGGCAAAATGAGACCCATGGGGGCTTTTGCTGAGGTGTTGAGAAGGCCAGTCTAACTCGATCCTTTATTCTGCTCTTTAAGGAATGCTGCACTGTTTTGGCACTCCATCAAAATAAAACAAAGTTCCATTTTTTAACCTTTCCTTAAAAAAACAAAAAACAAAAAAAAAACCCCAAACGTTGAGCACCCCTGTGCTTACAAATGCTTCTTTGTGGTCTACTTTATTGAAATTTCCATTCAGCGCTTCCATCTGTTAGCTGTGTTTGCCACTATTCCTATAGCAAGAATTCTACCTTTCACCTTCATTTGGGGGTGTAAGGTCATAAAACTGTCTGGATTATTCCTGGTATATTTATACCTAAATTAATATTACTTTTCTAACAGATTTAAAATTTTCTAATCCCCCAGCTCATTATTCATGGCAAATTTATCCACTGAAGAGAGTAACATTTGTGTTCTATAGAAGAGAAAAGCATTTTATATTTTAAAAAAATGTTGTCCAAATGTTACTGTAGCCCTAGCATACCTTTTCACTTTTAGCCTGTTGAAGGTATAACAGCTTTGACTGCTAGAGTACTCAGTAGACTAATGAAGGATTGCATAACATTTTTGTTTTTACATTGTGAAAAAAGTTCTCATAATTTGGGGCCATCCTTAATCACCCTGCTGCAAATCCTCATACATGATTATCCAATGTGTACTTCATGTTTGGTCATGAATGTTACATATGAAATTTCCCTTCAAAATTATGTTTATTATTTACATTTAAAATTCTAGGCCCTAGTGCCAGTTTAACGTACTTAAGATAGTTTATAACACAACTAAACATACATTTAAAATAATAATTAAAATAAACCAAATAAGTTGAAGTTAGTAAGGCAGAGAGCATAATTCATGTTTCTGCTGTGCAATGAAGTACATCTGTGCATTTACATTAAAAAAAGAATGTACCTTTTAATGTAAAATAGGATAGATTAACAGTTTCCTATTCATTTATTTTAAAATTAATTTTATAACTTGAGATCAGTGTGGACAAAGATGGAAGAAATACAGTGAAGATATATGTTTCCAGTATGAGTATGATTGTGTATCAGTGTGAGATTTTTTTTCAGAACTAGCTATTAAACACTTAGGTCACAATCCTCAGGGTTAGGGTTAGGATTGTATGTTTAGAAAAAAAGAATTCCTGCGACTCCCATCATTTCTCAGCCGGCCATGCTAGAAATGGTACAAAATTTCTTCTGTCTAAATATACATAGGATTGTTTTAGTAAATCAGACCTCCATGGCTTGTGACCCAGCAAATAAAATGCAGTCTACCAACAGCATCTACCATGCTGTCACTTGCTTGACAACCTGTTTTTTGAGCAACAATTGCAATATATCACATTTGATTCTTTTAGCTTTTTGTAATTTACCCAAAGAATTTTTATTATGTTAGATTTAAAAATCTAATGAATTCATAAATAATTAGAAGAAGTGTACAGAACTTCAGTGGATTGTGCTCTCAAGACTTGTGGGCCTAGAATAGCTTCAGTTGTCCTGTATTTTGGGAACTCGCAGTTTTTATAACTTTGTTATAGAGAACTGTGGCACAGATATGACAGAACTCTTTCTCTGTCTTATATATATCTATGAGTCATAAATGGATGAGGAACAGTATAATTGTGCTGTCGTACATCCTCCATTGTTTTAATTGGGGAAGAATAAAAGTGGATAGAAAAAATGTCTACAGAGATAGTTTGCAGATTGCATCCCTTTTCTGATATTTTGAACGTATAAGGGCTTAACTGATAAATGTAGTACCATGTGTTCAGTTCAAATTCCAGGCTATCTACACAAGTGTTCCATACCAAAAAGTGGATGATAAAACAACTCATGAAGTGATATAACTTCACTTACACAATTTTTTGTTCTGTTGACAGCATGACATACGCAAAGATACTAACAATGTTGCTAAAACTTCTCTTCCCACTGTTTCTAATTGCATTGTAATTGTTGAACAATTGTGGAATTGTATTTCCATGTTGTACTGATTAATTTCCTTTTCCTTTTTTTTGTTTGTTTGTTATAATTGAATAGAAATATATGAGGGCTAATACAGGAAATACATAAAGGAAAGGAAGCAGCATATTGGAGACATTATTGCTTCAGCTAATAAATGAATTTGTAAAAAGAATTTATATTAATTCCATTCATGTGATACCTGCTGGTGAGAGTTGAGCTGATCAAAGTCAAGTAGCCTTGATGACAACTTACTCAGGACTTGAGCAGATTTTTATGTTCTTCTAACTGTGTGAAAGACTTTATAGATATTTCGTCTCACCATGTAGCAGAGATAGAGCAATAAATTAGGCCTCTAAAATTGTGTAACTCATCGCTGAGAGCTTGTTATACATCTGTCCAGAATATTTTGAATGTTTCTGAAAGAAAAAGAAAAGAACAAAAGGAAAGTAATGACTAAATGGAAAGAAAGCACAATTATTTTGTAAGTGCTCATACTCATTTGGTATCATAAAGATTAAAGGAAACTGATTACAAGTATTATTAATTTTAATTTGTTGGTATTGAAATATATGTGCATACTTTGTATATAGTTTAGATAAGGTTAACCATGTGCTCTTAATATAAATTGATGTCCAACTGCACTTGCAGAAAACTGGGATTTTTTGTGAATAATACTTGTTGCTTTTTGATCTGGGAGTAGATCCTAGTCACATCAGCTGTATTGCACTGCTTTCAATGCAGGGAACTGAAGACTTGAAGACTTCTTTGTCCTATTCACTAAGTTGCTGCTTGTTGGTCTTGGAGAGAGAATTACTGGGTTTTCATGTAAAGAACTTCATACAACTCACTGATATCATTGTCTTAGCTGTGGTTATATTTTGGCTAAAACTTGCTGTACCTCTCCCAACTGCATTTTGAAGCAATTGCACTTGTATCAACTGTCTTTTGCTAATTTGGATTATTCAGCGTCTGAATTGTTATGATACTCTTCAGTGTGCTGTTCTTAAAAATGTCATAGCAATATAAATTTACTGAGTAAAATGTGCAAGGCAGCCACCTTAATAGGAATTTACTCCCCCCCCCTTCTGCTTTTAGTACAGTTCCATGTGGAATAAACCCATGTTTATTCCATGAGAGGCAGTGTGGTGTGGTGGTTAAAGAGTTGGACTGGGATATAGGAGATCCTGGTTCTAGTCCTCACTCAACCATGCCTTTGAGCCACTCACTTTCAGCCTAACCCACCCCACAAGGTTGTTCTCATTAGGATAAAATGGAGCCATATAAGACATATTGGGTTCCTCACAAGAGAAAAAAATGCAGGATCTAAATACTATGTGATAATTACAAAAATAATGCAATTACAGAGGTGCAAATTCAAAAGGTTTGCTGTGTACTATGGAAATGCTAAAATCAAGCAGTAGAAGACTCAATTTTCTTTCTCATTACTTATGAACCTGAAGATAATCTAGTTGACATAGAACAACTGCCCATGGGTTGTTTAAACCTTGAGTAGTCTGGGCCATGAGTGAGCAAGCAAGCATAATCCCTCCATTTGCCACTTTTGCTTTGGTTAAAACTATGGGTTGTTTCTCCCTCCACAGCCCTATGTGCCAAGTTTGGACATCTTGGAGCACAACTCATTTCCTGGGTCATTTGCCAAATTAGAAGCAAAACAGAAACAGCAAGTGGTCAGGAGGCAGCCTCCTAGCTTCTATGCAGTAACCATGGAATACTTCCATGCAGTATTTCTATATATTCGTATAAATATTGTGGGGAAGGATCTTCACTTCAGTGAAGGTGAGCTAAAGGCCCTGCTGGAGCGCCACAACTTGCAGGGTTACACCCAATAGGTGGCATGGCCAGCAGGCTCAAGAACTTCACAGGTACAGTGAAGGTGGATGGAGAGACTCTGGGTACGCTTAGACCGTTTGATACTTCATCAGACGGTTTCATTTTAAAAATTACTTTGTTTCTTATTGGAAAGCATCCTACCTGTTTAGTGTATTATTTATCACCCTACATATCTTGTGATTTGTGTCTGTTATAGCTATGACTGGCCAGATATAAGTGTACCATTTACTGCAAGCTCGGGTTAAGCTTGCAAAAGGCAGGTATCAAAAACATAACTCCGAAATAGCATGAAATGACGCACAAACAATTGGCTTTTAGGCTGTTTCCAGGAGCAGATGCTGCTGCAGTTTCCCAGTTACGTTCCTCCTGCTGAGCTGGCAGCTGCTGCAGTAAGTTCACAGAGGTCACCATGGTTTCTTTCCTGTTGCTCCTCCAGGCACTGAGCTGGAGGGAGATATAAGATCTCGTTTGTTTTTTGGCAGCAGTGAAGTTTAAAAAATAAAGCATGTGCTTTGCAATTTACATTTTTGATGCACCATATACCCTGAATCAGACAAAAATGCATTGTGTATATGATACATTTGCCATATAATACCCAGGGTGTGTGTGTGTGAATGTTGACTTTTAAAAGCTCCATCAACCATCAAGAAAATGGGGGGGGGGGGTTGCCGTCAGTAAGATTTTCCTGGAAAAAAAGGGGGGGGGGGGGAGAAAGTCCTGACATTGCTTAGAACTGCAGATAAAGCACACTTTTCCAGAAAATAAAAATGAGCTGCATTTCTTTTTGTTCAGAATTGATTTTTAAAAATTCTGACAGAACCCAAACAGGCACATTTAACTGATGAGCCAAACTGCTCATCAGTGTGTGTTCTACATGCTTGCCTGGAGGCTTCTGCCAGGCTTCTGCCACTCTAATGTGAGCCAAGACCTCTGGCCAAATGAAACACCTTTCTTATTGATACTGGTCTTTTTAAAATAGCATTGCAAGGTATTTTCAGAAGGACTGGACTGGGGGGGGGGGCAGTTAACTCTTTCTTGCCCTTCCCAGTGATTTCCTCACCTCAGCTGCTGTTTTTTGCTTTAAACAATCATTTGCTGACCAGCTGCTTTGGTTTATCTAGTGGGCTTCACCGGAACCATGCAATCAGGTAGCCACTATTTTGAGGAAGATGGATCAGTTCACATACAGAGGCATGTGACTAGCTTCAGTTCATATAACATGTGATAGCAGCAGTGATGGTGGTCAAAGGAGAAAGGGGGGAAGAATTGTCTTTGCTCCTCTAGGTTGTAACTTAGCAGGGTGGGTCCAAGAGCCTGAAACTTCTCCTGTGCAGTTACCCATGTCAGGTGTACCGGCTAAAGTCCTATTACTTGTCCTCTCTGACCTGTTCATGTGCAAACCATACAGCAGTCTTTAATTCATTTTCTTTCCTTTCCTTTTTCAAAATTGCACATTCTAAATGTAATCGACTTACATCTCAGAATGCTAGTATGTTTTTACAGTGCTTTCAGATAAAAAGGGAACATCAGGGAAAAAATAAGTGCATTTATTTAGCCCTAATCACAGAGCAATCTAAGAGATGGTGCAAGGTACCATTTGTTACAGGGACGGGTATGACCACAAATGAAAAATGTTATCTTCCTATTGCCATCTGGGCTACCTTCTATTTTTCAGGACCACCAAGGTGCATCGAATGGTTTTCACTAAATATGTGTTCAGTGCAATTACAAGAAGGGTAGAAGACTGGTCAATATGCAAGGGGTGTCAGCCATCATATGAAGGATAATGAAGAGGTGTGTAGAGAATGGGCCCATCTCTTGCTCATTACAGACAATTCAGATAGATTAATCTGATTCTAAGGAAAAGAAAGAGGTGTGTAGTAGGGTGAGGACCTGAAATTTCAAGGTTACCTAATGAAATTTCTCAGGCCTGCTTTGAAAGGGGCAGAAGGGTTTTCAGGATGAGAAGGGGAGCAGATGTGAGGGCCTATCCTTAACCCAGTAAGTAGGCAATGGGAGAAGTGAGCTGCTCTGTTAGAGGGTGTCCAGTGTTCTCACTGTCTTGCCCTCAGTCATCAAGATCCACCTGAGGGTGGACTCAAAATTTTACTGAAAAGGAGAGATGAAAAGGAAAATTTGGATTCCAGTTTGGATTCCACTCTTTACATGGGCTGATGCTTCTCCTTCAACCTTATTAATAGGCTATTTAAAGTTCATACTCTTCTGTAATCTGTTAAATTGCAATGAAAGTATTGCACTTCAAAGGACTGTCTTGAATTTTATCACCAGAAGGAAAGAGGGAAGGGACCAGCGTACAACAGAGTCTAGTGTTTTTGAGTGGTGTGGTTGCATGCTGGTGAGCAGACTTGGTGCCTCTAACTCTGGGGACATGCCTCATTGACTGATCAATTTTGAATTCACATTCCAAACAGAAAAAAGTGGGGTTTAGCAGTGGGAATGTGGCAGAATAAGGCAACTTACAGGGAATGTAGTATGGGCTTCCCAGTGGAAATGAGACCAAGAACACTGAATCGTTGACCTAGTATAAAAAATGCCCACAGACAGCCCTCCAGAAAATAATTAAAATGGAGCCCTTCTCTTCTGAATAACTGATACTTCCTGCATACTTCTCTGTATAACTCCATAGCAAGAAGCAAGGGTTCAGAGAAAGCAAACAGCTGATGAGCGGAAATGATAGAACTCCTATAGATGGATTTTTCTTGTGATGGAACTTTGTTCCATGACAGTTATTACTGTGCAATGGAACATTTACTTCTGTAGTGTTTAGAAAGGAATTACATATACACATTTGGGATAGGATGATTCTGCTGAAATCAAGGACAGAAACAGTTGAAGTGGGAAAATCAGTGGAGGGGCAAATTCTGACTTTGGCCTGAAGACATCATAGACTTTATGTTTTGTTTGTTTTTAAAATAATATTTAATTTTTATAAAGGCCCAACAGTAAATAATTACATGACATATGAATTTTGATGAAGTTTGTGTGGATTAGAAATACTTTTTTTCTAAATTAGGAAAAGCTTGCAAGAGGGAATTAAATATATTAAATCAAGGTTGTATCCTTTTATAATTAGCTAATTTTTTAAAACCTTAAAATATAACATTAATTATCTACATAGAATTATTTCCAGGCAGCCTACTAATGATGATTTAGTAATGGTGTTAAATGAAAGCACAGCAAACTATGCTAGACTGATTCAAGTTAATTGCTCTTGTGCATGCATGGCACTTGACAACAGGAGCATAAAAGTTTCTGTATTAAGGTTTTTTAGATTCCTTTTATGGAAAGCCAGAGACACAATCCTCCAAACAGCTCTCCTGAGCAAGGCATAGCTAAATGAATGCATGCTGTACATGTGCACAGGATCTCTGGTACCCAGTGCATATGTGGAAAGAAGGAAAACTTGTCACTACTTTCAGTCCTTTTCGTTTCCTTCTCCCCTGACCACTTGCAGGAACCTGCTAGGCTGACGGGGTAGGGTTCAGTGTTTCCTGACTAAACGGTTGCAAGTGATGCTCATATGTGAACAGCACAGATTTAAAGAGCAAGCAGTAAGGACAACCTCCTGAAAAGTGGTCATGTTCCCAGTAAGAACCAGGTTCCTATGCAAACACCTTTGGAGCAGTGGTTCTCTGCATAGGCGATATGCCTCCCCAGGAGGTCATGTCATATTTGCAGGGGGCAGCAGTGCAAATGGTAAAATAAGTTTTTCCAGCTAACTGTGACTATGAGGTAGTTCACAGAGGTAAATGAGCCTGAGAAGGGGGCCCATGAGCAGAAAAAAGGGTTGAGAACCTCTGAGCTGGGATATGTATGCAGCAGACCTGCTTCCTAACTGGATTTCTGCCTCAGTAAAACCAGTTCTCCTTGAATAAAGCTGATGCAACAGCATAATGCATTCCAGGAATGTATGTGGGTTCTCAGTGGCTTGCTAATCATGGCAGAAACCCATCTCACCAGGTTGATGACACAGTAAGCCACGTTTGCAAACGTAATTAAACAGATTGGGCCAACATATGGTAAGCACATACAGCATGGCAATTCACCCTGGCTATCATATGAACTGGGCTGGTCTCTGTCTACAGTGCTAAGTTACCGTTAATTAATTTCCCAAGAAATCTAAAGCTTTTGGGTGTGCTGTTTTTTAAGCAATATTTTGTCATGTGAAAACGTGGGATTGTTTTCTACTTGTTTGAAGAATGTTGTATACTGCCTGTTGATCTCTTTAAATGTGTTCCATGCTAAACAGGTTGGAAGGAAATAACTCCAGAGCTTTCAGGCTTACAAGGACTGATTTATTTTCCACTGATAGGACATAAAAGTGCCTGTTTGAATTGTGCATGTGTATTTTGGAAGCATACTGTATTTGCTTTACTAATGAACACTGAAATCTGCAATTGTATATATGAGTTCCAATAGGCCTGCATATTAAACTGCTCATGTTTCCTGTTTAAAATGCTCATATAAGACCGAAGCACTGAAAATGTTTATCTTTTGCCATTGGATCTCTGCACTCCACAGAGTGACATACAAACAGACTGAGCAACTACTAATCAAACTCTTTAAAGCCGCCAAACTCACTTTTTGTCTTTATTATGAAACTAAGATTTGGTCAACTGAGGTCAAGTTGTGCACTTAATACAGCTTTCCATTATAACCAGTGAACTCTGTAACAGGGAGTAAAGTCATATATAAACACAGAACTTTTCTGCTGCTGCTCAGGGCTGGGATTAAGTTGGATCACCTAGTCTTCTGCTTTTAATGAAATTCTCTCCCTTCTATTTTCTAGTTTGGAAGACAGTCCAAAGTTATCTCATGCTAATTTAGTTAGGCAGTGCCCTCCAGGGATGTCACAGGCCTCCATGACCCCTCCAGAGAGACTCCAGTAAAGGATGAGGAGAATTAAACATTCCTGAGAAATTGCAAAGCAAGAGCCCCCAGAGATTTTGTAGAAAAACTAGCTACAGACTATCTGCCAAAGACCTAAGTCACCTTTTCAGCACTTTTTTGACATCTCTCCACCAATCCCATCTGGCTTGACTCAGAGGGTCACCATGGGAATTGAAAGAGGTAGCAATGAGAAAATGTAGAATGCAGGGGAGGTCTGATTTATACTGAGCATGTTCACACATTGCATTAAGCCAGCCCATGCATTAATCATGATAAAATTGCCCTGCCACATGGAGATGATGTGTCATGTGCATGAACAACCCTAAAACAAGCCATGGGTTCTCCCAGTGCTCATGAAAAATAAGCCAGCCTACAGAAACATGGATGTTCAGCCATGGTGGATTGTCATATTGTGCAATCCACCTCATTGTTTGTGTGCAATTTATCAGATAAATTGGGGAGAGCCCTTAAAAATAATTCTGGTGAATTCATCAGATAAATTGTGTGCGATTTATCCGATAAATTGGGGAGAGCCCTTAAAAATAATTCTGGTGAATTCACCTCTGTATTTGGAGGGGTTAGATTCAGTTATAGAATAAGGAAGTTGGACAGTTTATTAGCAGATGAATGATTTGATTTGGGTTTGGAAAATACATATTAAGTTTTATTTCTCAGAGTATAATCTTGCAAATTTATATCATTCTGGGTTCATTTTAGTGGCATTATTCATAGTTCATCCAAAAGGCAATTTTATTCCCTCTGAGATAAAGCTGCTTTAACTGTTCACACATATTATTTTTTAAATGGCACAGGAATGTTTCCACACAACTCTATCCTTGAAATTCTTTGCAATATAACCTGGGAAGTTAAAACATCCATCCATCTCTAGCCAACAGTCTGAGAAGTATCTAGAGTGTTATAGGTTTTCAGTTTTAAAAAACCCCTTCTCTTTATAAGTAAGCTAAGTGTTAATGCTGATCAAAAATTATAGATATACATTTTTGTCTAAGTTTATAAAACTTATATTTAGATTTCACTCACAGAATTTGTGATCAAATCAGGAAGCAGTTCTTATCTCCATATCCGTATACACAAGCAAGGTCAGGGGAATAAAAAACCCATGCAACATTACACCTTCTGCATTTTTAACTTAATTTATTTCTTTTCAATACTGCCCAATAGGCAAAGTTCTCTGGATGGTCTCTGGGTGGTCTGGAGATAACCCAAAAATCCAACTCTTAGACTGTTTAGACTAATCCAATCCTTATTTCAAATATACCTGTAAATGCCACCTGTCCTACATGAAATCTTTCAGCTATAGGAGGATGTGTTTGCTTGATGACTTTTGTTGTATTTTGTTTTTGTTTTTAATAAAAAATGGTCTGCAATAGATTAATATCCCTACGATATTACGATAGATTAATATCCCTATTTGGAGCACTCATCTGTTCTCCAGCACTCTTGTTCAGGCTACCCTGAATAGGTAAGTAATAAAGATGAATTCTGGAGAACTCAAACACTTGGTGCAGTATTTTGTGACACTGTAATTGGTCTTAATACAGCTATTACTTTACTGTAGCTTTTACCTATATTCTTCATTTTATATTATTTTTAACAAGAAGGGGCAGAGAGGAACATAAAGTTTAAGGGTTACTCATTCCATTTTGAAGCCTTGCTCTAGCTCTACAGTGTTCCCCTAGCATCAAGGCAACACATTTTTTAGGGGTTACCCTGTTCTTACTGAAAGGGTTCAACCAGTCTTTCACAATCCTTTCATGGAGGAACCCTTGAAATAATGTCCATGTCTCAGAGAACACCCCCCCCGCCCCAGCTGCACCAGGAGAGGGGGAGGAGGTGTGTTGCCAAGAATGGTGGCTGGTGCAGTGTCTCTCTTCTATGTCCTGCAGCCACTTTTTGGGCAGCCGCACCTGAGGAGGAAGGTTGCCAATTACACACAAGGGATCTGTGAGCATTTGCAGACTTCCTCTTGGCTTGGCTCAGCTCAGGAGCAGGCCAAGCATGAGACGAAGTGTGTGGAAGCTGGAGGGACAGATTCTGAAAGAGTTCATTCCAGCCCTACTCAGCAATTCACCTCGGTGGCCAGCTCCAGTCTGTATGTTAATTGTGTAGGGGCGGTGTGATGTAAGATGTGAAATAAGAGCCATTGCTGGTTATTTAATGATGCTGCTCTGCTCCCCATAAGCCTGTGGAGGACTCGCTGCCTGCCCCACAACTTCCCACATGGATGGGGACTCTCCCTGGGCCCCAGCCCTTCTCGCAGGCATCCAGGGCAAACAGAAGGGCTCCTCAGGGAATTCCCATGCAAATGTGAAATTGTGATGTTTCTTTTTCTTTCTCTGTGGAACCCCCAGTGACCTTTTGTGGAACCCTGGTTGAAAGATGGGATTAGACTCTTGCTTCTTACTTTGAGCATCAAACAGCTGACCCTATACTGCATAGACGTCTCAACATTAACAACACAGAACTCTAAAACAGGGAGACAGTTTGTGACCCTCCAGTTGTTATGGCCTCCCATCAGGCCTAATCAGCATAATCAGTGGTAACGGATGACTGAATTTATAGAACAGTACATCTGAGGGACTGCAAGGTACCTACCCTGACTTTAAAATTTATCTCTTTTTCTGAGGCAAATGGAGAAAATTGAGAGCCACAGTAAATAAACCATGTGTACCTGTGTCTTGTCTAGTGCAAGGTTCGGCAACCTGGATCTCTCCAGATGTTTTTTATAATAGCTCATGCAGTGCCACTCAGTATGGTATTGATAAAGATTATGGGAGATGTAATCCAAAACATTTGAAGGGCACTAACTTGCTTATTCCACAGAATTTTGCCTTAGTGTTGAGCAAGAATGCCTAATCAGTGGATCACCACTGGGGCATCTACCTGTCATGCCTGTGGATCTGTTCAGCCATATTTTTTGTTGTTACTGGACACCACAATCTCTCTTTAATGAGGGATATTTTAATTCAGTGAAGATGTAGGGAGGGAGCCGTCACTCACACATTGCAGATGGATTTATCCAATTTTGAAGAGGAGGTGGGCGAGCATGGATGGGCAGAAGACTTAGACATTCTTCTCTTTTTCCATTTTATTTTAGAGATAGTGGTGTGGTTATCCATGCAATTTGTGTGTAAAGTTGTTTGTGTAGTCACAGCAGTGTCAACAGGCATAGTATAGGAGTTAAGAAAAAATAATGCAATTATATTGCAACAGTACTTAAAAAAACTAGATGTAGGGTTGGAGGACAGAATGTTGGGGTGAGTAGGGAAGCTGTTACAAAGAAAGGAAATGACTGTCAGGAAAGGGAATAGAACTTTTCATTATGCAGCCATCTCTGTGCCAATATCAAATAATAATGACCTTTGCCCTTCACATTTCTCTTGCCTTATTTTCCATGGGTTGGATCCAGATTCCTTTTGCATGAATTGCAACCACAGAAGTGGACTTCTCTAACCCTTCCTTCCTAAGGTAGTCCCGCCAAACTTCAAAAAATGCTATGTAAAGTTAGAAGACCCTATATGTCACCTGTTTCAAACTAAAATAATGGGTCTCTTCATGCAATGTACATTATTATTATCAGGATGGCCATCAATCAGAACAAGAATGGTCTGTCCTCATTTGTGATACTTCAAATTAATTTTCTTCCTAATAAATGTTTTCCAGTTTTGTGCCATTTGGAAATGAATGAAAACCATACCTGGAAGTCAAGTCTTCATAATTTGCCGTGCAGCTATTATATTACTGATCTGCATACCATCTTTATTTGGATAAAAATCAGTTAAGGGTCTGATTATTTTGGATAGACTCTAGAAAAGACCTGCAATTAATTAAAAACCCTAAACTCTCTCGGTGGTTTCCTCTTTTAAAAACAGAACATGATGGAGCTAAGCTGTCTGTACAGGTTGAGACCATCCTCTTTAAGAAACACCTTTACTGAATTGCAATTTCATGTTATGCCAACTGCAGTTTTGGATGGGCAATGCAAGAAGGTGCCTCTTGAATGCAGATTATGTATTTGTGGTTTCTATCAAGTTGAAGACATTGTTCATTACATGTTAATCTGTCCTCTATATATTGACCCTAGAGAGAGATTCTTGAAACTCTTGCTGTCATACAAATGCAGAAGTACCTTGACAGAAACAGTTCTTTTTCTCTGGAGTGATAGTACTAGTTATGTGTTACATAAAGTTACTTTGTTTGCTTTGACAGCAGGGGGCTAAAAACCGGAAGAGAGAATTAGACAAAATTGCTATAAACTGCATTGGAGCATCAGAGTTAAATGCAAGTTAAATACTATGAATTTGTTCATAGTATATTTTAATCTATTTATATGTATATTGCTGAAATTCTTCATTTTGTTGCTTGTGCACATTTGACTGATGTATTTGTCATGGCCTTTGGCTAGTACAACAAACTTTTTGAATTGAAAATTGAATACATGATTAATCCTGTTTTCATTAGAGAGAATGAGACAGGAGTACATAAGTATCTTCCCACTGATGCCAACAGCTTTTCCAGCCAGTTCTTGCATAATGGTGATCAAGTCACCCAGTGTGATGAATAATTTTAAGATTAAGTTGTTATAGCAACAAACCAACACTTGACTTGAAAGTCTTAAAAGTTCTTTGTAATAAGAAAATGGTCTTGACTAGTCCTTTCCTAACATTCATTCCTATGTCTGCCCAAGCTTGGCCACATTCTGGTTACCTCCCTTTACTATTCCAGTGATAGATACATAGGGTGGTTGTTTTGGCTTTGGGTGTTTATTTAATGAAATATTTGAGCTTAACTTGTGCACAGAGTAGAAACAAATAATTCTTGAAGTCATAGAAGGTTAAAATATTAGTCTTTTTAATTAGTCAACCAGCAAAACCTTGGAACTACATCTTACTTTTTTCCTCTCTTTACTGAAAGCATAAGCATGTTAATAATTTTTCTTTAGACAATTCAGAATGGAAAATATCAATAAAAAGATTTTAGGTGTTTTGTTATTCACGGTTTTTCAAAATCAAAATTTATTTGGGCTTGTTTTTAGGTTAATAAAGTATGGCCTTAAGTTTTATTTCTTCCACTGGGGACCAGTGTTCATCTGGGAGGAAACCCTCTCCACCTATTTAAACCAGTCCTGCCTTAGCTATAGGCAGCAGGATTCTGAATGTCTTTTTAAAGATTATTTATTTATAGAAAGATGTTTATCCCACTTTTCTACATTGATTGAAAATGCTGACGATGACTAAACATAAAACCATAAAACTATTACACGCATGCAACAAACAAAACACAGGTAGGAGATGCAGATAAATGCAACATGCACAAGAAGGAAAGTAACATGAAATGAGTTACCAGGCAGGTTGAAACTCTGTCAGAATAGAAAGGCATCTAGCTGCTTGTGGAAATTATTAAAGGATGGAGCCCAGATGATTTCTGCAGTGCAGAGCCCTGGCTCTGATACCTGTACAAGAAGCAGGGCTTTTTTTGTCATAGAACACACCCGCTTTCCGGCACCTTTTTTTCATCGTAGCAAATCAGCAGCAAACATCATTACCATAGTGCCTGCAGGCTGCTATTGTGTCTGCTATCTGCTATCTGATAGTGAGAGATAGCTGCTTGGGAAGCTGCTCGGCTTGGGTGTGTGCTTACTGCTGGCAGGGACAGCGCCTTTTTTTTTTTTTTTTACAAAAAAAGCACTGACAAGAAGTATTGGTTTGTCCAAGTCAGCAAGGCTGGAGTATTTCTGGAGGGTGAGGACACTCCAATCCCAATTCACCCTCTCTCAGGGAATGTGGTAAGCAAGCCCATGAAGTCCAGGAGGGACACATTTGTTCCCCAGCCTTGAGCAATCATCCTTCAACCCAACCTTCCTGAGTATGTGGAAGGAAAATTGCAAGGGAGGTCTGTTTGGCATGAGATACTGTAGTCCAGTACCATTGCATCTGTAAGGTCAAATCCAAGTCGTACAGTAGGAGATGGATATGAAATTAAGAAGAGCATAGTTCTTTCTTGTGAAGGGACCATTTCCATATCCTCTTATTCCCACTTAGAACATGACCTTTCCTTGCAGCCTCCATCTGTGCTTACACTCAGATCCAGTGATGAGAGGCACAAGTCATGGACGCAATCTTCCATCCCAGACAGAGGTGGAAGGGTTGGTACCTTTCTCTAAGCAACTAATACCAGAGGTTGCCACTGAAGTTGTTCATATTCCTACCATCTTAAACAACCAAGGGGCTGCCTCTGAAATAGTTTTTCCTTCTCTGAAAATAAGTATGGAGAGCTTCTAGGGGAGGAGATGCAACAGACCCAGTGCATCTTTTCCCACAAAACTCTCTTCAAAGCAGTGCCAGTCCAGTGCCTTAGCCAAGACACCCTCAGTAGGGCTCCTCTTTAATGGAGTCTGTCTTTTCACTGCTATTGTTGCTACTTGCTCCTGTTTCTCTTTCTGGCAAAAGTAGCAGACTTCCTACTAATTCCACTACCACTTAACTGCTTTATAGCCGGAAAGGCACAGATGAGTGGCAAGGGCATCTCCCATTCATCCTTCTCAGCACCTACATTGTCTGAGCCAGAGGGAGAGGCACGTGAGTAAACGGGTTGCAGTGATGCATAGAAGGATCAATTCCAGGGGCACCTTGTCAGTGAGCCTTGCTGGGCTGTGGACTCTCAGCAGGTGTCCAACCATGCCTGTACCCTGATGTGGGCCCCATTTCCTGAGCTATTTGCATACAGGCAATTAAATTAGTCTTTTTTACCAAATCCAAGGTCATGAATTATCATACCTGATCTGTTCCAGACTCTTCCCTACATGCAATTCTGTTGCATCATCTGTTGTTGCTAGCAGAAGCATCTTGCTCAGATCATGGTCCAGGCTACCTAGGAAGCCATAGTTGGGTGATAAGTTATTAGGCTAGGAAATTAATCACTGCTGGGTTAAAGATGATATCCATGAACATAGTCAAAGAAAATGAATTTGTACTATTCTGTTTTAAGAGTAGTGTGCTTTGTTTCTTGCCTGGAACTTTAATATTCAAAGTACACTTTAAAATGTGCATTGGGATCCAAATCTTCACAGGTTTGGACTTCTGATTTTCTTAGGTCACACTTTTTTTTCTCAGAATCACATTTTCATCTGTGTGATGGATTTAAAAAACAAGTGTGCTAGTGCTTTTGGGAAAGGATAAAGAAAATAACACTCATCGTGTTATAAATGACAGATATTAACAAAAGATGAAAAATGGGTTTTAAAACCTTTCCATTAAAAAAGAAAATAAAAGAGTGATGCGCGCACACACACACACCATGGAAAAAAGAGAGGCTTATTGAAACGTCTATTGTTGGTGAGATTTCCCAACAACAGTTTTTCTGTTTCATTTTGCCTGTGGCAAATATCCAAAGATCAGCAATAAAGCCTTATACAAATACTTTCATATATTGAAAGAGCAGTATTTTGACACTCACTGATACAAGGAAAAAGACAACACTGAATTAATGTTTGACAACACAGTAAGAGCATTGTGTATTCACCTGAAGCAGATGATGAAAATCACAGTGTGAATTAAGGTTGAAAGTTTCTCAGCATTTATATTTTAAAAGTTTGCCTTGATAACACTGCTTACATTCTCACCCATTGTCTTTTGTTAATGCATGATACTTCATAAGATGTTGCCAAACAGTTTGCTCATATTAATTCAACATAAAAATTACACCGCTTGATATTAGTTTATTATTTCTCTCAAGCATCTCAATAAGGAAACATGGCTTACTTCCAGAAGAGTTGACCAATGAATTAATGATGAATTTGACTGCATTGAGGATAACTACAAAAATAATCACCACCAGGAATGCTGCTTTTGTAGCCATATTCCATAACTGAGGAAACACAGTTACATGCAAAAAGAGGTTTCTTCCAAGTCAGGGCTGGTGTAATGACCAAATATAGCCACAGACTACATCAGACAAGCTGTCCAGGAGCACAGTGTTCTCAGTATTAAATGGAGGCCTCCTATATTGGGAAACAACACCCAGACTCAGGTTGTTAATCCATCTCCACTACCTCAAGACACATGACTATACCTGATTATTTTACAAATCGCTTCTGTTATCCACTTCTGACTGCTGTTGCATTATGGCTCCAGCAGCCTTTATTCATTTATTTAAAGCTTTTATATCACACCCTTCACTGTGTCTCAGGGCCTTTAGCTATTTCTGTGATGCTCTTTGCCTTGGTATAAACTTTGCTGAATAGGCTTATGTCCAGTTGATAAGGCTTCAGTGAATCTGAAATGTGTGAGAGAAATTCATAAAAATATTTTTAGACATAAAATTCATGAAAGGGTAAATATTAAACTCCTTTTCTCTTGCTGAGCTGCATTTTCTATGTGCTATACCTGAGCAACCTCTTAGACAATGGGAACATACTGTATAAATGGCTTATTTTACATTGTTTATTTATTTATTTATTTATTAAAACATTTTTATGCCGCCCCATTCGCCGAAGCCTCGGGGCGGCTTGTTTAGAATATGAAGAAGTTCACATAATACCAGTTAACCAGATGGAAATCAAGCTTTTAAAACATAATTTTTAATGTAAATGTATTTCATTTTATATTGTTATTTTATTTGCCATTGCTAACTGGATTAATAAATA
The DNA here is from genome assembly GCF_004798865.1 of Varanus komodoensis. NCBI lineage: Eukaryota > Metazoa > Chordata > Lepidosauria > Squamata > Varanidae > Varanus > Varanus komodoensis. The sequence goes on from NW_025335439.1 coordinate 822,987, forward strand.
TTAAAACAAGCACATCCCTTAAAACTCTAGCTGAAGATTGAAATAGTTAACTTCAAAATTTATTACATCATATCAGCTATATTTACTGAAGTTATATTTAATTAATGTCAGTATATATTTAAATATACGGAAGTTATCACTACTGCACATTATTTCATTTGGGTCACCCTGTCCTGATAAGGCTAAAAGAGGGAGAAGGCACTGGAGACAGCAAATAAATAAATTTAATTCAAACAGATTTTTTTCGGTGTTGAAGAAGTCTTTATGTATACTTTCAGGTTTCAATTTGCTTTTGTTTTCTCTCAAATAAATTGCATCACAATGAAAACCTTGTATAGCAATTACTGCTATTAGTACTTGAATGTTTCATTTTAGGAAAGGAGTCAAATAATGTAGTTAAAGCCAACCTTGATTAACAAGACCTCTATTCATGGAAAACAGCACAGTTAATAAGTGCTTTGGGGGATTCTGGACCCATGATAGACAGCTATAGCTACTTTAGATTCATCACTGACTCTTAAACAACATAAGGGGCATGCATAGAATTAGGATGATTTGACGATGCTAATCCTATTCAAGCTTTCTTTCACTTCCTTCACTAGCCCAGGTGTGAACAATACAAGGAGCAAGTTATTTTTAAAGGGGTGTTGGCCTGCATGGATATTGTCTTGATACCCAACATCAAAACATTTAAACTGCCAAACCTTGCCTGTAATTGCCTGACATGGCATGATCTTCTGTGATCTTATACTAGGTCAACAATGAATACTCAGCCTCACCCCACTCCCAATTATTTGTTTACAAAGTAAGGTGTAGGATCGTATTATATGTTTAGAAAAAATTGCTTGTGATCTTCACTGATGGAATTTTTAAAATTTATTTATAAAGAAAATGCTGACAACCAAATTAGTCATGAAGATACTTGCAAAGACAACATAAGGCCAAATCAAATCATTATGTAAGTACACCCATATGCCAAACTTAGTAGGAGGAACCCTTCTGTGGTCTGACAAAATTCATAATTGTTACGAGCCACTAGAGGAAACTTGAATGGATTCACATAACAAAAATATGATTATGTACTTTGTTCTCTTATCAATGTTATGCATTTCCTCATACAGAATTTTACCTTGGCAGACAATGAACTTAGAACTGAAACACACACATAACTTCAGGCTGATTAAGAAACAGTTTAAATAGAGAAGAATGAGACCAGTTAATTTCATTACAAAATTTATTTTTCCTTCCATAAGTGCTAAAAGACCATCACCAGTATTAAGTAACAAGATTCTGACAAGAAGATGAGATCAATTGCAATAAAGTAAATGTCTGCCATCCCATTAAATTATTCTGCCAAATATTTGAAAGAAATTCTTGCTCTTCCTTCACCTCTGCAAAATTCCTCAAATATGTGACCTCATGATGGTTAAAAGATAGCCAAAGCCAGGCTGTGATTTTATCACAGATTGAGACCTAGGCATGTCACGGGTCATGGGGTTCAGCATGTGAACAGGAAGGTGAGAACTGCTGAACTTTTCCCTCAGTTGTGCTGCCCCATCAGAGAATAAATGGACCAAATCATTGTACAGCTGTATAAAGAGGTGAACGGCTGAATACCTATTTCACAGAGGCCTTTGTGTTCATGATCGAGCATTATGATGGGATCCACTAAGCTGCAGCTTTCTAGCAGTTACTAAGCCATTATCACACAAGAATATAGGATAATTTATCTTCTAATTCAGAGTGTCACCTGTTCTTCATTTGCAAGTCAATAACCATTAATTATGCTCAGTGGAAGTTTAAACAAAGATTAAACCAGTAAACCATTCAGTAATGGCAAATAAATCTACAACTGCAAAATTTTCTCCGTTTTTCTTATTCAGAACCTGAAGCCAGTATAATTCTGGATCAGGAACCAGTACTTTGATGTAGTAGGACAGAAGGCATACTACTATACCTGTGTGCTTTACATTTAAATATAACCAGTGGTTGTCATATTATGCAGTAATGATTTTAAAAAATCCTTTAAATCACTCAAACTAAACATTTTGATGTGTATTGTCAAAACTCAAAATACGTTAACTGGAATCCTCGAAGACATGCTTTCTAGAACAACAGACTATTTTACTGCCTTACACTCTCTCATCCAGTACCTATTGTTCAGACATTTTATTTATTTAGGATGTGATCCAGTGCCCCTGCCCTAGATGCACACAAACCTCCAAATGTCTGCCTCCAGTACAGGATGCAAGATGAAGCAGCAGCACTCCCTGCTGTCCTCTCCCTCATACCCTGCATTTCATCTAGGTGGACATTTTTCCGTGTCTCAATGAACTTTGCAGAGGGAGATGGAAGGAATATGGATAGAGTGTACACCATCTGCTTTGCCTGCCCACTGCATCTCTTTCGCTCTCTGCAAAGCTGGTTTGCAACCTTTAAGAGGCATGACTCTTCCCACACTGGCTTGGCTGGTGGGGGCAGGATTCCATGTTTGCACGACCTCACAGCTGAAAAATCATATAGTTCCCCAGCACAAGGTAGGGAGTCACAGCATTGCAACCTTACACAATTTGTATACTACTCCACAATAAACTAGTAATTATATAACATATAACAGAAATTAATAGAATGGGATGGAATGAAGTGATTGTATAACTAGACATTCACAATGGTGTGCTTTAGATTCTACACCTTAAACTTATTGATCTTATGTTGACTTTGATTTAAAATATTAAATATCCATTGCACAAAACAGCTTGATAGTGTTCAGGTAAAAATCCTGTTTCTGATCTTGCTCATACCTATAAATTCATTTTTAAAAAAACCATTAATTGCTGTTGCCCTGATCACATTGTCCTGATATACTGTATGCAAGAAATGTTTTATGTTATCTTTCCATTTTAAGGACTGATTACATTGTTTATAGCTTTGTAGGCATTAATGCCATACCACAATTTGCACTGCAGCCAGGATTTTAGCCACCATTTGTTAAGATGTCTGGTCTTCTTGGAAGCATAAGTACATCTGAGTTTAATCACTCTACCAATTCCCACAGTACATAGGATGGTGATCAAGAGAGCTAGTGTAGTTCAGTGACGGATTGTCCAGTTTTTCCAGTATTAAATTCTAAGAAGCAAATTTATGTTTAAGTGAGGAATTCTGACTTCCTGAGTTAAAAAAGCAGTAGAAGAGCTAGATATTAAGACAACCCTTCAGAAAAAGATTTAATCATGCAATTAGACTGGAATGCTTGAGGATAAATAGAAAAATAGAACTGCTTTCCTGACTGCAAAAGGACAAATTATCACAACTGAGATAGCTGAAGAGAAATCACAAGATAACCTTCATGAGCTCTTTGTGAGCTACCCAGAGAGCTTTGGCTGTTGGCCAGTATAGGTATGTAATAAATTAATAATAAATAAGTTGAGCTAACTATTTCTTGCATCTAATTTGTTCAAGCTACTATTTCAGATGCACAACTGTAGCCTAGTATTGAAGTTTTTGCATAGATGTTTTTGGTGTAAAAATATCATGCAAGAAAACAGTTTTGTGAGAATTCCTTGGTACTATATGTATTCCTGATTGGGGATATAGGGTGGAATCCGAACTTTTCAGGTAGTATTTACTAAAAGAAACTGAGCTGTCCCAGAGCTTATATTAATCTGATTTGCAGAGTATCCACTAGCATCTGGGGACCTACTAAAGTTGTTTTCTTTAAATGTGATGTGAAGAGGTCAATGCAAATAGCATTGTGGGTTAACCTGCAAGATAGCAGTCCCTTCATACCACATGGAGAGGGTTTGAATTATTGTGCTTGCATGCTGATTATTTATTAAACAAGGGTTCAGCCTTACAGGTAGCTCCCTGTTTCTTTCGCTAAGGGATTAAAGTATTTCAGTCATTTTGGACTGACTTACACTGGTAAGTTTTTCTCCAGATATCATTTCAGGCAGCAGTGTGGTCTAGTTGATTGAGTACTAGATTGGGAGGCAAAAACCCTATTCTTGGCTCAGCTTCTGATCCAGTGCAGGATGTTGAAGACATGTGTTGTTTCTGGTTTCTCCTTATTGCCTTTCATCTGTCTTTAACATTATAGCTCTATAGAGCTATAGCCTATCCATAGTATCATACCCAATTATGTAATTTTGCCACCAGTTAAAATAGATAAGGGGATTATGTGATCCACATTTATTTAAGTGCTCCTAATTTGTTTAAGGGAAAACTGTGTGGGTCTTTGCTTTTTTTTTTTTTTGGTTTATAAAAACGTATTTCTAATTTTGTTTTGCAGCAATGCCAACTATATTAATGCAGGCAAAATAGCACCGTCTTAAAATACTGTCTAATTTATATTTATACAGTCTTAATGTAAATATCAGAAATATAAGTGGCAACAAAAACGTGACTTTGATAGACAACAAATAAGCAAATACTGCATGTAGTCAATTTTCAGTTTCTTAAACTTACCCCAGTTGGAAAAGATTAATTTTGTATCAACCGGGCTGTCATATGACCATTTTCAGCATTGTTAAACCACAAAATCATGTGTTTGCCAAGGTGATTTATCAAATGAATGCTCTTTTGTGTTTCTCAACATGTGTCAAGATTGCAGTGTACTACTTCCTGGAAAACTTTTGAAATGCAGTTGAGTTGTGAGCTATTGATCATGAGTTATTGGAGGAACAATCAACCAATAATATATGCTGGAAAATAATTTAGAGGAATACATAAGCATGCCATGATGAAGAATTTCTGTCCTCCAACAGTTAGAAGTATCACACCAATCCATTCTGATTTCTAAGACCTTAAGAAGGCACTCTGCTCAGAGTTCATTTGTTCATTGGAAAATGATGTGGGACAGCCTAATCCATTTCCTGGCAATTTTTGTGATGCCCAGTACAAAAAGGAATGGCCCTGTTGGCAGAGAAATGCATATTCTGGAACACTTCATTTGAACAAGATGTTGCTGTTTAAAAAAGATTAAAAACCATAATTGCATTGCTACTATTTTTACCCTGACAATTCTAAAGTCATTTAATTTGGCTGGATTAAAGGAGCATTCCGGTAGTTGTTGTCATAGTTGTACCACAGAGTGGACATTGGGGGATGCAAAGTAAATACTGCATATAGAAATTGCTAGATCTGACAAGTTAAACAAATTAATCTATGTTGTCTTATTTATGCCTCTGATATCCTCAAAATGATTTGTTGCAATGGTACTGCTTTTCCTAGAAGTGTTGTTTTTCTGCTATCTGGAAATGTTTTGTTTTTTGTTTTTAAAAAAAGGTAATACCAAAAAGGGTCAGGAACAGATGTACTAAATCAAGATTTGCTTATCTTTTTGCAGGCAATGTGGCTAATGTTGCAAATGGATGAGCCAGAAGACTTTGTAATAGCTACTGGGGAGGTCCACAGTGTTCGTGAATTTGTGGAGAAGGCATTTAAGCATATTGGGAAGACTATTGTGTAAGTAGAAGCACTTAATGGTTTTGGACGTCCATTACTCAAGTTCTTTTATTTGATTTTAGCTTTATGACACAGTATTTCTCCACATTTTATGCTCCGTCTTCTTACAGTGTCCAGAAATGTTTGGATATCCATTGTTAGCATTAGCATTTTTTTAAATTCAGTCTAACCAGAAGACTGCTAACATCCCTTACCAAAATAAAATAACCACCAGAATTCCACCTATTCTAAATATAAGCGTGTCTAATGTATATGCTATTGGATCACTTTAAAATAAATTACCTGATTTTCACTTGGATTTAAGCTATTCCTTTCTGGAATATGAGGTGACTGACTGGCTTAAATTTCACAATGAGAATCTCAATGCCAGCTCAAATAAATGGCATGCACAAATGGCAGCTGGAATCCCATGCCAGCTCCTGAAGGATTTCTGCAAACTTTGCTATAGCTTTAGCAAGCCTCTTAAGAGGAGAAGCTTCATAATTGTGTATCACCTTCCCAAACTGCTTCTGTGTCACAAGTGTAAAGTTGAAATAATATTTCTAGATTAGAAATAATAATATTTATATAAACCTTGAAAGAGAACCATGAAAAAACTTTAGAAAGTATATTTATTCATTTATTAGCTGAATTTGTGTCGTTCCTTTCTAAACTTTGTCCAAAATAACCAAGAACAATAAAACAAAGCAGAGCTCTCCTAGCACAATACATAATTGTATTGTATATTGTATTATTATATTTATTATTGGCCAATTCCAGATGGTGGTGCTGGAGGACTATAGCTCTGCACCATGGCAGCTTTGCCTTGGGTTCCACAGGGCTCTATTTTGTCCCCCATGCTTTTTAATATCTACATGTAACTGCTGGGAGAGGTTATCAGGAGGTTTGGGCTGCAGAGTCATCAGTATGCTGATGACACCCAGCTCTACCTCTCGTTTATATCTACTCCAAGTGAGGCGGTGACTGTGCTGAACCAGTGCCTGGCCGAGGTAATGGGCTGGATGAGGGCCAATAAACTGAGCCTCAATCCAGATAAGACAGAAGTCCTGTTGGTGGGCGGTGCGGGTTTCCAGATGGGTGATTTTGACCCTGTCCTGGATGGGGTAGCACTCCCTCTAAAGGACAGGGTCCACAGCCTGGGAGTATTCCTTGACTCGGAGCTGTCACTGGAAATCCAGCTGCGTCCTTACCTGGATGAGCACTGCCTAGCAACAGTGATACATGCTCTGGTAACTTCCCGCTTGGATTACTGTAATACGCTCTATGTGGGGCAGCCCTTGAAAAGGTCCGGATACTTCAGCTGGTACAGAATAGAGTTGCCAGGGTGCTGACGGGGACCGGCCATTACTCTCATATGACACTGGTCCTCTATCAGCTCCACTGGCTTCAGTTGAAGTCTGGGCCCAATTCAAGGTGCTGGTCTTGACCTATAAAGTCCTAAACGGCTTGGGACCAGGATACCTGAAGGAACGTCTCCTTCCTTATATGCCCTCATGCCCCTTAAGATCTGTGGGAGAAGTTGTGCTCCAAGAACCCTCTCTAAAAGAGGTAAAAAGGACATCAACTTGGAGTAGGGCCTTCTCTACAGTGGCTCCCAGACTGTGGAATGTGCTCACCAGAGAGGTACGTCTGTGTCGAGCTTATACTCTCGGCACCAGGTCAAAACCTTTTTATTTAAGCAGTATTTTAAAAATAAATAGTTTTAATGGTTTTGCAGTCGCTTTTCCTTTGTTTTGTTTTGATTTAATCTGATTTATTTAATGCCTATTGGTTTTACACAGAGCTATTGTTTTAATTGTTATTGGATGTTATTAGATGCTTTTTTAAATTGTTCTTTTAAATTGCAGTAAGCCATCCTGAGATATTTATATAAAGGACAGCTTACAAAAGTTTTTAATAATAATAATAATGTCATTAAAACTCAAACAGATAAAACAAATTGATAAATAGCAGAGGAGTGACCATGTGAAAACCCATATTATCCTTATATCTGGTTAATTTGAAATCCTAAAAGCCAACCAATTGAGAGAGTCTTATTTCCAGGATTGACTCTTAACTCAGGCTTTGAATAGAGGAAATTAATTCCACAGTTGCAAGACTGTTGAACCAAGCATACCTCTCTTTTCTCCTGCTGTTACAGTTTGGTACTCTGATATTAAAATCAAGAGATCCTTCATCACTGAATTTAGTGAGAGGCAGATTTTAAAGTATGCAAGACTAGGATTTGGTAAATTTTCCTTTTTAAATCCCATGTAATAGCTAGGTGAATTGCTTTCTGATTACATGCCTATCCTTTTTTAAACTGGACTGTATCATTTAAGTACATATTATCACCTTTTCCAGTGCCTTTTTCCAGTGCCCCTTTTTCCAGTGCTCCGCAAAAATGGTTTCCTTCTGGGCAAGCACTAGAATACGAAACATATCTTCTGAAAATGGAAAATGTTTAAACACCAGATTTTGCCCACCCTTCATTGTCAGTTGGAAGATCAATTCATTTTACTCTATATTTTCAATAGCTGTCATCCCATAAAAACAAAGACAGCTGGGTACACAGTGTTTACTGTCCATATTCCACACAGTTATACTGCAAATGCAAAATTCCTACTCAATATCAGATAATGAAATCAGGCTGGCTTTGTAAATACTTCTCTAATTTACATTTTAATTGTTTATTATGGTTTTTTTCCCAGTTTTCTTAGCTTCTATATCTTCTCTGGGCCTCATGCACATGCATACCAATCTCAGCTGGAGGACGGAAAAGAAAGCCACAGGCTTTTCCATCCTACTGTATGAGGGCTGTTCTTCAGACCATCAAGGTCACTGGTACAGCTAGTGAACTTTTGATGGGGCCAGTACATTTGGCATGGGAAGAAATTCAATATATACACAGAAGTTCACAACTATATACATTAGTATAGTTACATTCAGCAGATGACTAGGTGAAGAAAGAAACTATTTCTTATATGCTCTGAGCCCAGTTTAAAATTTTGGCTTTGATTTTATCACAAAAGTCCAGTAAATGAGGTAGCAAGTAAATTTCCATTCAAGAAACAAAAGTATTTTTCAAAATATTCCTCACAAACAGTGTATCACAGAAGTGAGTATACCCCTCACATTTTGTAAATATTGTTTTATATCTTTTTATGTGACAACACTGAAGAAATGACACTTTGCTACAATGTAAAGTAGTGAGTATACAGCTTGTATAACAGTGTAAATTTGCTGTCCCCTCAAATAACTCAACACACAGCCATTAATGTCTAAACCTCTGGCAACAAAAGTGAGTACACCCCTAAGTGAAACTGTCCAAATTGGGCCCAAAGTGTCAATATTTTGTGTGGCCACCATTATTTTCCAGCACTGCCTTAACCCTCTTGGACATGGAGTTCACAGGTTGCCACTGGAGTCCTCTTCCACTCCTCCATGACGACATCATGGAGCTGGTAGATGTTAGAGTCTCCTCTACCTTCCGTTTCAGGATGCCCCACAGATGCTTGATAGGGTTTAGGTTTGGAGACCTGCTTGGCCAGTCCATCACCTTTACCCTCAGCTTCTTTAGCAAGGCAGTGGCTGTCCTGGAGGTGTGTTTGGGGTCATTATCATGTTGGAATACTGCCCTGCGGCCCAGTCTCCGAAGGGAGGGGATCATGCTCTGCTTCAGTATGTCACAGTACATGTTGGCATTCAAGGTTTTCTCAATGAACTGTAGCTCCCCAGTGCCAGCAGCACTCATGCAGCCCCAGACCATGACACTCCCACCACCATGCTTGACTGTAGGCAAGACACACTTGTCTTTGTACTCCTCATCTGGTTGTCGTCACACACGCTTGACACCATCTGAAGCAAATAAGTTTATCCTGGTCTCATCAGACCACAGGACATGGTTCCAGGAATCCATGTCCTTAGTCTGCTTGTCTTCAGCAAACTGTTTGTGGGCTTTCTTGTGCATCATCTTTAGAAGAGGCTTCCTTTTGGGACGACAGCACTGCAGACCAATTTGGTGCAGTGTGCGGCGTATGGTCTGAGCACTGACAGGCTGACCCACCACCCCTTCAACTTCTGCAGTAATGCTGGCAGCACTCATACGTCTATTTCCCAAAGCCAACCTCTGGATATGACGCTGAGCACGTGCACTCAACTTCTTTGGTCGACCATGGTGAGGCCTGTTCTGAGTGGAACCTGTCCTGTTAAACCGCTGTATGGTCTTGGCCACCGTGCTGCAGCTCAGTTTCAGGGTCTTGGCAATCTTCTTATAGCCTGGGCCATCTTTATGTAGAGCAACAGTTCTTTTTTTCAGATCCTCAGAGAGTTCTTTGCCATGAGGTGCCATGTTGAACTTCCAGTGACCAGTATGAGAGAGAGTGATAACACCAAATTTAACACACCTGCTCCCCATTCACGCCTGAGACCTTGTAACACTAACGAGTCACATGACACTGGGGAGGGGAAATGGCTAATAATGCCCAATTTGGACAGTTTCTCTTAGGGTGTACTCACTTTTGTTGCCAGCGGTTTAGACATTAATGGCTGTGTGTTGAGTTATTTTGAGGGGACAGCAAATTTACACTGTTATACAAGCTGTATACTCAATACTTTACATTGTAGCAAAGTGTCATTTCTTCAGTGTTGTCACATGAAAAGATATAATAAAATATTTCAAAATGTGAGGATACTTCTGTGATATACTATATATATTCATACTTTGGCTTGCTAGCATGTAAAAGTAAACGATACTGTAGCATTGTGTTACTGAACCTCAATCTTGTGTGCTTCTCCCCTTCCTTCTCCTTTGTTGTAGCCATAAGAAGATTGAAATCTTTTTCTTCTATTTTGAGCTGTACTCATTCTGTCCAAACCCAGACAAACTCTGATTAGCATTAACATTAGTGCGGGCTGGATACAGCCTGTGGGCTTTAGTTTGAGGACCCATGAATTAGGTAATTTCAGCCTGAGCATAATGTTCTTGTAAAGATAATGACCCTTAAGATGAGAGTCATATCTTCAGAAAGTCTTAAGCCAGCCCTGTTGCTCTTTGGGAGCTCTCATTCAATTGATCAGGGTCCTGTTTGTCCTCCCCAAAGCCCAGCCCTGACAGCACCACTGCAAGGGTTAAACTGAATATGATCTAGTTTGTAGGAAATTGTCAAATCCGGATTAATTATCTCATGAAGTCCAATATTGAACAGGAGCAAACATGCTGTGGTACACTCATCACTACTTCCTTCTATTAGCAGCATGTGGTTGCCTGATCATCAATTGTTTGGGTGACTCTCTGAATTTTTAAGGGTTAACCCAACAACAAAACATGGGATAGCTCTGACTTGTTTAACCTGTAAGCAAACAGCCTGCCACAGTTCGGACATGCTGCTAACAACCTACTGAATGGGACAATCATAGGTTGCTAATTGAAAGCAGAAGTCACAAGTGCTGTAACAGAAGTAGCCTGCTTACTTTCTCCTGCTCAATATTGGCAATTCAGTGATAATTAACCCAAAATTGCCTGTCATATTTTAATTAGGTCTCTATAAATAGCATGCCTGTGTATTTCATACAAGCAGTGAATGGGTTATGAATATGTGAACAGAAGAGGAAGTGACAGAGAAAATGGCCAAAGTACACAGAAAAAAGTGTATATACAAAGATATCCATGAGTTTATGTGTTTCCACTTGTGATTAAGGCTTTCATCCCCAGTCTTAAACTTCTGAAATTAATTATAGGTCAATTTAACTGGAATCCTGAAAGGTGAAAGGTTGTTATATACATTTTTAAATAAACAAACAAACATACAATTAAACACAGTTCACTTTTTTCCTTTTTCCTTATTTTGGTATAACTGTGTTAGCAGTGAGTCTTCTGAGTTGAAACAAAATTAGCAGTGAGTCTTCTGAGTTGAAATAACAGCATTTAATTATGTTGGTCTGAAACAATGACAAAAAGGCAATTTTGAGAAGTATAATGTCAGTAATTTTGTCTATTATATCTCTTGTCCTTGAAATCTAGTTGATTTTTCTAATTTTTAACACTGCTAGTGCTAAAGAAAATTTTGGAATCGGTGTCAAACTGCTTCTAATTCATTTCTTTGCATTGACAGGAAGACCTTTGAACTGCAAAAAAATTTCCCCTAATGCAACTATACCTATTTTCTTTTTTTCCTTCTGCTTATTACTAATTAATTAGTATGATGGGGAAACACTTCCCTGATCTAATTTGAACTCCAGCAGGATCAGCCAAACAGGCAAACACTTGTCTTGACTAATTTTCTGCCATTAATATTATTAAATCAGAGTAGAAGCATAAGGATAGCCTGAAACCATGGCAACACTCTAGAGTTCTTACCCTGCTGGAAAAAGTAGGTAGACGTATTCAGACAATGGAAAGATTAATTCAGTTTTAAAATATAATTCTGTGTATAGATTTGCAACAGAAGTATGCATTGCTTGTAGGGTTAAAATGAACGCAGAAAATCAGTGAACAATCATAGTCATGTTAGTCTGCATTTTTACCATCCAGGTCTGAAATTGCTATGAATTATCATATTTAGTCTATATGAGTTGCATTGAGTTGTTTGGGGAAAGTAGACTGGAAATGTTTTAAATCTATAAAAAGTTCTAAAATGACTCAAAAGAAAGTAATTCTTCAATTATATGAAATGCTGTCTGAAAGTGTTGGAGACTATTTTAAGAAGAAGTAAACAAAAATATGAAGAACAAAGCAAAACGTGAAAGTATTGACAGGAATGGCTGATAGTCACTAGAAGTAGTAATGCTCCAAATTTCCCAGAGGTGGATCAAGTGCACCATCTTTAATCCAGCCATTCACTCCTGCTAGGTGAACCCTCTTCTTTCTTGCATTACATCTCTTATACAATGTATAAGGCCAATTTCTTCTCAGCTTATTGGAAATTTGACCAACATTGTGGCCCAGCTCCTACACTGCAGTGGAGAATAGGATCAGAAGTGGTCCAGAAGCTTTGGGCCAACTCAGTCTGTGGAATATCAAGATCAGTGTGTGATTCTGTCAGTCTTCTAAGAGAAAAGCAAGTAGGAGGCAACTTATTCCTAACTAGCTGCTAGCTCAGGCCTTGGTAGAGAAGAAAGTTGGCAGCCCTTCTATGGGAGCCTAACACATGTTGAACCATCTCCTCTGAAGGACAACAGGGAAATGCTCTGTTCGAGCACAAAGCCTCCTTGATGGACTACAACTTTTGAGTAATCCAAAAGTAGGTTTGTCTGGACAAACCTAACTCTAACCCTATTTGTAGGTTGGTTTGGTTTGTCAAGACATGTGAAACCAGACTGTTACCTGCAGGATGGAATGTTTGAAGGCAACAAGCCACCCAGATAATCCAGTTTGTTGTAGTGGTTGCCGTATTATCACGGATTGTCATGTCATCTGAACCAGAGTGAACCTAAATGACCTATCCCATCATAAGCTTTGGTGATTGACTAGCAAGTCTCTAGCAAGAGTATCAAAAATCTCCTGCCAATCTTGCCTGGGCGCCTGCCAGGGCAAGCCACTCCACAAGTGCCTAAGCAGTACTTGAGGTTGGCTGTCACTGACCCACTGCCTCACCTCTATGACTGAGTGCCAATTTAGCCTCACTGTGGCTTTTTTACACTTTAGCCTTTTTCTTCCCATGGATCAGAAAAGCCAGCTTAACAGCCAGCTTTCACAATCTCTATCTTGGGCCTGTTCATGTGGAGGGGTTCTCAGTAGCCGGCAGGTTTTTCTAACGTGCAAAATATTTACACAAATAGAATTGTTATTATTATTTGTTGTTGTTGTTGTAGTTGTGCAACTGCAGAGGTTCAAGGACTGGCATTTTTAATCTTTCCTACTACTTCTTTTTGTACTTCCACATTTAATAAGTTCTGGATAAGTACTTACTCAATCCAACCATAAAATTAATTTCTGTGCACATTTTGATATAGAATCTGAAAAAAACGCTATGTTTGCCCACATTGGAAAAATGCAACAAGATGTTACTTTTTTCTCTGTCTTTGTCTTTTTCACACAACCATGCATAGTTGTTGTCTTCTGGAGCGTATATTTTGACTTAAGTGGCCATTTGCCCAAGCTGAAGTCTAAGCATGCCCTTAAGACTGGGATATTATTTTTGTCCCTTGCAGAAAGTTAAGAATTGGAGCAGTAACAAGGAAGGAATCAAGTGGGCCATTGCAGTAAGGATTATTTTCAAAATCAAGTTCCCAGTTTTGGTGATGAAAAGTGCCATTCAAAATGTTGTGCTGCACATGAATATTCTGTTATGCATGTACTAGACAAGCTCCAGTGAAGTGGATAATCTGAATGACAATTGGTGACAAATTCACTAAGCTGAAACATTACTTCCTATACAAGTTATATATTCTTTATTTCAATTGAGGTCATTAATGAAAACTAAATATTAAAGTACTTAGTAGAGTTTACAATACTTTTTTAAAAATTCAAACCTTTTCAAATTCATCCTCTCCAGTCATACATAATGATGGTTGATTGAGGAACAAGAAAACCTTTATGAAAAAGGAAGTAGAAATCCACTTCTAATATTTCTATGTGTGATGATCCCTGCTTTGAATATGTTTGGATGGCATGCACAAAACCTAAAAACTATGAACCTATTTGGAAATGTTTTTGAAACCTAAAAGAGCAGTCTTAAACCATAATGTTTAGTTCACTCATTATGGAATTTACAAGGCAGCCCGGGAGTAAATATTTTTAGATTTAAACATCATTTGCAATTTATATATAGTAAAATGTTGTATTCACCCTGCTTCAAACCATTTAAGCCTCTTTTTAATGTGAATGCCTAACAATGACCCTGATTTTCCCAAGACGCCTGTTTTAGACCAATATAGCCCAGTTTTTCCATAAATTCTCTCAAATCCTGCTGTGAGTATCCATAAATTCTCTCAAATCCTGCTTTTATCATTCTTTGTGAGTAATTTCCTAAGTTTCTCTGTCTTAGATCAAGTCTCCAGTAGAGAGAATTCTTTTGCTCTATTAACACTCTGAGCAAAAAAAGTAGACAAAACTTAAAGTTGTCTTCTCCTGGTCATTTCCCCCTCAGGCAACTTTGATCCTTACAGGTACTTAAAGTGTTGTACTTTGGTTTGCTTAAAAATAACATAGAAATCATTATAATTAATATACTCCTTTAATAAAGCCTTAAAGGAATCTATGTGATTTTATTCCAATAATTCAAACTAACTAAGCATTACTTCTGTTACTGAAAACAAGAGATGATTGTAATGTTTTAAAAGCCATGCCTTTTCTGGACTTGGTTGGTCACACTTTTCCTTGTTCCTGGTACATTTGAACTACATTGCTTTCACGGCATTTCTCCAGTTTTATTTTTAAAATAATAGTGATGGGTAAGCTCAGTGTGAGACTCTAGCAATCCCAATGCATTGTTTCAGCCACTACCAGATCTATGAGAAAGGGAGTACTCAGAACACAGTCTGTAGTTGCCAGACAACAGCAAAGGGTTGCCATATGCCTTCTCCCAGAATCAGCAAGTAGGGAATTGAAATTATATGATAATTGGTATCTGATATTTCAGAGCAGGTCTAAGGCAAAATCAATTCTTGGGATACAGTCTGTGTGCTGCCAAATTTCCACACAGGTGGCCCCTTCCTTTACCCTCTAAGCAGGGACTGGATCTTACCTCCCCACAGTATTTTTCTAAAAGAATTGTTATAGGTCTGCAACTATGATTTGCGTGAATGTTCAGTAAAGCAAACATTTAATTACACAGTATTTTAAAAATATTGTCAGATGAGTTTTCCAACCAAATCCAGATAATCATTTTCCACAGTTTACCCCTGCTTCCTAAGCCACTGTCCTAACTATGGGTCTGCATGGCATATGACTGAGGATGGGAGCTTTTTCTGTTCCAGGAAGCACTCCGTGAGACAAAATATACATAGGGACCTCCGAGTTTAAGCCTGCAAACATATGCACACCACTTGCTCATTCTGGTTGTAATTTGCCTCCTGAACATGAAGTCTACTCATCCCCTTTGTTCCATTTCAGTATTTTTAAAAGGGACAAGCTATAAGTAAGAGTGATAGCATAAACAGAACATATGCTGCTCTACTACACACTGTCAAATTTTCCCCTTTACAAAGCCTAGCATGTGGTTTTTACAAAGTATTTAGTTAATATAATTAATGCAAAACAAAAGAGACATACTTAAAAAGTTGGAAAGTTTGTTTAAAAATAGATAGGCAAAATATTATGAAGGAAAAAATCAATATCAAAAATGAAATGCCTGGATTTGGTTCTGATATTCAAAGTGACTCTCTAAGTGTTGTTTTTCAAAAGATTACAAAGCAGGTAGGAGATTGCTTGTGATTTTATCATTTTTGGGGCTGGGAGAACAAAATAATTTTGAAAGCATATTATTTTAGAGGTCCTATCTAATGATAAATAAATAACTTGATATTCATGTTCTCTCTCAGTGATATTTTCTATTTTACCATTCTGTTTAGTACCTAGTTCCTAAAACTCAGGCACGAGTTCCAAACAGATAGCTGTGCCAGTGTGTTGTAGTAAAAACCACAGATTCTTGTAGATATTTAGAGGCTGAACAATTAATTGTGGCATGGACTTTTATGGGCTGGTGCCCTCTTAGGTCCAAAACTGGCTGTTATAGGCACAGATACAAATCCAAAGTAGCATTCCATGCATCTGACAGAATGGACTCTAGTACACAAAAGCTCATAAGTGAGCCTTAAAGACCATTGTGCTTCCAGACCAGTCAAACTTCTCCCTTTCCCCTGTTGCTGGTACAGGTAAGCTTTCCCACGGGGAGAATTAACACCAGCTCGTCTTCAGAATCAGCAAGCCCAGGTCTCCTGTCATCAGACCAGTCAATCATTATGCAGTGATTAAATGTTGTCTTTGCAGGTGGGAAGGCAAGAATGAAAATGAAGTAGGCCGATGCAAAGAAACTGGCAAGATCCATGTGACAGTTAATCATAAATACTACAGGCCGACTGAAGTGGTAAGCATAGGCATTCGTTCACCTTTACAAATGAATGATTCAGTCATTCAGTTACCAAATTGCTGGGTTTGGGCAGCTGTTTATAAAAGCTACTAACTGCATCTTTGCTGCCAGCTTTCAGCCTTTCTAAATATGCTCTTATATTTTCCTAAGCAAGCAAACCAAGGTGATGCCCAGAAATCAGGTTTATTGAATATTTGATTCTCTATTTACCCCAGTTTTGCTCTGACCAAAAATGATGATGTGGACTGTAGAAACAATGAAAATGATGCATTTGCAATTTAACTCTTTATTTTAAATCTTTTTGTGTATATATATATATTGTATGTGTCTGTGTGAAAGCCAGAATGGTATAATGGATATAAATAAAGCACACTTAATGCTATCTATATATGAAATATAATATATATTTAATGCTTTATTATGCATTAGTTGGGCCATATTTGGAGTACTGCATTCAGTTTTTGACACCCTATTTTAAGATAGACATTGCCAAACTGGAGTATATATAGAGACAAGTAACCAGGATAGTGAGGAGTCTATCCTTTGAAGAATTAATTGAATGAGCTCGGTGTGTTCTACCTGAAAGACAGAAGCTAAATGGGATGCATGATAGCCATTTCAAATAGCTGAAAAGGTGTGATGCAGAAGATGGAGCAGACTTGTTCGCTGTTGCTCCCAAAGAATGGGTGGAAATCACAAGGAAGTGGATTTTGACTGATGGGGGAGGGGGCAGGGGATCTAACAGTGAGAGCTATTCAACAAATTGACCCAAGAGATGGTGAATTCTCCCTACTGGCAATTCTCAAGAAGAGGTTGGATAACCATCTTTCAGGGATGCTATAGCTTCATCCTACAGTGCAGAGTCAGCCTACATTGAGCGGGGGGTTCATCTAGACGCTCTCCAAGGCTCCATTCAATTCTACAATTCCATCATTCTGTTCCACTTCTTCACTGAGATGCTTATGCTTGCCAGGGTTAAGAAGCTATTGAGCAAACACTTCCTGATTAAATATGCATAATCCATGGTCAGTCCAGTACTGTCAACCTGTCAGTTCTAAACCTGTTGACTAGCAGGAATATCTGCTAGCACAATGGGAAATTAGTGCTTGCTCACACAGCCTGGAAACTAACACCACTGTAATGGAACAAGTCAGTGTAGTTCCTGGAAAGAAACTGTACTGTTTGTACCACTGCAGTTGTCCTCCTTTTGTTCCCCTGTTTCAGTTCTTTTACCTTACTTACAGTCTATTACTACCAGTCCCTAAAAGCAGTATTAATAATTATCCTAAAAATCTGGTGGGTTCCCAGAAGCTTTGTTCACCCAAGAACAGTATTTTGTTGTTTGAAGAATTTGTCTTTTCATGTGGCTGTCATATACTTTGGTTCTTTTTCATGTTCTCTGTGCATCACACATCTGGGTTCTGCACATGTGTAGAGCCTGTTAGGGAAGTTTCCAAAGCCAATTAATTGGCATTTGGTGGGGGGGTGGCTCCCCTGGGCTTACCCTAATGTGAGGGAGGGACTCCCACATTGTCCTCAGTTCTTCGACCGCCATCATGGGTGCACCAAGAAGTTCCTCCCCATTCTTGTAGAAGCTATTTCACTTGCCTTCTCTCCATGAATCCTCTCCTCTTCATCTAAAACCATTCTTCTCAAACTCATTTTCACTCTTTTCTCCTTCTAAAGGTTATGTGTATATAAATTATCTTCATTATACTAGTATTTTAGCCCGCTTTCTTCAACCACCTGACATCTCATGTTCTCCCTTCCCTGCTTTGTCTTGTCTTCCTGACTCCACATGGTGCTCAGAGCTCCATTTAGAAAATGTTCAAGCTGTGGCAGCAAACTCATGCCAACCAATGGACATTCCCTCTAGCTTTTCTGCCTGGGAGAGAGCCACATGGTGGAATCCTGCTACCACTGCCAGACATCTACCTGAATGAGAAAGCATAGAGCCAACTGCCTGAAAGCAGAGCTCTGCGGCAGAGCCCTCTGTGGGACTGGCTTCCCTCATCCAGCGGACCAACCATCAATATACTTTCTCTGTGCCTTC
Source organism: Varanus komodoensis (assembly GCF_004798865.1). Lineage (NCBI taxonomy): Eukaryota > Metazoa > Chordata > Lepidosauria > Squamata > Varanidae > Varanus > Varanus komodoensis. The sequence continues at coordinate 841,512 of NW_025335439.1, forward strand.
TGCAGCAACGCCATGACCGTCTTCAGCTGTTCCCCTGAGGGACCAAATGTCAAAGCTCACCAAGGCCAAGAAAATGGCGAAAAAGTGAGGACCTCTAAAATGGCCAATGCAGCAAAGTCCAAAGATTGTGCCAAGCTCTCTAAGACTTAAGTGCCACAGCAAGAAACCCTCTGCCAGCACTCCACATATCTTAGACATGCTCCTGGCCACTACTCCTCACTGACGCCAAGAGACTTGCAGGAGGCTGTGGCACTGACAAGATAAGAGACCCCACTCCACTATGCAGCAAGCACCTTTGGTTGCCTTGGCACCAAGGCTCTTCTTTGTAAATCCCAAACGATCCTTACGGGTGCAGGTTCTACTCCCGCTCGCCCATTTCTTGAGTTGGATGGTAGAGCCAACTGGTCGAGGCCATCATACAGGAGGGACTACAACAGGGGCTTCTACCCTGATCACCGGACCTTCCTCAACTTCGGATACCCAGAGCATGGAGCCCAGCTTGCTCATGGAGCCCAGCCTGCTCCAACAGAGCCCCAGTCTGTACCAAGGCCCCTCAGCCCAAACCAAAACTGTCTTCATTTAGGCCAAAAATTGGCACCAGGAACCAGCATAAATCCACCCACTTTGGTCCTCAGCACCAGTCCATGACCCATCAGTCTCCAAGCCTGTCCTGAGCATCAGACTCCAGTGACTATCCATCTGACCTAAAGTACATCTGTCTGGCCCAACCTTCTGAGCCTTTGTCAGATGCAGCAGTGCCCCCATCCCCTGGATTCACCCTTGCTGTCAAGACCTCAGAATGTTCTCCACCCAGGTCCTGCAGATGGTGCTCAGCCTAGGGATGAACCCACAGCAGGAACCCAGCAGAGTCAAGGACCCAGTGTTCAAGGCAAGTTATACAGAGACCACAGGCCCAGTGGCCCTACCTGCCCTGGCAACACTGATGAACATCATTACTGCAAGAATGGAAATCCCCCACTTCCATAGTCCTGACTCCTAAGAGACTAGAGAATATGTACTTGGTGCAGGAGCAGGACACACCATTCCTGTTCTGACACCGTTGCCCCAATTCCATCATTGTGGAGTCATCCAGGAGGGAGTGCTCTATGCCAGGCGATAAAGAGGGCCACCGCCTAGACACAGTGGGACGCCATGTCTGTTCCTTAAGATGGAGAAGTGCCAGGCCACCATGGCCAGGTACCACCTCATGCTGTGGGACAGGATTGCTTCCCTATGTAGATCTCTCCCGAGGGAATCACAGGACCTGGCCAATGATTTAAATGCCCAGGCCGACATGGATTGCCAGCATGTTGCTGGTACCAGCAACACCGCCAGACCTGATGAGATAGCACTCCACTCACTTGACATCCGGAGAGCCCTGCCTGTTTACAAGTCTAGAACTAACCTTTCTGATGCTCACAGCAGCTTTTCATCACCTATGGCAGTGCAAACAAGAGACTGCCTATCTCCTCCCAGAGACTAGCAAAATGGGTCGTTAATACAGTCTCCCTCACCTGCAAGCTCCCTGGGCACCAGCCCTCTGGACAGATCCACACTCACTCCACGTGAGTAACAGCCACCTCCACGGCCCTTTAGGCGGAAGTCCCCTGCCTGACCTCCGCAGGGCTGCAACATGGTCAAACACATCGACCTTTGTATGGCGCTACTGCCTCAACATCTGGGCTAGTACTGACTGTGCCTTTGGCAGGGCTGTCCTGTCCTCACTCCTCAGGTAACCTCCAGGAGGTACGCTCGCCAGTTGCCCACAGAGACCACGAAGAAGAAAGGCAAGTTGCTTCTGTAACTGTCGTTCTTCTAGCGGTCATCTGTCATTCACACAAACCTGCCCACCAGGTTGTCCCCTCAAGGGACAGAAGGGCACAATGGCAGTCTCATTACTTCAGAACTGAGGACCAGGTGGGAGCCCCTCCCTCACACCAGGGTGGCTCCAGGGGGTGGGGGGCTCCTGTTGAATACCAATTCATTAGCTTTGCACTCTTCCCAAACAGGCTCCATGCATGCCTGCAAGCCCCAGATGCATAGGTGACCACTCAGCCACAGACAGTTACAAGTAAGCAGCCTGTCTTAACTGCGCAGTATAGCGACGAGGATGAGGATGAGGATACCTTTAAAGATATCAGAAACTAAGTGTTTGGGTTTGAGGAGAACAAGGTTGGTATAATTATGTGGTTTAATCACTGAACTGAGATCAGTCATGTCTCAGTGGAGTCAGGAATTTCCTCTGCTGTTCTTTTCTTCTTATTATTAAGGAGAGATAATGAAGTACTTGTCTAGCATTCTGGCTGTTGTGTTCTCTAAGTCTGTGCCTTCCATGACAGGAGGAAAAGATGATTCATTAGGTCAGTTTCAATATCCAACACCTCACACACATTTTGGGGCTGATTTTTTTCAGAATGCTCTTTCCACTTCATAATGGTAACTGTGTGAAAGAACAGACTTTAATGTTATCACACACAGTTCCTTTACAGCACTACCCAGAAGTTTGGAGGCAAGCCAAATGGATCTAATCTGAAGTTAGCCTGGCCTACTTGCCCCCACATAAGTTTTTAATTCTTTTCCCAGAGTTTTTATTGTTTATTGCTAAAATGGTTAGGGGTGTGTATGGGTGTGTTTGTGTGTGTCTGCTTCTACTTTTTATATGTTGTATGTTAATATTGTTACACTGTGTGCAACATTGTACTGAATTTCCAGTTTCATAATCGTTATAAACTATCCAGAGAACACTGGATTATATAGAAATGTATTTAATAATTTCCCAGTTTCCTTCTTGTCCCTGCAAAATTCAAAGTCTTCTCTACATCCCTTAAAAACCAGTTTGGCTGGCTGATCCAGCAGTACTCCTCCAGTGCAAGCAAGCATCCATAGAGAAAGGGAAAGAGGGCTACCTCTTCCTTACATCCTCTCTGCAAGCCGGTATGCTGTTCATTAAGAAGATGCAGGAAGCTAGTAGCTCCTTGCAAATGCAGATTTTCAGACTGCTGTTAACATTGCACCATTTCCAAAGGACTTCTGCGGCTTTGCACTCCCTTTCACCAAACTAAAACAAAAACAAAACACTTGTTAAAGTACCAGTATATTTCTACCCAGGCAGATTTGAAATAGCTGCATTTTCTCCAGGATAACTGACTTTTAAAAAATATGATTCAGTTTGGGTTCTCATTTTGCAAGTGTTTGCTGCTCCTTTTCCACCCCTTGATCCCATCAACTTTTAGTCTGTCCACTCTATACTGAATTCTAGATTCTGTCTTGTAGAAATTTGAAAAACAAATAGTACAAAATAAAGATGGAAACAGAAACATGGAGGCAAAGGGGATAGGCAGTGTGGAATAGAGATGAGCACTGAGAAGGCGAGTAGAGTTAACAAGAGGAGAAAGTAGGATGTGCAGGTACCAGTCCCTGGGTCTGAGAGGTGCTGGCTTAGCATGTTACTATGATTATTATTATTACTATATTATTACACACTAATAGTCCAGTGGGATTCTCTGTATATTCCCTTAATGTTTCTGTTAGCCTCACCCTTCCTCTAAATGGTCCCTAGTTCTTTCCTTCTGTTCAGACCACAGATTACATCATGATGTAGGGAAACTGTGACTCAATGGAGAAAAGAAATCATGATGTATAGACACTCAGTTTAAATGACTGTTTGCATACAGAAATGCTAGCAAGGGAGTCATGTTGCATCATTAAGAACAGGCCTCATTAAGAAGGCTGTAATATGCAATGATTCCACAGAATGCGCTAATGGATGTAGAATCTCATTTTTCACTTTTGAAAATAGCAACTTTCCTTAGGGTTGCAAAAATAGACTTGAAAAAGCTCCCTGTAATTCCCTGTCCCTCTCCATAACGAGTAGAAGAACAAACTATGTAAGCGATGAGAAATTATAATTTGCACAATGTGTACATTTGAAATTTATTTATTTATTACAGTTTTCCTATAGTCCAATAACTGACATTCTCTGGGCAGTGTACAATACAAATGTAGAAACAAGGAATATAAAGAGCACATAAAACCAAGATAAAACCAGCAACAAAGAATAAAAACACAGCACATAAAAACAGCAACAAAAGAATGCTAATATCCAAAATCACTAAAAATAGTTCTTAAGATGTCTAGGAGAACCAAAAGGCCTTTACTCGCTGCCCAGATGACCGAAGATAGGCATCAGGTGAGTTCCTCAGACCAGCTTGCTTTTCTAAACAACCAAGATACTTGTTACAATTAATTTATATCCTATCATTCCACTAAAAATGGCACTCAAGAGTAGATAACAATAGAATCAAGATTAAAACAGAAAATTGAAATGTAACGTAAGAACAAATAAAATAAAACATTATTAAGAACACGAAAACAAATACACAGCATTCAACCCATTAAGACCTCCTTTAGTAGCAAGCCGGTTTACATGATAATAACTGCCTGAATTAAAATGTCTTTGCTAGCAGTCCAAAGAACAGCAGAGAGAGACCCAACTTAGTCTTCTTTGGCAGTGGGTACCAGAGCCTTGAAAGGCCACCAGCAATCATTGGATCACTGTCAGACTTGTCCCTGAGAAAAGAGCCTCCCCCTAATTTCTTTAAACCAGGCAGGCTTATATGGGAGACTGTGGCCTTTCACATCACCTGAGCCAAAGCTAAATGTAAAATGATGTAGGTCATGTGCCCAGAAACAGGCTGGTAGCCAGCGAAGCTGTCGTAACTTGGAAATCATGTATTCCCTGTACCTGCTCCAATCAGCTGCTTGGCTGCAGCATTGTGATCCAAGTTTCCAAACTGTTCAAAGGCAGCCCTGTACAAGGTTCAGGTAGGATGTACTGAAACATGTGTCACTAAGACCATTTCATGGAATGGGTACAGTTCATTCCATTTCTGTGTTACATTACTGTACAGCTCAATAGCCAAAGCTCTCTGGGCGATTTACAAATACTAAAAACTTTAAATAAATTACAATATGAAAATCATTTAAATACAAAAATAGAAATGACCAACACACCCAGGGACACAAATATTTAAACAGTGTTAATCAATCGATAATGAGAAAAAGGCAAAAACATTTCTCCAGATGTTTTAATGATTGTTTTAATAACTGATTCAAACAGACTTGTTCATCTGTTGTTGTTGTCCTGCTCACCTGATACAATTTTAACGGCCTACTGTTATATTGTCCCAGTTTTATATAAGGGGTTTTACTGTTTTTAGAGGTTTTTAATATCTGTAATATTGATTCCTAGCTATAAGTTGCATAGATTCCTCTAGGATTAGTGGGTGGCATATTAATTTTGAAATACATACATAAATACATACATGAATGAAAATTCAGGACCTCAGAAATATGCTGTCAAATTCCTGAAGGAAGAGGGAGGCTTAACCTGGACTTGAGAAGAAGAGGGAGATTTAATCTGGAGCAACAAGATAACAATTTTGGCACCTTGTTGGGGAGATCAAGTAGGGAGCCACCGCTGATAAGGCCTTCTACTTTGTGACTGTCTTCAGATACTTTCTTGGAGAAGGAACCTGGAGCAAGGTCTTAGAAGATTAATGTAATGTACGAGTAGGGTCATGTCAAGGGAGGTGCTCTGTCAGTTGGCCTATGCTTATGCCATGCTTTCTGTGGAATTCTGAAATTGCTCCTCTAAGAAGGTTCAGAGTCACTTTAGAATAGTGCCTTTAATTCCCATTCCAGAAAAACCCCTCCAATGATGCCATGGTTGGTGGCACCAAAAATCACTAAGGGACACATAACCAAATCTGAAGCCTGTTAATTGGATCTAGGCACTGCACCTAATCTAGAGCCCCCTGGAGCTGAGATGCTACCACGCATTACAACAACATGCCTGAGAATAGGCTATTGGAGACTAGTTGGAAATTATCCAGTGTGGTAGAATTCAGGGAGATTTGTTTGTTTATTTTAAAGAACTCGCCACCATTTATTTTAGACAAGAAGGAATCACTCCTTGTTGCAAAGAAGCATTTATCATTATCCTTAACCAGTTGGCCTGCCCCAGCTCTTTTTTATATTGCCTGCCCCCAGATTTTACCTTTTTTCTTCTTATTTTGTATGGAAATGGCTTGTCAGGATATTTATGACAGTTCAATAGCACTTTCCCTCATTTTAATTATAAAAACATTTTAATTGTGTTTTCCTGGCTTATGGGTCTCATATATGAGTCTCCATATTAATATCCATCAGTTTCTATTTGCCTGCTTCCTTATATATTAGTAGGGCTTTAAAAAATCTGCCTTTTTATAGTTTACATTAATCTCTTACATCCCTACTTAACCACACTTGGCCTTAGTTGCCCTTTTTCTTCTATGAACGTCACCAAAATAAGCATTGAGTTTTTAGCCTCTTTTGGGGGGGAAATTATTTTTAATATTCAGTTCTACATTTCCCAGACTTCACAAGATTCCAGTAAAAACTCATTGGGGCATATCATATTCTCCCAAAGTCAGCTCTCCTCCAGTCCAAGGCATTTGTGGTGTTCCTACTCTGAAGAGTTATGACTCTTCAAAATATAATGAAACTGATCACAAAATCCCAGTTCTTCCCCTCTTATTTTTTTGCATATTTATACTCTATTTCCTACATGAGTGACTGTGAATCTCAACATTGTTCAAACAGCTGTATAAGAAAAATTGTTTGTTACTTAAAAGTTCATGTTTTTGCCACTTTGTACCTCACATTATAAAGGAGAATAACATTCAGGGTTGTAGTTTTGGCCATAACTGCTAACATTTCATTCATTATCTCAGTCTTCTGATGGAACTTTCTTATCTATTATTTTTAAAAATCTTGTTATACTTTCCTTTTTCAAACCAAAAGTTTATGTCAACATCTGAAAATCACTACTTTAGTAAATTATTACCTTTATTGTCTTTCTGAACTGAATCACCATGTTAGCCAAAATATTTATATCATTGCTTACTTTAGACTCAACATCAACCTTCAGCCTGGGTAACTATCTAGTCAATTTAAAACTGTCCTGGTTTTTTTCAAGCATCATAATCAACATGTCTATTCTGAAGGGAAATTATTTATATTTGTAAAACATGTGACAGTTCAGGCCTCTTTCGATAGGAAACAACTATTCTTGCCTTCAACTCCCATTTGATGTTCTCTGAGTTGCCCGAACATTATGGGATGGCACTGAAATCTATCAATTCTAGATAACCTGCTGTTTTGAGAAACTTAAAAAATAGAGGTTTTTAGCGTAACTATTGCTATAAGCAATGCAACAGAACTCCTAAATGCAAGAATTAAAGGTTATTAATATTAATGATATCTGCTTTGGGATTGTCTGGATTAACAGTGAAGCAATGCTTTTAGAAATTGATGAAAGTATCAGGATACAGGACCTCTTCAGGTGCTTGGTCTAAGCTAGGCCTTTGCCAAGTACTTTGCCTTTAAAACATACAACAAGGCCTTTGTATACAACCATCTCTGCTTGCCTCTGACTTTTCCATGCACTGTATCAGATCAAAGAAATTGATGGTTGTTTGAAAATACATACACAAAATCAAGAAACAAACATTTGAAAAAGAACAGTGACCTCAGAAAACCTTCTGTTTGCACTATATGCAAATTATTAGATAGTTCTCTGAAGTCCATGAAATTCTAAGTGAAAGTGCAGACTTTGAAGCTTCTGGACCTTTCAGCAGGTGATTCTCAGATAAATAGCCTTGAATTTTGTTAATATGATCCCTGAATGGGAGCTTATAAATTGGAAATACATTTTTTTCAGCCTTTGAAAGCTACAGTGGTACCTCGGCTCACAAATGCCTCAGTTCATGACCAAATCAGGTCGTGAACAGAATTTTTTTAAAGAATTGCCTCAGGTCGTGAACTCCACATTGGGTGGCAATCGCGATCGCACCCGTCTTTCCTGCACGGGCACGATCGCAGTCGTGCTCGGGGGGTGGAGGGGGAGATGGCTGAGATTGTGCTTCGGGAGGGAGATAGCTGTGATCGTGTTCGGGGGTGGGGGAGATGGCCGCAATCTTTGTTTTTCTTTGTCACTTTGCTTCCAATTTTTGTGAGTAAAAAAAATAGTTACAGAACCTTATTTACATTGAACCTTATGGAGAAATTTGACTTGGCTCACGACCAATTTGGGTCACGACCAGAATCGTGAAACAGATTAAGTTTGTGAGCCAAGGTGCCACTGCACCACCCTTCAGCTAGTGGCATGGTAGTGTTGCAGTTTGAACTGGGAAGGAAGAGCTTAACATGTCTTTCTTGGACAAGTGTCAAGTCCTCCACCTAGGAAAAAGAAACCAAAGGCACCAATACGAGATGGGGAATACATGGCTTAACAGAACTGAACAAGAAAATGATCTTGGAGTAATTGTGAACAATAGGCTAAACATAGCCAACAATGTAATGCAGCTAGACTCCGCACTAGTCAGACCTCACCTGGAATACTGTGTTCAGTTCTGGGCACCAAGATTTAAGAAAGATGCAGGCCAATTAGAAAGGGTCCAGCAGAGGGTGGCAAAAATGACCCAGGGTTTGGAAACACTGCCCTGTGAGGAGAGACTGAGGGAACTGGGCAGGTTCAGCCTTGAGAAGAGAAAACTGAGGGGGGACATGATATCCCTCTATAAGTACCTCAAAGGCTGTCACAAAGAAGAAGGTCAAGATCTCTTCTTGCTAATGCCAGAATGCAGGACACGGAATAATCAATTCAAATTGCAGTAACCCAGATCAGGCTGGACATCAGGAAAAGCTCCCTCAGGGTCTGAGCAATACAACAGTGGAACCAACTGTCTAGAGAGGTGGTGGGCGCTCCCACACTGGAGACATTAAAAAAGAACCTGGACAGCCATCTTAGTGGGGTGGTGCAACGTAGTGACCTGCAACACCAGGGGGTTGGACTTGATGGCCTTCATGGCCCTTCCAACTCTTCTATGATTCTATGGTTCTATGTAGAGCCGGGCTTCTGAAATGGAGTCAAGCAGGACTCAAGGCTGGGGAAGGCCAATGCTTATTAGACTACAGGCAGTTGCTTCCTTTGGTAATACGATGCTGATTCCATGGTTTTGCAGCCTGCTGTGGGAGTATATTTCTCCAAATATGTTCTGCTTGCATATTTATTAATGGAATAAATACAATCATGTCAATATAAGTCTCTAATACTCTTCCTTTCAAAGAATGAATTAAATTCTGTAGTAATGCCCCCAGACTTCTCACTGGTCAGGAAAGTGGCGACTCCTGACAGTCTTTGACCCTTCCTTGTTACCAAAAGACTTGATTTCTGTTGTAATAGTTCTTCCTTACATGTGCAGAATGCACTTCATAACTTTTCTCTTAGATCAGTTTCTACTTTTCTGATTTACCCCATTGACATACAATACTGGAAGATACCACTGCTAGAACTGTTCTGCTGTACAGTTAACCAGTTGTTGCTCTTCGTGTCATTCTACTTCACCTCCCCATTTTTCCAGCTACTCGCACTGCTGACCCTCCCTCCCACTCCCTTTACTTCTCATCCCCATTCCTGTCATTCCTGAGCTTTTAAAACCAGCCATGTGTCATCTGTGAACTCCACGTATTCATTGATCTTCCTGAGAACATCAGCCAGTCCCACTAAATCTGCTATCTGATCCCTTCAATCTGACAGCTTTTAGCCTCAAAAAGGTATACACTTACTTCCTCAGATCTAAATGAAAATTGCCATTCCCTATGAACATAGTGTCTTGTTTGCCGTACAATTGTTGCATTCTCCTTATATCAGGAAAACTGTTGGTACTTATTAACTCTTTTAAACTATCTGTAAATGGGAAAAGGTAGAGAAGAAATGGCACCTTTATTTACAATGAAGCAGTGGGAGAAGGCCTGTCATCTGCCCAGCATGGTCTTTTGTTTTCATTACTCATTCCTAGGGCAAGTTAACAGCAGACCCAACAGGGTCCTGGCCCATACACACTGCCCAGGCCTGGACCTTTTTCATTTTAGTTAATGACAGCTAGGAAGTGCAGGACTTTTTTTTTTTCAAATAGACACGTTTCTAAGCTATAGGCATCTTATAGCATAAGTTCTCTGGGTGATTAAAAAAGTGGTCTTGTGTGTAGTGTAATCAATTAATTATAGCTATTTTTCTATATAGGTATAGGATTTGAAAGACAAGTAATGGTGGTTATTGGGCATGCATGAGTCTGTGACGTTTCTAGCCCAAATTTGACTGATGACTAGTTGATTTGGCTTTGCTGAAAAGAATGCTTTTCAATCACCTAAAATTCCTAGCTGTGTAATATGTTCATTAGGAACGACTGATTTGTCTAGTGAGCACTAGGCTGATAATTATTTAGTGACATTTTAGCTGGCCCTGGTAAAAACACTGCCCCACTTGAATTATTCTAATAAGCAACACAGCTACGTACCTGTCTATTTTGTACTTTTTAAGATGATTTGCTTATTCAGAGTAATTTTTGCATACAGTTTTGCTTTTTACTGACTTGTTTCAGATGATTGCATCATTTGTTCACCTTGCTTGTTTGTGTGGAATGTTTGTTGGTTTGCTTGCTTGTATGAAATGATTTTCTAGCAGTAAGCCAAATGGCCACAATCCCATCCCTTCCCAACTCAACTTTTGAAGCAGGAGGCTTCTCAGCAAAGACACAGACTGGGTTCAGTTAATCAGTCCTACAATTTGACTGAGATTACTGTGCCTCGGTTTGCCATTATTTAATTGTTCTGTGTCAGCCCTAGGAACCATGTAGGCTCTGTATTATTTTTGTAAGCAGTAACCCACGTAAAGTCTCTCAACACATGGCATTTTGGCTAAAGGGTTCACAGTGACTAGAATGACTATCAGAAATTATGCAACAATCAGATGGTGCACTATTGGGGTATAATTGCAAAGGCAAACACGCCATGTCCCTCCTTTTCTCCCAGTGACAACATTCACAGCTTTTTCACTCTATGTAATATAATTCAAAAGTTATTTCAGAATATTGTCTTTGAGAATGATGACAGCTACATGATTCTCAGGAATGGAACTCATTTGTAACTTGGGGTCTGCCTGTATAAAATTTCATTCTACATTTTAGCTTAAGTTTTAATACATATTTTCTAAAAGAAAATGCTTTGATTTCTAAATGATTTTTATATATTTAAAATGCGCTATTCAAAGATTGGGCCTCTCAGAGCTATTCTTCTCTTACACAATTTTTAAATGTCTATACATGAAAGGCATTCTGTTTAGCAAACTTCTCAGCTCTTGCAGGGGAATTGCTGAGATTTAAGCTGTTTCAGCTCTGTATCTTGCCATATGCATGCATGCACCACTGGAGCATTGTGCTTGCATTGAAAAGGGCCGGTATAAGTGCTCTTGAATACATAAAACAAACCAGGCTGCAAGCGGCCTATTCTGGAGCAGCTGTGCTGACTGCATTGAGTTTTCTCTGGGGTAAATGACTTGTTGACGGGCCTGTTGACAAGCAGGGCTTCCCTGTAACATGCTGCTCTGAGGAGAAGGGAGGCACAGCAGCCAAGATGTTAATCAGTGAGGAAGAGAGAGATAAAGTAATGGCAAACAACGCAATGCCTGACTTGACTAGTATTACTGCTTTTATTTCATTCCATTTGTATTCCACCTTTTTTCTTCTTGAGAGGAACCCAAGGCAGCTTACCTGGTCTTCCTCCACTGCATTCCTAAGGAAAGCCACTTCCAGGTTTGTGGGGTCATGAGCAAATGGCTTGCAGGTGGGAGCTGGCCGTATTTTTCTGCCTTTTTCCTACAAAGGGCTCAAGGCAGCTTACATCATTCTCCTCCTCCATCTTATCCCCACAACAACCACCTGTGAGGTAGGTTGGGCTGAGAGTCTGTGACTGGCCCAAAGTCACCCAGTTGGCTCCATGGCCGAGCGGGGACTAGAACCCAGGTCCTCTGAGACCCAGTCCCATGCTCTTAACCACTACACCACACTGGTATTTGCCCCCCACCACTGAATTTCACCAGCCCACTATACACACTGAAAGCTGTTCCAACAGAGCTGGACTTAGAGTAAAGGAAAGAGCAAGGCAGGGTGGTTTCCATGGCACAAGGAGCTATGGTGAAATCTTAGTGGTGAATGTCTGTTCTGCCATCCAGACCCAGTTCTGGAGTTCCTACTTGGTAGGATTTGTTTTCTGAAACCATGGAAAGAAAACTAATGTTCTAAGGTTTCCAGGGTTCACCATGGCTTCTCTTCTGGTCCATATCCAGGATCACCATTTTACCAATGTGGGTATGGCATTGCGTTGGGATGAACCCTAGCAGGATTCCTCCCTCTAATACTCTCAAACTTCCTCTCATGCTCAGCCATGTCTTGCAAATCAAGAAGTCCATGAATGCTTGGAGACCAACAGTTTTGCAACTGACAGCCTTTTTTGCATCAGGTGTACCAGCATAAAGGCAACTACAGATCGTGCATGATGGGTGCGGCTTTTGCAGTGGTCATAGGGGGTTCCATTCCTGGCAAGCCTCATGCAACTGCTGGCAGCACCCCCCCTTCTGTATCAGGTGCAGCAGCACAAACGCTGCTACAGGTGGCATGGAAGAGGGACCCTGCTTGAACAGCACAAGGGGCTTGATTCCTGAGTGCCCCACAACACTGGGCATGAGCACCAGTGCAGGGCAGACCGCAGTCCAAGAAGCTGAGCCTAGGGAATCTGGCAGATTCCCATCCTCAGGTGGATTCCTCACTATCCCTAGTATGGAAACACCATCAAGTCTTCTGTCAAGAGCAGCCATGGAAATGACCACTTCTAGTCTTCCATCATCTCAGCAGCGGATACCTCATTGCTTCCTTTATTCCCATGAGCCAGATGTGTCCACCTCTGTGTTTACTTTTGGAAACTGGGGGATAGTATGAAAATACATAGAGGGGAAAGGAGAATCTCAGCAAAACTGCTTCATTTTCATTTAATAAAACTCTTGAGCATCTGGGAGGCACTGCAGAGATGCAGGTATTCACAGGAGGGAGAAGCAGGTCCTACCTCAGGACCACATCAGACCAGTCAGGAGGAGGCTGCTGCAGTCTATAGGCAGAGGATGGGGATTTTGTTCACAAGGGCTATCAGGTTTCATGGCAATGATGGAGTGGGCAGCACAGAAACTGAATTGCTGTGGGAGCTGTTCATGCAAACATGGCTGCTGTAATCTCAAGCAGCAGACATGCATGTTGTGGGAGAACTGCAGTCACAGCCCCCTGGCCATTCCCTTTTGATGGAAGACCGCTCTGTGTGGCCTGGCCGGCACCCTCAATTTGCCTTGCTGCCCTCAGGTGAAGTGAAGGATGCTGCACCATCATCAGTGTTGAAGTAATTCAGCTGCCAGTCCAGTCAACTTCTGTCAGCCATCTGGGAAGGGCAGTTTAGGATGCCAGTGGGAGAGGCCACCTTTTTAATCTCTGGCAAGGTTTTGGGCCAAACCTTGTGGGCGAACATAATTTGACAGTGCTGGAAAGTTAGGGCCTGGGCCCCACTAGCAGCTGTGGAGGACAAGCTGGTGCATGAAAGAAGGTTAAACAACTCCCTTCCGAGCAGCAAGTTCTCCATAGGCTTACCTACACGTAGCATTCATTGCACACTCATGGTTCTCTTTTCACAGTTGTTTACAGGCTCTTTGGATGATATCGCAACCCCCTAGTTTCACTTTTGTCTTTGACTACCACTTGTGATGGGGTTTTTTGTAGAGCAGGGAAAACATGCCATTTTATTGTAAAAGCAGAAGAACTGAGGTTCTCTCTTTTGTATTTGCACTATTTTGTTAGGGCTTGCATAGTGGAAAAGCAGGCAAGTAAACGCTTCTCATGTAGTACTTAGATCTCAGTTCTGCAACAAAAAATCCATGTATTAAGTGGAGTAACAGTTGATCAACAGCTTCTTCTAAAAAAGCTCTTTATTTTTCTACTAAGTTAGCATTCCCTGGTATATTTCACTGTTTGAGTAGCATAGCATTCTGGTTAACATTCTTTCTATTAAGAGATCATCATTTGGAATGCCTAGAAGTTAAGTCATTTTATTTTTTTCAGACTGGCTCTCAAAATAAGGCCTTCTACATTTTAAGTTTCCTGAAGAATACTTTGAGACATATCTCTTGAGCCTAGCAAAAAACCCTCTGATTTAAATTTGCTTGTCTGTGCGGGTGTGTGCGTCCATCTTTAGATACAATCTTTAAATCCTTACATTTTCTGCCAGTATTTCTCTTGATCTTAGACTCCGTTTCCATGTGTTTGGGTAGGATTAGAACATTGATTGTGATGATCACATTGTTAGCAGAGGAAATGTGAGGAATTAACAAAACCTCAGGTGAGTGATGTGACCAGGTTTGTTCTGTGTGGTATGTAGGTAACTATGCAACAGAGCCTGCCAAGCCCTCTTGATACTATTTTGTGTCACTGTTGAGTGCATGTTGTGACATTCATTCTTCACCCTAAACATTCTTCCTGCAGTGCTAATCCCGTGTGGTTAGCACAGCCTTTTATCCTTTACACAGTAGGGTGAAAAAGGTTACACAAGATTGTTCTGCTAAGGTATGGTGAGGGATTCCGCTCCCCTAAAAACTCTTGGTTTATATTAGCTGACTCATAGCCACTAGCACTCTTTTGCAAATGCTTAAGAGTTCCTGTGGTGCTTCTAAAGTGCTCTCTTGCTTCTGCTTGTACACAGGTTTGAACAAATTGTGACACAAGCAGAACAACATCTTTAGGTTTAGTTTCCTTTCCACTCCATAATCAAGTTCTTACAGCATTTCTGTGATTGAATGGTGTATTCAGCCTACAGTATCCATTCAGGCTTGGTTTAAAAGGAAAACCATATATTATAAGAAAGTATTTAATTGATCCATAAAAACCAAGCAAATTTGTCAAGCAGCACAACTGAACCCAAGCTGTTGGTGCAGAAAGTGACATCCAGCATCCTTCCAGAGGCTTTGAAGGAAGCCCTGGTAAAGACATGAACAAGGCAAGGGGAAGGGAATACAAATGATTCTAGATAATTTATTCACATAAATCAGATTTTGCATGTAGTCAGCATGGTTTTCTGGAAAATAACTTATGAGAGACCACTCTAAACATTACCAGCTTTCCCCACCATGTGGTCATTTTGTACAGTTGCTAGATTTCTGATGCAACTGGGCCATTTGGAAGCAAAAGGCCAATCACATAAAATTGCAGTGCCTTCCTTGGCTGCTTCCTTTCCTCATTGGCAAGCTCTGCCTATCCAAGTTGGTCTGCAAGGAAAGAGAGCATTGAGGGAAGGAGATCATACGTCATGTGGTTTCCTGCATTATTCCAATATTGTTATCTTTCAGTATCCTCAGTGCAACTGTTGCATATTCTAAAAAGCAGCATGAGGGAGTGAATAAAGAGAAACTAGTCTGTTTCTCTCTTACACATACAATCATAAAACTTAGATCCTCCGGTTAAATCATTCAGCAATATATTCATGTCAACTAAAAAAGCATTCTTTCAAGCAACTTCTAATTAAGCTAGGGAATTCATTATTGCTGGGTCAGAAGGTTTTTAACAGGATTGGACAAAATAATAATAATAGAAATAGGTTTATAATTAATTAGTTGCGATGTGTAGAAATGAGTAAGGCTTCCTTGCACAGAGATACTGTTGTTGAATCAACAGTAGCCATATCAACAAAAAGAGGACAGCACTTGATATGGATTTATATAAAAGTAGATACGCTAACTTATTTAAAGAGATGCAAATTGATTATGAGCCTCCTAGAGATGCTATGGTGCAATAGGTTGCATGCAAATGTTTTAAATATATAAATTATTATAACTTAAATTGAAATACAGGTCATCTCATTATAGTTGGGAAGACTGTCACCAGGTGACATTTGTGCACACAAATCCAAAGTTGATTGTCCAGACTTCAGTTGCCCTTTTACTTTACTTGAGCTCTATATTTTATTGCAAAAATAGAATAGGGAAATATGAAAAGGAATAATAAAAAATAAAAATACATAATTTGGATAGCAGTTGCAGTATCTCCCACTCTTTGTTTAAATCCAGTTGGCATACACTTGGGGACAGTCCCAGAAAGCAGATGATGTTAATTGTTGATGGGCAACCTTGCCAGTATGCCTCTATTTCCAATTCCACCAAGTGCCAGTATAAAACTTCACCAAACCACAGGTCTTTTGTCAACAGAGACAATAAAGGGCACAATACCAAGATGTGAAATGATATGTAAAACTATTTTATTTATTTATTTATTTATTTATTTAAAACATTTCTATGCTGCCCCCATTGCAACAAAGCCTCGGGGCAGCTCACAACAAAAACATTAAAACATATTAAAACTGTCGTAACAATTGCAATATTGGGTGAATTAAAAACATATTTGCCTGGCATTGGAAAGAATAAAGAGAAGGCTCCAGGCGAATCTCTCTGGGGAACTTATTCCAGAGTTGAGGTGCTTTTGCTAAGAAGGCCCTTCTCCCTGTAGTTGCTCTCCTCATTTCCTGAGGAGGGGACTCCTTGAGAAAGACCTCTGGTGATGATCTAAGGGGCTGGGTAGACACATATGGGAAAAGGCATTCCTTTAGAGACCCTGGCTCCATTCAGGGTTTTAAATACTAGTATTGCTCTGTGAATTGGGCCTGGATTTCACTTGGCAACCAGTGGAGATGGGAAAGGACTAGCGTTCTATGATCATATCAGTCAGTTCTCAGCAGCCTAACAGCCTTATTCTGGACCAATTGAGGTTTCTGGACCATCTTCAAGGGAGACCCCATGTAGAGTATCTTGCAGTAATTCAGATGAGAGGTTACCAGTGCATTGATAACTGTTGCCAGGTCCTGTCTGTCCAGATATGGCTACAGCTGGTATATCAGCATGAGCTCCTAGCCACTGAATTCCAGGGATAATTCAGGGTCCAGAAGCACCCCCAAGCTGCAAACCCTGTCCTTTAGTGGAAGAGTGTCCCCATCCAGGACTGGCAAGATGTTGGCCATCTGAACAGACGGACTCCCCACTAACAGTATCTCCGTCTTATCTGGGTTAAGCTTGTAAATGTTTAAAAGCATGGGGGATAAAATAGAACCCAGCAGAACTCCATGGCATAGATGCCATGGCACAGAACAGTAATCTCCGAGCACCGCCTTCTGGACTCGGCTGGTCAAGTCGGAACAGAACCAATGCAAAGTAGTGCTTCAACTCCCAGCCCAGCCAGCCTGTCCAGAAGGATACCATGGTCAATGGTATCTCAAATCACTGATAGATCCAGTAGAACCAACAGGGTCACACTCCTCCTGTCTGTCTCCTGGCAGAGGTCATCCCACGGGGCAACAAAGGCAGTCTTCATTCTGAACTGAGGCTTCAGGATCAAGATGGTCCATTTCATTTAGGGTTGTCCAGCCACCACCATAGTTGCATCATATTTGCAAGGAGCATCTTGCTGGTTACCATTGGATGTATATGGTCTGATGCAGCAAATTATTTCTAATACTATTATTTCTAATACTCATCCAATTTACTGTATTTGCTGTTTCTGCTAGTACAGAAAAGAGCAAAGGCACAAAATAACTTTTTGATAAGGAACTCATAAAAACCCAGTTACAGGCAGGAAAAGATGAACTGCCATCTATTCTTTTGAAAATAGTAAAATATTAATTTATTCAGCAAAAGGAGTAAATTCTTTCTATTTATGTTAAAGGTAGTGACACTCAGAAATTCTCTGAAAGCCTCCAGTGAGGATCCAAACACTGACTTAAAATTTTTAGGTAATATAAAAAGAATTAGCTAAGGCCATCCACATCAGCTGTGGATAGATGGTTTTTAAAAATCTACTTTTTCCATTTAAGAGGACTAAGAAACACTAGAAAGCTTGACCATTATGCAGTGGAAACAAGACTAATAATTTCTTTTGCTATTCTAGTTTGTCCATCAACCCCTAAATATATTTGAGCTGCCGAGTCTGGCAAGTAAAATAAATTAAATACTTTAAACTGCATCTAGAATGGCAATTCAGCAGAATGCATTATTATTTTCCTCCTCTTCAGTTAGTGCAGGATACCTACCACTAAGGAACAGAGCAAATAAAAACAATAAATTTTTTATTGCATGTTTTAAAGCATGTTTATCATGGTTTTTAAAGAGGAAATGAGGTAATAAGTTGTGTTCCTTATATGGCTTAAATGCCACATGCAAGAAAGAAAGATTGAGGAATGGTGCCCTTACGTTTTTAACTTTCTTATCTTACCTCTTCCTATCTAGGAAAGTGGAATGCTTTACACATTAGATCACAAGGATGTTTTCAGTGAGTTTTTCATCTAAGTAGTTGAAAGCCTGGAACCATTCTTACAAATGTCTTGTTACTGATTCTTGAAGTGAGGGAGCTTACTCAGCTTTTAGTATTACAGCTTACAAGTGAAGAAACTAGTGGAGTCCCCCATCTTCCCTCCACATCTGAATAGCAAATATAATTTGGTAATCTGCCCAGATAACCTTCCTTAAAATATAAATAAATGAATTAAAAACTTTTGCACACTCATAACATCGCTTTGACTGGAAATGGAAAGAATGGAAAACTAGTCATGAGGGTGGATTCCCATTTGTCCTTTGCAGAGATCCCTGTCTGCAAACTTTCATGAGTGCACATAATCAGAGGAAATTCATGTGCTACAATTCGCTGGCTCAGAAACAAGGTGTCTTCTGTCTCAGGGAACTCATCTTCTTGCCTGGAAACTCCCTGGATGCCACATTAAAGGGGTTGAACTGTGTTTCTTTTGCATAGTTTCCAGTCATATGTGGCTCAATAGGAAGGCTGTTCTGGAAGCTAAACCCTTCTTTCTTTGCATTAGTAGTTTGTAGGTTGTGTAAAACTCTTAATTAATGATCCAAAACTGTAAACGTATATCCTCAATGAGTGTTGTGTGTTTAATATATAAGCCATGCAGTATGTATGCATAGATAAAATAGTGTGAAATATGCATGTAGACTGAAGCTGGTTTTCCATGTTCACTTACAATGCCAAAGTTCAGAGTTTTTGGTCTATGTCGTACTTCCTGTCATGCATACAAATGCCATGCAAAGTGTTTGTTTCCAGTGATATGCTTTGTGATTTTCCAGGACTTCTTTTGCAGTTAATCATGCTTCCAAAGAAGCTTCTTTGCATGTGTGGTTTATAGGCACAGTAGGGAGCATTTTATTTTATTTAATTATATAATGTATTAGCTACTCCTTAACCAGAGCTCCTAGAAATGATTGCGTAAAACAGTTTAAATCAAATGCAGAAGACAATAACAAACAATGAAATAATTTCTGTGCAGATAAGGATTTCTATTTTATTATTAGATTTATATTACACCTTTTTTCTTTTAAAGAACTCAAAGCAGCTTACATCATTCTCTCCCTCCTCGCAACCTTATCTCCAAACAACAACCCTGTGAGGTAGGTTGGGTTGAATGTCCATGACTCGCCGAAAGTTACACAGTTGGCTCAATGGCTGAGCAGGGACTAGAACCCAGACTGCCTGAGACCCAAACCCATGCTCTTAACTGCTACACTAGCCTGGCTCTCGTATATACACATACAGTATCTACACAAACATGATCTTAACCATGGTACCATGCTGGCATACTGTTAATATTCTATTATGGCCAGGGATTGAGCATCACAACTAAAGAAACCCTATTTCCAATCTTTTCTAAACATCTTGTCTATCAAAACCTTTAGACTTTTTGGAATGCTAAGTGTCAACTCATGGGCCATCTGTAAAATAGCCAGGATGGTGTGATCAGTGCAGGAAATGAAGTTTGAAGGGGGAATGTGCCCCTTCTAATCAGTGGTGCATCCCTGTTGCAGATATTAGCTTCCAACACTAATCCCTGCTGTGTGAAGACTAACTGGGGAAGGAAGGGCACACAACATATGTGCAAAGCCAGCTTTGTTATTTTTGTTTCACATGTTCTGACTCTTGACATTGCAGAAACAACTTTCTGAGCTTTGCCATAGTTCAAATTAAGCCTGGCAATTTCTATATTAGCTTTTCCACAGTCATAAGTTTCCAAAGGTAGGCTTCCAAAACTACCAATTGCCAGAAGACCTCACCACAATCTCGCTTTGTCTTACACTCCACAGACCTTTTAAATATTTTGGCATGGAGATAGCAAAATTTTTTACTTCTAACCAGAAACAAATATATGACATGATTTAGTACTGTTCATTTTTGTACCTCATTATTTTTGTTACTTTATTGCGGCATCGTGTTTAGATCATTTTATAATTTCAGGTTGGATACATGTTTTCACAGAAATATTAATACTGTGCACTTTAACAGTGGAATCAATGAGTGCACATTATTACACTTCCTAAATAGGTATGCTGAATAGACTTGCCTCTCAGGTAAACATAATTATAGCTTCAGATTGCCAATTGAGTTCCAGATGTGTATCCTGCCTTTTTTTCTTTCCATGAAGCTTAAGGTGTCTTACATATTTCTCCTCCTCTCTATCTTATCCTGACAACTGTGAGGTAGGTTGGGTTGGAAGTCTGTGCTTGGCCCAAAGTCACCCAATGAGCTCCATGACTGAGTGGACATTAGAACCCAGATCCCCTGAGTCCTGCAGTCTTAGCCACTAAATCACACTGGCTCTATTAATAATGTTAACTATTTGAATGTGAGTCACAGAGAGAGAGAGAGAGAGAGAGAGAGAGAGAGAGAGAGAGAGAGAGAGAGAGAGATTGAGGAAAATGGAACCAATAGTCTTAGAAGCTTACAAGCCTCTCTCTTCCATGAGCATGGAAATTTTCAGATGAATGGCTGAGCCCCCAGATGCCCAATTTATATAGAAAGCTTGAGAGGGGGAGGGGAGGGACTTGCTTTGCTTCTTTCTTGCAGTATTTCAGCATTGCCCCAAGCTCATCCATGTTGTTTGTTTTAAAAGCACCCAGTGCAAGCTATGAGTACTTCACAGAACCAAATTGATATTTAGAGAATATGGCACGATATGGCACATGCCTTTCTCACAACTCAGCCAATATTTATTAAGACATGGAGAAATGCACTGGAAGTGGAGGTTTTTGTAATCATTTCAGCTTGTACTAGTTACTAGACCACATTTCCAGTTGTGAGATCAGTGAATGTAAATATTGTTACAAAGAAATTTATTTGCACATGTACATAGAATACTTTTGTAGAAGCATCTAAGTTAACATTTCAAATTGTCTTTGCATATGTGGGCTAGATTCCAAAAGCATTAGGAAATAAATCTTTGGTGGATAATAATCTGAAGTGTAAAAGCCAGCAGATGTAATTCAACACAATTGATAATCCTTCCTAGTGGGGTTTTCAAACTAAATTATTGTGGAGGCTAATTAACTTTTTCACAGAGACAGTGCTTCCATCAAGTTGATGTCATTGGCAGGGTAAGAGTAATTTTGTGCCTTGCCCTTTCTTGTTCCATATGGAAATTTAGCCTGGTGACCTCAAAAACTCACAAGTATGTTATAGACCAAGACAGTAAAGTTCATCAGTGCATCACATTTTGCAAGGGGACTTTTGTCAGTCTATTTGTGTGCTCATGTGTGGTTTCTTTCTCTTTGCCTATATTTTTTTCCTGTTAAGAGAGTTACTGGGAGGGGGAGGTTTGTAGTACAATAAAATGGAGCACTTTGAATCTTGTCAGAATTTTTAGGAAATAACAATGAAGCACTTACTCCAGATAATTGTGTGTTGAGGGTGTCAATCTTATTTTAGTGTGCCATGCTGAATTTCCTGCCTGATTGAGGATGATCTTGCCTAGTTCAGTCTGAGATTTTCTAAGAACCTTTTTTTGCTACCATTATCATAACTAGCTCCTTACTGCAAAATAATAAATGATCTCTCATGGAAATGCTAATTGATGTTGTCTGTGCAGAAGTGCATATATCAGACATTATCTGGGGCAGAAGCAGTTTCAAAACATCTCATTTCTTGCTGAGAAAACAGGCTTTCTTGGCAAAGGGAGACTCTTCTGCTTTTCGACTGCCTCTGTACAGGAAGGAGCCATATCAGCATTCTAGTCCAATTTAGAATTTGACAGTGCCCAAGGGAATGGATGCGTCAGTTTTAAGGAATCCCCCTCACACCCTACAAAACTTGGAAATGTTAACATATATAACATCACGTCTGTCTTTAAGAAACAAATATTGTTCTCAGGATCAATTGTCACTTTTTTCTGACTTTTTTTTTCAAGTTTGTGTGTGTGTAAGAACTTAGTGTGTGTGTGTAAGAAGCTTTTTAGCAAAGCCTGTTTGACTTAAATTTCAGGTTGGTTGACTATTTGTCAGTCATCAGTATGAAATTGAATTAGCTATATGTGATTAGCAATGTGTAAATAGATGTAGCTGAAAGGCGATAAAGGGAATAATTCCCAAGAGATTTGGAACCTTAGGATGTGTAAATGAGTGCAGTTTCATTTATCGTCCTTGTATTGTAATTTCGCCCGGTATTCACTGAGATATTGAGTGATATTCTTGGCATTATCAACAGTTTGCAGAAGTTATACATTCCTTAGGAAATGATTTAGATTCACGTCTTTTTAATTCTGGGGGCAGGATCCAAACGTACCTTGAGCAGAGTTTCTGTGTATATGAACATTTTCATGTACTCCAGGTTTCCTGAATAAACCCTTCCCATTGCAGCGCCTTTTGTCTAGCCTCACTTTACCCCAAAATTAAATCAAGGAATTGGGAGATCTCTGTGAATCTCAGTATATGCATAGAAGTTCTTAGACATGGGCATTGGTCACTTCATTTTGCATGTCTGCATCATGCCATGAGAATTTTACAAGTGTACATGCAAATTGTATGCCTCTTGCTTCCTGAAAACCGGTGTACTCCTGATATCTGGTATACACTGCTGGTAAAGAAGCAAGCCACAAGCATCCACAGGGTCACAGATTTCATTTTTATAATTCATTCGGATGATTCCCACACTTTACACTTATGTCTGCCCAATTTTTATTCAGGAGAAGTACCCCCAGTTGGAAAACATTGTGTTTAATTGATCCTAAATGGAGACTGGGAACTGTTGGAAATATATGACCATCAACAGTCTCATAAAAGACTGCCTTAGATATTGCTTAAAATGAAGGAAGTGCATTTCCTACTGTTTCCACTTTCTTTGCTTTTTTCCTCCTTTTTTCTACACTGAAACACATGAAAATGTGAAATTCAGAGATGATCTTACGTTCCATGTGAGTTTCCTTCTTCATGTGAATATTCTACCCATTACAGCATTCTTGATTTATATGGGTCATTTCACTTCATTTATACTTAAAAGTTTAATGTGTGGATTAATAAATACATATTTGAAGACATGCATCTAACAGGTTACCTATATAGACCTGCACTATGAGTTTCAGGGGAAACATCACTATCTGTGCCACAACTAGAACCATAGAATAGTAGAGGTGGAAGTAGCCTTTTTAACTAGGGGAATCTTAACCTGCCTTTGTGAGAAGACTGAACTAAAGTAGGAATTGAGCCCTTCAACTTTTTCTTTATAATCTGTTATCAATTTTCCCTCCTCATTGAAAAATTGAACCATCATTTCTTCTCTGTCCTTTACTGTGCACGTACCTGAAGAAAGCTTTTTTGTCATTTTTAGCATCCCTTGTTAGCTTCAGTTCATTCTCAGCTATAGCTGTCCTGATGTCGTTCCTGTCCTTTTGTGCCTCCTGTCTGCACCCTTCTTTAGTCACCTGGCCTTCTTTTCACTTCCTGTACATGTCTGTTTTGTTTTAGGTAACCTTGATTTTTTTCTGTGGAGCCACACCTATTTCTTCTGTTGTCTTCTATCATTTGTTTTTGTTGGACTCATTTGTAATTCTGCCTTTAAAACTTCCTTGCTTAAAACCTCCCACCCATTTGGACTCTTCCTCAGAGTTACTTAGCATTGTCCTTAGCAGAGTTACTTAGCATGGGGCTTTACTTAGCATTGTCCTGAGTTTATTAAAATCAGTTTCCCAAAAATCCAAAGCATGTGTATAGCTGCACTCAGTTTTTGCTTCCTTTAAAATCAAGAACTCAAGTATGTTGTGGTCAGTTTCTCGCAAAGTTCCCGTAACTTCTACTTTATCCATTAAGCCATCCCTATTATTATTTAGTTAAGCACAGCCAATCCTCCAGTTCCTTCTTCTACTCGCTGTAGAAGCAAGTTATTAGTCAAGCATGTCAAGAATTTCTTGTAGTGCCCACTTTAGGCAGAATTTGTCTCCCAATATATATCAGGGTAATTAAGTCCCCCATTACTACATCAGATTTCCTTAAAATAATGGCCATTTGCTTATCAAAAGTTTCATCCTCATCTTCCCCTTGATTGGGTAATTAGTAGTAGATTCTGCCTATCATATTCCTTTGATTCCTTGACATATTTAACCCAGAAACTCTTGATGGGCCTACCAGACTATTCTTCCTGTATTTCTGTGAAGGAATAAGCATTTTCAATAAGTAATGAAACTCCTCCTTTCCCATTTCTTCTGTTCCTTTGGAACAAGTTATACCTTTCAGTGGCTATATTCCAGTCATGGAAGTCATCTCACAAGTTTCAGTAATACCAATCCACTCATATTTGCCTTCATGTATTAATAGTTTGAGTTTGCTTGTTTCCAATAT
Organism: Varanus komodoensis; assembly: GCF_004798865.1. Taxonomy (NCBI): domain Eukaryota; kingdom Metazoa; phylum Chordata; class Lepidosauria; order Squamata; family Varanidae; genus Varanus; species Varanus komodoensis. The sequence continues at coordinate 866,134 of NW_025335439.1, forward strand.
TCTTGGCATTAGTGGGTAGACACAGAGGCCCATGGGCTTTATGGCCTGCCTTTTACCTACATTACTGTGAAAACGGGGGGTATTACTATTCTCTCTATTATGATATATATGCCTTCATCCATTGTTACCTTAATGTTCACTTCTCCCTCCCCAACATGGATCAGTTTAAAGGCCTTCTGATTAAGTACTTCATGTTGTGGTCAAACACACACTCTCTATCTCTAGAGAGGTGCAACCTGTCCTTTGTCAGCAGTCCATCTTCCAAGTAGTATAATCTGTGGTCCCAGAATCTGAATCTCTCATATCAGCACCACTTTTATAGCCAGTTGTTTACCTGGAGTATTTTTTTTCTCTCTGTTCTACTTCTGGAAATGGGGAGGATGGATGAGAAGATTATCTGGGCCTCAACATTCTTGTGTTTCCTTCACAGAGTTTAACAATCTAATACCACTTTCTTGTAGCTCCATTTGAAGAAAGGGTTGTGTTTCAGCAGCTTTATGACTTTAGCTACCGTTCAATCCCATCTGAGTTCCAGAGAGGCAGAATGCATGCTGATTCCATGGATCAGGGAGACACACTTGGGTTACAATCCCATGCAACTAGGCGTCTCCCAGAGTGACTACCCTTCTTCTCTTCTGGCTCAGCTGACCTGCCTCTCACTCCCTCTTGCACAGGGTCTCCTATAATTATTCCTTTCTGGGCCATCCTCCAGTCTCATCTTCCACTGTCTGAAAGTGGTTCTACTCATGCAGAGTGTCTTCAGACTCTTCTATTTCTGTTACTTTTCTAGGAAGTCTCCTCTTCATTTTGCTTCTACCTGCTGTAACTGTTCCATCACTGGTGCTTTCTTGTTGTTCCTGTAGTTCCATCATTCTATCTAAGAACAATTTCCTTTCTCTTATTCCTTGAAGATGGATATCCCTCAGTGCTCAAGCACTGCCACCTTTTTCCCAGTAGTGCTATCAAACTGTATTTGTTGCAGGTCTACACCATGAGATTCCCAACCAGCTGATTTCCATCTGACAAAGGACCTTTTCTGTGGTGACACCCTCCCCTCTGTGATATATTATTATCACAGCAATGGGATTATTAGAAACAAACTTGTTTATCCTGGCATTTCCCAGCCATTAACCTGTCTAAATACTGGCATGCTTTCAATTATGTATTTTCTTTAAATATGCTGTGAATTGCCTTGGAATTTTCAAAATGGAAAATGGCATATAAATGTTCATAAATAAATAAATAAAGTGATGAAATGAGTGTATTAGCATTGGCGACAGCTCCTTGCCAAATGTAGCACGCACACTTGGTACACAGGCCCATGTCTGCTCCTTTTTCACATCCTCTTTAAAGGCTATTCCGCACACTAAGTGATGAAGGACAGCTGTCTTCTGGAGGAATACTCCCTGAAATGCTTCTTAATGCAAATTACATTAATAAAGCCTGTTTGAACCTGTGATGAATAATGTAAAACAGCCTACAGGTTGCAGCCTGCACAACATAAGAAGGTGAGAGCCAGTGCAGTGCAGTGTGGTGGATTAGAGTGTTGGCCTGGGGATCTGGGACATCTGGGTTCTAGTCCCCACTAGGCCATAAAACTTACTGGATGCCTTTGTGTTAGTTGCTCACTCGTGCTGTCTCTCAGCCTAACCTACCTCACAGGGTTGTTGTTCTGAGGATAAAATGGAATTATGTAAGCCACCTCAAAACAAGAAACAAGGTAGGATATAACTGCAATGTAATAATAAAAATAATAAAAAATAATGTTATTACAGAGCTACAAACTCAAAAAAACATGGTGTGTACCATGAGGGAGTTAAAATCAAGCAATAAAAGATTCCATTTCCTTTCCTGTCTCTTGTGCACCTGAAGAGGAAAAAAGGCAGGACATGAATGCAATGTAATACATAATAATAATGCTTAGTTGTGTTGTTATAGAATTGTTACCTCTCAAAAAAGCGCTTCTTTAAAAAACTGAAACAAATCCTCCCCTTTCCAGGCTGTCTGTTGTAACTATAAGAGCTCCTGTCTCCAGTTCCAAAACAGAGGAGAATTATAAACATAAGAAAATTATAACATACCTTCCCATGTTTTATTTCATGCATTTTATTTTAAAGTATCCAACATTTCTACTGTAGCATCCAAGATGGTTTAAAATATTTAAAGCTATTGTGGCAACACACTAGCAAAACATTTGTAGTTGACATAACACACAGTCCATGCCACACAGAGATGAATCCCCTGCATTTCCTCAGAATCCTGTTGCTCTTAGGAAATTAATATTCTAAATACCATAAGAGGCTCAAATTTCCAGCACTGAACCACATCAAGACAAAATCCGTTGGAGACATCTCTGTTATTCAGTGCTGATTGAAAGGTATCAATTTTAACAAACTTCTATGTAAAATTCCTTAAGGGCCAGTTTGACTGTTACTGGATATTTAAATATAGATGTGCAACTTAACATTCCAGCAATATGGCGCTGTTGCATCCCCACTCCTAATGCACAAGGCCAATATGTACCAAAAAGAAACATGACTGCCCCCAGGTCATTTTCCTCTGAGTATTCCTCCTGCGTTTCAGTGTGTTAATAAGGTCTGCAATTTATCTCCTTTCTGTCTTTCATAGGAATTTTAAATATGATTCTGTATCCCTCCTAATGCAGCCTCTGACCTTGGCATGTCAAATGGATGACTTGAGGCCTAAAAATGTCCAAGTTGCTCATTCTGTGAGAACATTTGCCTGGAGATTGTTACAAAAATTGTTAAGTAAAAGCCAACAACTTGTCTTTCTACCATTTAAGTAAGCAGTAGTAACACATACAAAGGGCATATCTGAATATGTTAAGGGGTCTAGACTGAGTTACAAAGTTTATATAAGGCTGAACATGCTTTTAGAGATGAGAAGTTCATTATATGAGATCCAAGGTTTGTGTTCCTGGGATATACAAGTGTATGCATTTTCAGTGAAACCAGCCAGTTTAATGCTCTTACATCAATATGAAACAGGCATCACTGAGAGAAATAATACTGTTTAGAGAACTACTGATGTTTTTAGTTACATATCTATTTTATTCACCTATAAGGTGACTTGCAGCACAATCCTATGCATGCGTATTCATAAGTAAGTATGACTGAATTCAGTTGCACTTATGCTAAAGTAAGCTTGCATAGGAGTGTAGCCCTAGTGTAATCATCCCACATTCTTCCAGATCTTGTGAACAGCTCAGAATGTGTTCCAATTATAGACCAATTTGAATACTCCTTTTGCTGTATCCCAAATGCTAGTGTCCCAATGGATCTTTCAATGCAAAATGACTACACAAAATCATGTTCTCCTAGGAAAATATGAATCCATGTTTGGCATATTTCAGGACCAGACCAGTTCGTACAATGATTTGTTTGGATTTAATCTTCATTAAATAATTTGGTCTTTAATAGAGCATTTGCTGGATTTTAGATATTTTTGTTTCTTCGTCTGCTCATGATTTGTTCTAGAATGTCCTTCCCTAACCTGGTGGCCTTCAGAGGCATTTGGACCACAACTCCCAGAATTCCTATCCAGCAAGGCAATTGACTGGGGATTCTGGGAGTTGCAGTCCAAACTTATATGGAAGGCACAAGGTTGGAGAAGCCTGTCCTAGAAGCAAACTATTGTAGTCACATGTAACAAAACTCCTGTAACCCATTCCTCTCTGGGGAAATTGTATCAGATAAGGGACTAGATGAACTCCTGAGCACCAGTCATTTTCCCCAGAAACAACAGCTGTTACTGCCATCAAGACTTCCAGACCGCTGTTTACCTTGTATGTGCAGTCTTGGAACACCACAAAATTAAAATTACCAGGAGAAAGTTTCACATGGCAAGGTTAGAGTTAATTAATCCTATCCTTTCTTCAATGTAAAGTGTCCCTTTCTGCTGATGCTTTGCTATGGAAAAGGGGTTGTAAGAGCATTATTATACACAGGTGCAGTATAATGTGCAGTTTGTCCCATATGATCATTTCAGCAGAGACCAGATCTTAAATATGTAGGATCAGGTCAAGAACTATTGTAAAGAGCTCCAGAAGGGTTTTGTTGAACAAAATGGGAAATCAGCAACAAAAAGAATTTCAAGTGATGCATAATGGGTTAAACAATCTTAATCACATAGATACTGACAGGACCAGAATAGGCTGTAGGTCTCCAGAATTGAGACATTGGTGTGATAGAGATAGGTGAGAAATTCACTGGATCCTCTTTTTAATGTGAGCATACCAAGTTTGCACTTTCCCAAACCATAACACAAACTGGAATACAGTTATATAAGGATATTTGCATTTTTTCAGAATTTTTGCTACAGTTCACATGGTTTAAAATGGCTCTTATATTATTACTCCCTTACAAAAATAAATCCATAGGAAAGACCAAAGCCAGTTACAACTTGTTTGAAGGAAGGATGATCTTTTCCTTTAGGAACTGCATATGTGAACCAATTTAATGTGCTCTAAAGCTAAGCACATTTTGAGGCTAGGGGGTGTTAGGCTGTTCCTTATTCCACCAGCATTGCCACTGTCATGGTCATTGTCATCTTCTTCCTTATAGACTTCAGATTTTGTCTGATGTATCCTCAGGATAGATGGTTACCTTGCATACTCCAGAATTGTACAAATGCTTATGTAGGCGTTTAATTTAGAAATAATTATTGCCTGCATCTTTATACAGCAGAAGACAGATAATTTTTGCACCAAGGGTTTCTAATGATATGTTATTTAGCTGTGCTTTAAGAATCAAAGCTATTTATGTCTGACCATTCTGTCTTTTTTACACTTCCTTGCCTTATGGTGCTTGCTTTTCAAACATTACAGACGTGCAGGTTGAGATGAGTTCATGGGGTGAACTAGGTCCCACAGAGGGTTTTGATAAAGAAGTCTCCATCCAAGTGGTTGCTCACTCTTGAGGCCCACTTAGAGCATAACCTTTTGCATGTAAAGATAGAAAAAAAGGCCTATGACTCCCAGTATGTCACAGCTAGACTTGTGACAACTAGCTAGCTCACCAAACATAGGACTGTGCCCTGAGAGCTGAAACCAACAATCTAAAAACTTGTGTGACACACCCTTTGCGGGGTTGCACCACTTCAGACTGCAGTCAGATGACTGCATATTAAAATATTCTCATGCTAAAAAAGAAAAGTCCCTTACATATTTGCACATAGTAGGTAGCATGAAAGGGGAAGGTGCTCCAGCCTAGCCTAGCCTAGCCTTCCTTCAGACATTGTAGTTTTCTGTGTGCAAGGTAGCATCAAGCATTCAGCCCCACACCTGCAATCTGAATGGGAAGGTCCAGAAAAAGCTACACAATGTGATTATCTTCCTGGTGCATTTCAGTTTCTTAGTGGCAAATCACTTTATGAACTAAACCCTAGATAAGCTCTAAACCCTAGATCAGCTCTTTCTAGGCTGGTTTGCTACAGATGGGCAGGAACCACAGATCTCAGCATCCTCTCAGTACTATATGCTAATTTCTCTGCCATTTCTGTTCCAGAGGGTTAAAGGAATCCGGTTTCAACTTTACTAAACTGTTTCCATTCACCAACATGCAAATACTTTTTCAGGTATATATATTTCATATAATATTTATAAACATATGCAACAAACAGTGGGCCTATCTCTGAATAGAAGACAACAGATCAATGTGTGTGTGTGTGTGTGTGTGTGTGTGTGTGTGTGTGTGTGAATTCAACTATGTGTGTATATTCTACACAGAACTCTAAAGTCTACATTAATCAAGATAAGATGTGTTTGTCAGTGCTTTCATCTCAGTGGGAGACAGTTATTACTGGAGTCAGAGTCCTGAACACCAGCTGAGGATAGGAAACTGGATTCTAACTCGCAGAGTGCATAACGAATCTCTTTTTCACTATCCCACTTCTTCCAGGGTACATATACAAATAATATATGTGGCCCTGGATGATGTAATGCATGTAACTGGCTATACAAACACTATCCTGGTAAATTCTGCCTTTTTAAAGAAACCAACATTTTGTAGAGCTACTAATTTCAGAAAGTCACTTTCCCATGAAATGTATATTTTTAAAATATGGATAAGGCAAAAAAATGTTCATGCTTTGCAAACCTGTTAGGTGTTCTTCTTCTTCTTCTTCTTCTTCTTCTTCTTCTTCTTCTTCTTCTTTGTAGCTTATCATCACACAAAAGCCAGGGAATTCTGCAAATAATCCTGCCTGTTACTTGAGAAGGAATTTAAGAGCAAGTTCATGTTACTGATTTTTGCCTCCCTCTCCCATCTCCATGGAGGGAGGTAGCAACTATGGGCAAATTAGCACATTCATATTCACCATTTTATGACTTGCATAGGTGAATAAGCTACTGCAAATCAAACATGAGAGATTTTCATATCTCCTAATGCTGCCTTAATACTTTTCAAGGAAATGAGTTCACAAATTCAGCAGCTGGTCATCAAGTCTTGAATGAGCAAGTCATGTGTTTTATTTATTCACTTTACTCTTTGTGTGTGCGCGCGTCTCTATTGATTTTATAAACATTGTGGTAAACAGTTGTTCCACTTCTAATCACTGGACTACTATGGTCTGTTTGTGTCAAGAGCTGAATTTCCACTTATTTCTTTTCAAGAACAGACAGCCTCTTTGCAGAAGTGCTCTTTATTTCCAATTCACATCTGACAAATTATCACCACAAGAAGGCAGGTCCCTGTGCTTAGCTGAAGCCAAACTAGCCAGTGATTGAAGCCAGTGATTAGTTGAAGCCAAACTAGAAACCATTTCCGGAACACTCCTTTGCAGTAGTCCTGGGCTCCACTCCTCTGTGTGTGCCCCTCTGGAGAAGAGCTAACTTCCAAAATCTATGCAGGCCCTCGAATGGAGTAACCCTTCTAGTCCAACACCACATTATTATTATTATTATTATTATTATTATTATTATTATAACATTTCTATGCCGCCCCTTGCCGAAGCCTCGGGGCGGCTTACAACACAATAAAATACAATACAATATAAAAATAACAATATAAAATTAAAATTAATAGTATAAAATAAATAAAAAATATAAACGATATAAAAGAAGTTATAAAAGAAAAGTTATAAAAGAAAAGAAAAGAAGTCGCCCTGGCCAGATAAATAAGTAAATATTGTTAACAATTAAAATGACATTTAAATAAAAAGGTCTTCACCTGGCACCAAAAAACAAGTAACGACGGCGCCAAGCAGACCTCTCTGGGGAGCACATTCCATAGATTGGGTGCCACCGCGGAGAAAGCCCTCCTCCGAGTACATACCCTCCTAATTTCTTTCACGGAGGGTTCCCGGAGAAGGGCCTCTCCCGCAGATCTCAAGGGGCGGCCGGGCATATATGGACGTAAGCACTCCTTCAGGTAACCAGGTCCCAAGCCGTTTAGGGCTTTATAGGTCAAAACCAACACCTTGAATTGGGCCCGTACTTCAATGGGAAGCCAGTGAAGCTGTTGGAGGACTGGAGTCATGTGAACATAACGCCCCGTCCCCGTCAGCAACCTGGCAGTTCTATTTTGAACCAATTGAAGTATCCGGGGTTCAAGTAACCAGGCTGGTCTCCTTCTCCTCTCATCCTCTCTCTTCACTTCCAAACCTTTTCTGTTCCCATGCTCTTTTTGAGCACCGGGACACAGGGGCCTTGAGATAACCTCACCCTCTTCCTGCCATCTCAATTTTTACGCACCTCATTTCCCAACCCTCCCAATCTTCATCTGACCCTGCCACCCTGACCCTGGAAGGCACACCAAAAATTACTGTGTCTTTCATTCCCAACAGTTTGCAGGGCCAGGGACTGCTGAGAGCTGTACTGCAAGGCACTGCTAAATTGTGCATCTCAATGATAAAACAGTAAATACTCATTCCATTAATTGTGTACATTTTTCTCAGTACTGCATTTGTCTATGGCAGATCAAACATTCCAATACCACCAGATTCTTTGCAATCTACATAATAAACTATAGGGCCAAATCTGCATACTAGCAATTCCATGCTTGCACAAGAATGTGGTGGTGGTGGTGTTAAACTTCGGGAGCCAGGGTTCCTTTCAGCAAGTGTCACACTTAACCTACAACTTATTGTTGAGATTGAACTTTATAGGTCAGGCTGGTGGTCGAATGTGATACCTATTGAAGGAAAAGTGCCAAAGAAACCAATTCTAGAATTGGTGTGGATCTTTCCTGTGTAGACTTGTAGATCACTGTCAAGAAATGGAGCTTAGATGTCTAGTTACATTGATTATAACCATGTAAACTAAAGAGTAACTGACTAGTCTGTTTATCCTGGAAAAAAACTGATGTTCAGAAAAGTATCTTACAGGATACAAAGTTTTCTTTCAAAATGTGTGGTTCCAAGGTAGTTTTGCAGTTCCATAATAAAATCATGATGGTCCTATGTTACGGGTTGTTAGACAATGAATAAATAGAAGCGAGATTTGTTGATTTAAATCTCTGAGGGAAAGTGAATACACAAAGACTCTTTATTTTTAAAAGAGAGCGTTTTGGCTATGAGAAAGTATAGAAATGAAAATAGTAATAATAAGAAGTGTAATTCTGTCGCAGATGCTACTTTTAAAGATACCTGCTAAGATTTGCTCCCACTAAGTTCTGAAATTGCCACTTGGATGGTTCGTAAGGCTGTTGTACTGCTGGCATGACTTTGAGCAAAATCTAGCTAATCCCTGTATTGTTACCTGTTCCTTTTTTATATAACTATACTGATGCAAATGCTACAAACCCCAAGTCCTCTTGTCAGCACCTAATTTGGCTGACTAGCCAGTCATGACTCATGGCTGACAATGATAGGATATGTGTGTTAGGAGAGGTGTTGAAGAAGAAATTACCATAAAATTTGCTTCTGTCATGGCTGAAATGGTGCCATAAATTCAAACAGTTTGTTTGGTGCAAAGATAAGCACCTTATCTATCAAAACCAAGATTGGCAGACTCCATAGTCTGCCAATCTAGATTGCAATTTTACATATGAAGCCTGAATATTTATAAGAGAAACAATATATTCGTATAGACATAAGAATTTTCAACATTAATTGAAACACATATAGTGTACATGGATGTTGCATTCATTTCTGTTAGGATTATATGCACAACTAAACCTGAAAGTGGTTGTTAACAGCAGTTATAACTACCAGAGTTACCACAAGGAGTACGACAGGGCACATGAATGTCCAAAGCAAGTGGATTTCTTGCAGTCGTTTCAGCCTGGGCTCCAGCATCATTTACTTTTGTCATGAACTATGAGTTTTGAGCAAAGATGTGTTATCCCTTGTGATCTCTCTTGTGAAACTTGCCTGTTCAAAGTAACATTCTGGCTCTGAGGATGTTTATTTATCAACATGAGCAGGATTTACTCAATAGAAAATCACTGTTGTTACATGCCAACAAGTTGTTTCTGACAACAACCCTGTGAATGAGTGTCCTCCAAAATGTCCTGCCCTTGCTATCCCTTGTAAACTCAAGACTGTGGCTTCCTTTATGGAAGTGATCCATCTTGTACATCATCTTCCTCTTCTTTTTCTTCTTCTGCTTTTGGCTTTCCTTAGCATGATTGTCTTCTCCACTGAGTCTTGCCTTCTCATAATGTAGCCAAAATATGAAAGTATCAATGTAATAATTTTTGCTTCCAGGGAAAGTTCTGGCTTAATTTGATCTAAGATCCACTTTTCTTCCTGCCAGGTCAGGGTATTATCAAAGTTCTCTTCTAACACCGTGTTTTGTGTGCATCTGTTTTCTTCCTATTAGTTTTCTTCCCTGTCCAGCTTGCAATATACATAGTGATTGGAAATACAGTAGTGTAGATTACCTTGGCCTTGATCTCCAGTGAAACATCCTTACAGTTGATTATCTTTTCTAGTTCCTTCATCGCTACCTTTCTCAGTCTCAGTTTTCTTCTGACTTCTTGGCTGTATTTCTTATTTGAATTGATTGAGCCAAGGTATGCAAAATCTTTCACAATTTCAATTTCTTCATTCGTGCATTAAATTTGTGTCTTCTGTAGTCACGATTTTTGTTTTCCTAATGTTCAGCTGTAGTCCTGTTTTTTTCACTTTTTTCTTTCTTTTCTTTTAAGAGTCATTTCTATTCGTTGCTGCTTTCTACAAGTAATATAGTATCATCTGAAAATCTTAAATTATTGATAGATCTTCCACCATTTTCAGTCCTCCTTCCTTTCATCCTAATCCAGCCTTCCTTACAATATGCTCTGCATACAAATTGGAAATAAAGGGAGAGAAACTATAGCCTTGTCTGACACAATTGCCTATAAGAATCCATTATGTTTCTCCATATTCTCTTCTAACAGAAACATCTTGCCCATGGTACAGGTTACATATCAGGACAGTCAAGTGATGAGGCACACCCGTTTCTTTCAGGACCATCCATAGCGTCTCATGATGCACGCAGTCAAAGGCTTTGCTGTACTCTGTAAAGGATCAATAGGGAGCCTTCAGGTATTGGGCAGGATAAGAATGAATGAATGAATGAATGAATGAATGAATGAATGCATGAATGTGCTCTTGAGTATCTCTTTCTTTTCAAAATTCACATATTCTCAAACATCATGCATTTCCTTTACATGTGGAGTAAAATTCTTTGTTGCGACACCTTGAAGATCACTTTGCTTTCATGACAAATTACTGCAATGGATCTATAGTTGTTTCACTCCTTTCTTGGGGATTATTTATTTATTTATATGCGTATTTATAGGCCATCTATAACTGCTGAGGCCTTCCTAGGTGGATTAGAATGTATCTTGAATGTTTCCAGTCTGTGGACTTCACAGAATTCTGTGAGCTGTTCTCTTGGGCCAAATTCTCCTGCAGCACTGGATTCCATATTGTTTCCTACCTCTGCATTCCAGTTACCTATGATTATCAGCATGTCTTGTTCTGGTGTGTTCTCAATTTCCTCTTGGACACTTTCAGTTTCTTCTTCATCAGCATCTGTTGTTAGAGTGTGGACATGAATTATGATTATGCATACATGTTTTCCAAGAATATTAATTGATATTATTCAGTCATATTTTGCATTATAGTCCCTTACAGCCTGTGCTACATCTTGCTGCAGTGTAAGAGCCATTCTGTCTCTTCTGAGCTTGTCAAATCCAAAGCAAAACAAAACAGAGTAAAACCAGTATTTCATGCTTGTCTGACTGAAAACATACCATTCCAGTCCACTTTAGTTCACTCACACCAAGTCATGCAATGTTTAAACATTCCATCTCTTTCTTTATTGTTTCCACTTTGCCTTGATTTGTACATCTCATGTTCCATGTTCGAATTGTCTGTGTTGTTCAGCATCGGAGTTTCTTCATCTCTGTTCATGTCAGCCTCTAGACTTCCTTTCAGCTTTGATCTAGTTGCATCATTTGCAACTGCAGTATTCATACTTGTCTTTTGCTTTTCCCCAGTAGCTGGCTGGATGTCTTCTGACCTGTGAGTCTCACCTTCTGGCACTATCTCTTGTTTCAATCCAGTTTCTTTGGATTGTTTTGGCATAGGGTTTACAAGTTAAGAAATATTCTGAAATTTAATTTAATTTAATTTTAATTTAATAAAACATTTCTATCCTGCCTTTCACTAAATGTTTCAGGATGGCTTATAAAGCATAAAATCAACAACAATAAAAATACAGTCCATAATACAATAGATAATAATAAATAAATTATGATAAATAGAATCGGTAATAATAGAATACTATCAAGTTAAACCAATATAGCTTACTATTGCCTGTTTATGCTCAGTACTTACTAACCAGAGTTAGCTGATGTATCACTGCCATTAGCTATGAAAGATCCTCCACCAGTGTTACCTTCAGCTACTGCTGCTGTCCACTAGCTGTCCTTCAAGTGTTTCTCTACCACCATCACCATTAGAAAGAGCTGTTCTCTTCTATTGATGTAACTGATCAGCTTTGACCATTCTACCTTGGGTGATCCTTCTAAAAGATCAGATCAGCAGCATTGCTCTTAGCTGACACCCCCCCACACACACACAGACACATTAAGGTGTGCATCCAAGAGAGGACAAAGGAACATAACTTTCATCTGATAGGACAGGCTATAATTGCCACTCATTTATAGAACTGATAGACCAGACACTTTGAATAGATTATCTATACTAACTCTGCCCAGATCACCTAAAATGCTCATAAAATGTGAAAAATGTTTTGTCTCATGAAAGGAAGCAAAAAAATACCCATTTAACATCTAATAAGTCATTTTTATGAGAAAATAACATAAAGGTATAACATAGAAATAAAATAAACAATTATTTCCAAGAAGCAATTTACTTCAAGAGATGGTGGTGACTCTTGAACATTATGTGTGTAGATGTGAGAAACTCATTTTAGGTTCTGAGCTAGAAGAGAACTTTTCAGATAAATGGTGATGCTTTGTAATATAGCCAGACACTGCAAGGTGAATAAATTTATATTCTGAACCAGGCAATTTAGAACATTGGCCATATCCAGGAATACAGGTTTTATAATAACAGAAATAATTTAAGCTACCAAATGTGGAAAATTATGTCTACCCTTCTGCTCCAGAACAGCAAGAGGAGTGAAGGGGAATGAGCCCTGCCTTAATCTATCCTTTACCTTCTTCTACTCTGTCTCTGTCTCCTGGAGAAAAGTGCCAACTGGAGGTGGGGGAGGTTTGGCTCTCCTAAATTACATGTCCATTGCTTATGTAACTGAAGAAGGCTCAAGTTTAAAACACCCGGTTCTGTCTCCATGTCTAGTTTGGCCCTCCACCCTAGAGGTAGGGTCGAGGGCACTGTAGTAATTGGTTGCTACAGCTTGCATGCAAGAAAAATCTAATCCACCATATTTATTTGTGTGGCTTGTATGCCCCCCTGCCCCCCGCCCATTAGCCATAGGCTCCAGTATAGACTCCAGCCCCTGCCTGGTGTATAAATTTCCTTTCAGGGAAAGAAGAGCGGGAAGATAGTCCTGCTTCATCCTGCCCTGCTTTTTTCTGGAGGCAACAGCATTTTGGAGGGGGGAATCCCCATACACATATACGCATGCCTTTCTTATGAGTTACTTTTACGTGGGGAAAAGTTCCATTTCCTTGGACTTAGGAAACCAGTGAGGAGTCAGGAGATTCCCAGTTTACTCCAAGTTGGTCTTCAGGCTTCCCAGATCATTACCTGATTCCAGGGAGCAACTTGGTTCCTCCTCAACTGCCCAAGATGTTTCAAACAATTTGTGCACTGGGTTTTGGAAACTTGTGCGGGGTCCCTGACAGGTGCCTTTAAAGGGCTGATGGGAGCTGAAGTCTAACTATATCTGGGGTGGTCACAGATTCCCCTCCCCTGGTTTAACATTTCTTGATTTGGCAGTTATTATTGTTTTTCTCCTTATTGCCAAAACATGTAAGTTGTATCAATCTTTCCTGAGACAAGAGATTTAACTTGGAAAACAAAAAACAAGCTACCCAAAGTGAATTCAGTATAGGACAGTTAAGGTGATCCAGAATTCTTTTTTCCAAACTATGATAGAGCATGAATTAAGAAGCATGAAGCTCTTGGGCACTGAAGATTAAAGTTAAAACATGGTAATGATGCCTTGATGATTGAATGATGTCTGCCAAACTTCCTCAGGGATTTCAGTAATATGAAGGTAATATATCATTAGAAGTGTTGAACAGTGTGTCTGACATGTTTCAATTTATGTATTGCATTCCTCTAAAATAACAACTGGTAAAAGGTTTTTAAAACCTGGAAATCTATAAGAGCTGCATGAAAAGCCACAGTAAATTATTGTTTAATTTTGTGGTCCCAAATTAAAGCATTTAAATTTCTTGGTACTGTAAAACAAGCTAAAATAACCTCAGAAATTAAATATGCAAGCAGTAGAAGAGCCTAATGGTACAATGCACAGAACACTGAGGCCAAACTGATATAATGGCTCTGAAGCCAACTGGCCCGATACCTTCATCCCAAATACAGTTATTTGAGAGTAGATTCCATTACTTCCATGAAGAGTGATCAGAATTTTAGCCTGAAATGGTTTTACATCAAAATCCTCAGTCGCAGTGCTGGAGCCACTTGTCCTTAAATTAACCAAGTTGGACTTAATTTGCACCAGATGCCTGCTGACAGTTACTGAACCACAAATGAATGTAAATGAAGGGCATGATCCAAATGAATTGGGTGGGAGCTTTTGAATGCCAAGGCTTGTACTCAACCTGTGCAGAGCAGGAAAAGCTGCAGAGGCAATCTAGCTTCCCCACTTATCCTGCCCTGATTTTTTTCTGGATGCGACAGCATTGGGAGGGGAGGATCCCCATCCTCTAAAAGGCCCCTTTTACCCATCTTTGAGGTTGCTTCCTGACCATGAGGAGGAGCCAGTCATGTCTGTGAGAGGGCAACTGGGGGGGATCTGAGCTTCAATCTGAATTAACCCATGGCCCCTCCAGAAACTGCCTCTGTGCCTCTGTTCCCTAAATTCTTCAAATGCTGGGTAGCACAGCTTTACTTTCTCGTTTATGAAAACAATACTCCATCTTATACATTCCCAAATGGGCTTTTGACAATGGTGTTGTGGAACCAGGGCTCACAGAGATGCAGTGCAGAACAACCCTTTTTTATGCTCAAGGAAGGTGATGTCGGCTGTCACCTGGTCAGAATTTCTCAGGTCCCCTCTGCAGTTTTCACAATAGCTGTTAGGGAATGTCTGTTCCCAACAAATGACTCTTGTTCCCTACTTTGAGGCAAATACTTTATTATTTATTTATTATTAGATTTCTGTCACTTTTTTTCTTATAACAAACTCAAAGCAGCTTATATCATTCTCTTCCTTCTGCTCTCAATCTTATCCCCACAGCAGCAAACATTTATTTATTTGTTTGTTTGTTTGTTTGTTTGGGATACTTGTATTCCGCCCCATTCGCATAAGACTCGGGGCGGCTTCCAGCAAATAAATAACAATACAAAAATATAAAAAATTGGACACATCCAGGCAATAAATAAAACCAATAAATAATTTAACAATTAATTAAAATAACGTTTAAATAAAAAGGTCTTGATCTGGCGCTGAAAAACAAATAACAACAAGGCCAGGCGGACCTCTCTGGGAAGCGCATTCCATAAGTGGGGCGCCACTGCAGAGAAGGCCCTCCTCCGGGTACTCACCCTCCTAATATCTTTCACAGAGGGTTCCTGGAGAAGGGCCTCTGCCGCTGATCTTAGTGGGCAGGAGGGCAAGTATGGACGCAGGCGCTCTGTCAGATACCCAGGTCCCAAGCCGTTTAGGGCTTTATAGGTAATCACCAGCACCTTGATTTGGGCCCGGACTTCAATGGGGAGCCAGTGAAGCTGACGGACGACTGGGGTTATAGGAGAACAACGCCCAGTCCCCTTCAGCAACCTGGCAGCTCTATTTTGCACCAACTGAAGTATCTGGACCATCTTCAGGGGCAGCCCCACTTGAGCGCGTTGCAGAAGTCTAATCACGAAGTAACAAGTGCATGTATCACTGTCGCCAGGCAGTCGTCCTCCAGGTAGGGACACAGCTGATGGATTAGTCGAAGCTGATGGAAAGCGCTCCTCGCCACCACCAACACTTGAGCTTCCAAAGTCAGCTCCGGGTCGAGGAGCACTCCCAAACTGTGGACCCTGTCCTTCAGAGGGAGTGCTACCCCATTCAGGACAAGGTCCAGGTCCCCCACCCCAGAGCCCGAACCACCCACCAACAGGACCTCCGTCTTGTCTGGATTGAGCTTCAGTTTTACCTTTTAAAACTTTGAAAGTTTAAAAGTTTTTAAGTTTACCTTTTGAGGTAGGCTGGGCTGAGAGTCTGTGGCAGACCCAAAGTCACCCAGTTGACTCCATGGCTGAGCAGGGACTAGAACCCAGATCGCCTGAGTCCCAGACGCATGCTCTTAACCACTACACCACACTAGCTCTCTGTTTGGCTGTGTCTTGAATGAACAATGACGATCCATTCACTTTACAAAATGCCTACCCTGGTGGAGTTAATATTGCTAGAGTTCGTTTGTTGGTACAGATCAGTGCAGGTGTCTGTCATGATTAATGCCTGCCCTGCACTTCAGGATTTACCACTTCATCACTGGCTTTGGGCCACCATTACAGTATTGACAATTGACAGATAGATTGTTATCTCCTTAACAGGCAAAAATGGGGAAGTAGAGAAGAAATGCCTCCTGATTAGGGAGCAGTGATTTGTAAATACATTACTTTTCAAGGTCATTTATGCAATGCGTAACTGCAATGAACGTCTGTCAAAAGTCTCCTGTATTTTTTTTTAAGCAAGATGCTTTTGTAATGCTGGAATGCACAATGGCCTGCCAGGACATGAAGGGCCTGTATGTGTATAAGGATGGTTGTCAGTTTTCCCTTCCAGTAGCAGCCCATTATTCTTCAAGTAATGCTGCTCTGAACTTACTGGAGGGGAAGGCTTTTTGAAGCAGGAGATGTTCCTGAAAGCAAGAGCTTGAACAAACTTTGGTTCTAATGCAGAAATCTAAAAACTCCACTCATCTAAGAAACAACTAAGAATTTAGAAAATGTGCAATTTATCTAGAAAGGATTTTAATTTATTTGAGGCAGCAAATGTCACGTCTGCAGAAATATGGCTAGCTGTAAATTATTCTATGTCTTGTCATAATGTCCTGATTCTATCTCCCCCTGCCCCTACCGCCATTCTCCACCATCCTATTCTGCCTGTTGTGTTCTGCACCTCAGGATTTAGGCTTTGACTTAATAAAAAGGTCTTTTAAAATATGCAGATAACTTACTTTCATCAGGGTGTGTTTTTCTGGCTGCATATTTCTGGATAGATTTTTGGCAGAAGGATTTTCCCTTTTGAACAAAACAAGTTATAACTCCATTATTCAGTTTTTATATACTATTTAACAACAAAGAGAAAGTATTTCACATCCCTGTCAGCCTACACAAACTGTATGATTTCATGGTATGGCACATAAAACTGTCTGAGCACAATTAGTTCCTGTGGCTCTTCCTTCTTCCAGGTAGATAGTTCCAGATGATGATGTGCCAATATACACTTTCCCCACAAAAAGCCCAGCTAATCTTCGAGCATATCTGTTTGTCTTCACTCAGAAAAAGGCCCCATTACATTCAGTGGCATTTACTCCCAAGTAATTGTACAGGGGATTGCACCAGTTTTATATGTTACTGAACATTTGCTTAATGTACTTTCTGCTTAACTACATGAACAGTGCTCTTTCTGGCTCCCTCACTATCTAGCTATCCAGACACCACAGCCAGCACGCCTGCACCTGATTAGTACCTGGATGAAAGACCACTGGGGATTCCCATGTATGCCATCTGGAACATTCTAAAGGAAAAGAAAGATATTATTTTGCAGAAAAGACCACAGCCCAGTGGCAGGGCATGTGCTTATGTGCAGAAGGTCCCAGGATCAATCCCTGGGGAAAGATACCAGCCTAAAACCTTGGGGAGTCACTGCCAGCCAGCCACTGCAGCTGCACTGGGGTCGCTACCCACAGTGGGTCACCATGTTGTGTGACCCAGCCTGATTTCCCCAGGGTGGTTTCTTCATGGGTAACAAGCAACCCCACAAGCCAAGGGTTGTTGCAGGGATTGTTGTACCCCCAGTGGGTTGCATGTCATCAAGCAAATGGGATTGCTTCTTGATCCATTAAACAAGAACAGCAGAACCCTTTGCCTCCCTTGCCAAGAGAATCCTGGTAAATTCCACTGCCAGCCAGATCTTGATCACCTAAGCAAAATATTAGGGCCGCTAGCCATTGACTTCCCCTCTCTCCACCATATGATTGCAAGCCATTGGAGGAGGGGTACACCCTTGCATTTAGAGGCCTGGGAAAAATTGCAAAATGTAGACCAACATGGTGACTAGTTTGTGCAGAAGAGAGATGAGAATCTTGCAGGGAAGAGGATGTAAATCCCAGAACACTGTTTTCACATGCAAAGATCCCTTATGCCTTTGCTTTCTCTTGACAACTTGCCTTTTGATAGCTGTCAAAAGAGGGGGAATCAATTTGGAATCTCTTCTGGCAACATTGAGGACTCTCCAGAGCATTACCTCAGCCAAGATTTCAAATCCCTGCAGTAATGCAACTACACTTAAAAACTAGAGCACAGCCACACCTTAAAAGGCTAAACTTTTTTATGCATTTTTTAAAAAGAGGTTCTAACAGTCACTGATCTAACACCATCCACAGTGCCTCTCAGCCATGCTGAAAGGGTTGTCAGTGGCTGTCAAAAGCCTACTGTCACAATCTCTGGAAAAAAGAGGGGACTGAAAAAACCACTTCAAGCCCTGAACAGCTCACAATCATGGTGAAGAGGAGTAAGACAACTCAGTCCTCCTATGGTGTGCCCTGGAATACATATCGGAGGACCAAGGGGGAAGGAAGGGGACCAACAACTCACAATGAGTCTAGTTACCAACAACAAGCCCATGGTGCCTCATTGCCAGGGTGAGTTTGTGTGACCTGTGATTGTTCCTTGTAACTACTAGGCAATACTGAACTAGTTGAATTAGTTGCCCAGCACAATACAATGCAGATTCCTCTGTTCCAATTTAAAGCTCTATGAGGTCAGGATGGAGCTGCAGATATACCCTATAACTAAAATGGTATTGGTATTATTCATATTTGCATTATTATTAGTGGGAGCCTTCAGTAACTCATAGGGACAGAGGAATGGGACAGAGGGAATGAAAACTCTTGTCCCTTTTTGTTGTTAGTTGCAAAGTCGTGTCTGTCCCATTGCAACCCCATGGACAGCATTCCTCCAGGCCCTCCTGTCCTCCACCATGCTCTGGAGTCCACTTAAGCTCACACCAACTGCTTCAGTGACTCCATCTAGCCACCTCATTCTCTGCCATCCCCTACTTATTTTGCCATTTCCTTCTCCAGGGAGTCCTTCCTTCTCATTAGGTGGCCAAAGTATTTGAGTTTCATCTTCAGTATCTGGCCTTCTAAAGAGCAGTCAGGGTTGATCTCCTCTAGGACTGACTGGTTTGATTGCCTTGTGGCTCCTGATTGCCAAGGGATTCGCAGGAATCTCCTCCAGCACCACAATTCAAAGGCCTCAATCCTTTGGCGCTCTGCCTTCCTTATGGTCCAGCTTTCACAGCCATACATTGTAACTGGGAAAACCATAGCCTTGACTATACACACTTTTGTTGGCAGGGTGATGTCTCTGCTTTTTAGTATGCTGTCTAGATTTGCCATAGCTTTCCTCCCCAGGAGCAAGCATCCTTTAATTTCTTGGCTGCAGTCCCCGTCTGCGGTGATCTTGGAACCCAGGAAAATAAAATCTGTTACCTCCTTCATTTCTTCCCCATCTATTTGCCAGAAAGTGAGAGGACCAGATGCCATGATCTTAGTTTTCTTAATGTTGAGTTTCAAGCCAGCTTTTGCGCTCTCCTCCTTCACTCGCATCAAGAGGCTCTTTAGTTCCTCTTCACTTTCTGCCATTAGAATGGTATCATCTGCATATCTGAGGTTGTTGATATTTCTTCCAGCAATCTTAATTCCAACTGGTGATTCATCTAGCCCTGCCTTTCTCATGATGTGCTCTGCATATAAGTTAAATAGTCAGGGCGACAGTATACAAAACTTATCCCTTTGCAGACAGCTAAAGGGGGACAGACCACAAAATGTCCCCCTTTTGTACAGTGGAGCGTTTGGTCTGCTGACAGTCCATCTACTGGTCTTTTCTCAAATGTATGCCTTTCATAACTCACTTAAATGAAGGCAAAATGAAACATGAGAATAATTGTATGAATGCAATTAAAAATTTGTTACAGAAATGGAAGCCACAGGGAAGCCTGATCAGCCTCTTGACTATGTGAGCAGGGCATATTTAATTTTTTCTCTCCATGCCACGTGGTCAGACAAACAGCTCAGCATTTCAGCATTTCAAAGATACAGCTCCACTTGCTTTAAAAAGGGAGAATTTGAGAAGTCAAGTCCTGTCAGCTAAAGGTGATGATGAGGCAAATCATCAATGGTACCCAGAGGAGGCATGCAAACTATGGAGGAGCAACCTAAGAAACGAAAACAAACCATTGTGCCATGGAGTAAGGAAATCCAGGATAACTGTGCTTCTGATTAATTTGACTGGTCAATGTCAGAAGAACTTTTAAACTCCTTCACCAAACTCTCCAATAAGGAACAATGCAATATCATCACTAATTAGCCAAGTTAAAATACAGGTTTATTCAAATTCAACAGCATGATCAAGAAAATAGATTGGAATCATCAGTTAACCCACATCTCCCAATTGTCTCATCTGTTTGTGTGGCTAAAAAGATGGCTACCCTTCTATACTTTTAAGTGTATAGATGCCAAGCTTCAAAGGTCACCGCTCCTGGAGTATGATAGAGTTAGTTACAACAGACTGTAAGAGTGTAACATCCTGGCTAAGCTACCAGACATTATACTCCAGGAATGGGTCGTCCCCCTCCTAGGACAAGCTATAAAAAACACAGGCTGGGCCCCTATGGATATGAAGAACGGTAGTGTTTAATGAAACTAATTTGTCTTTGCTGTACTATCAAAACGCAATATAGCCCATTGTCACTCATGTTATTTTTTCATTCTTATACTTAATTGTTCAGATTTAAATTTGAATGATACTTTGAATACTACAAGCTCCTTCCCTGATCTTTGTGCTACCAATCTTACACTTTCTTTGCATTATGATTCCAAAATAAGCAAGAGTCCTTTTTGAAGTGTCTACAATTTCTTGTAAGTCAAATTTAGAACCACACTCTAGCCTAGTCTAAAACATTCCTTTTACCTTACAAAACAGGAGCTTTATGGTCCTGGCATACTGTTTTGTAAGCTGTGCAATAATCCAAAAGTGGATGCAGCAATGTACATTTGAATGGTACAAATTTTGGCCATACTTGCATATCATACAAAACCATAGTTTAGTTCAACATGAATGAATTATAAGCATTGCACATTCCCATTTCTCCTCCTCCTGTGTGGCTATGAAGTGAAGTTCAGAAGTTTTCACATCTACTTTTGCATAAAGTCATGGGTGACTTTGGTGAGGAATTTCAGGACATTTCTGACATCATATTTGGAGGACACAGAAGTGCATGTACACCTTTAGATGGGCATGTTGAGTGAGGATCAGTGTCTCCAGGTGAGCTCTGAAAGCAGAATCTTCTATTGCTTTTGGATCTTGTTCAAAGATACAAATTTTCCTAAAACCCTTTTCCATCTTTTGTTTTTGGTTTATTTTTCTTAAATGAAAAAGAAAATACAGATAACAGAAGAAAATAGTTTAAAGATTAAAGGTGTCATCCAGTTCTGAAAAGATTTAAGACTAATATAGTTGTCTAATTACTGTTTCACATTTTCACATGGAAACAGGTCAGTTTAAAATGGTTTGGTGAACTACAGATATACATTTTCCTTTTCTGCAATTTCCCTACTCACTGCTTCTTTCCCCGATTTTTCATCTAATGTCCCTACTGACTCTTTGACTGATTTCCTGTTCTTGGTATATCATATCAAAAGAAATGTCATTAGTAATTCTTAAGCTTGTTTTCAGTTTGTGCTTCAATCTCCTTTTTGGCTTGATTTTTATTCTGTATTTATATCTAGTCTGCTTGAGTTAGCAATTTTTATATGTATTCATTCTTCAAGCAAGATATCCATTTTTAAACAAGTCTTTTTGCCTTTTATAGACTCCTTAACATGGCTATTGAACCACACTGGCATTCATTTAAATGTTTTTGCCCCCTTTCGAATTTGTAATATAGTTTTATCTTACCTCTTTTATTTGGTTTGGTTTGGTTTGGTTTGGTTGTTTTTGTTAAAGGTTGGGTTTGCACTAATGCCTATTTAACAGAAGTACAGTGGACACAAATACATAATAATACTACATAATAATACTACATTTTCTGCCTGGTAGTGCTTTGTCTCTAACAACTTTTACTCCTGTGCCATAAATCTTTAAGAAAACTAGATGAAAGGAAGATATAGCTCGATCCTCTTGCCCTTGTGCCCTGCTTGTGGCTTCCCAAAAGTATCTGGTTGGCCACTGTGAGAAACAGGACTAGATGAGCCTTTGATCTGATCAAACAAGGCTTGTTCAGGTGTCTGCTCTGTTGAATTTACGGGAAATTATTCTTAGGTAAGTAGGTATAGGATTGCAGCTGTAAAGGATAACTATGGGATAACAGATAACCGGTAACTTACAAACACACCTAGGAACAAGCTCCATTGACCTCAGTGGTGCTTTCTTCTTATTAGGTATTTATTATTTATTATTACATTTATATCCCACCTTCTTTCCTCTTGCAAGGAACCCAAAGTGGCCTACATAGCCCTCCTCTTTTTTTATTCCCAGAACAAACTTGTGAGGTAGGATAGGCTGAGAGTCAGTGACTGGCCCCAGATCACTGCAGTGAGCTTCATGGTCTAAGTAAAAACTAGAAGCTGGACTTTCGAAGTCCCACTGCAACACTCTAATGCCATATTGGTTGTCAGTATGGGATTACACTATTAATGTCTCAGATAAAGTGATGCCATTGTGAATATCTGCATCTTAAAAAACGTAGGTCTAGGCCTTCATATAGCTGTTAGGTCACATATTCTTCACACTGAACTATTGGCCTAGAATCATCTTACATTTTTGTGTTTGCTGTAAATAAGACATTAGTTACCTTATCTAGAATTTCCAAAAGCCCTGCAGCTGTACTAAGACACTCAAACTTTGAGTTAACACTCAGCTTTGGGGAGCTGAAGGAACAGCAGGAAATGAAGGGTGTGGGAGCTTAAATCAGAGGTTGTTTATGGAAATCACACTAAGTGGATTCTCAGTGTGTAGTCAGTGTGAAGATACATTTTTAAAAGAAATTGTTTAAATAGCACCTGAGGCCATGGTATGACCCTCAGTTGACATCTGCCTTTGAAATGTGGAATGCAGAATAAAGCAAAGAAAATGTAATAGGAGAAATGTAAGCATGAGTAAAAGGACAATTTCTCGCTTCTTAAATTGCCCACAATAGAACATTTTGCTATAAATATGTTTTATTGCAGCTTATTAAGAAAAAAAGACATCTGGATTATCTTCTTTAAAGCAGTATCTTTCTTTTCCAGATAATGCATGGATATTCTACATTGGAATTTGTAGGAAATTGTTTTTGTAAGTGACAAGAAGTGAGAATACCAACTGATTGCATAGAAAGTCCATTGAAAAACTATGTCCAAAACAAAATTGCACACCTGCTGCTTCTAGCACCTTCTTTGCAGCTGCAGTCTGATCATTGTAATTTCTGTTACTCAAATATATATGAGGAGATAAACATTTGAAAGACTGCAATGATCATATGTGGACTCTAAAAATACAGAAACTTCAGTTAGTCCAAAACAGGGAAGTTAGCCAGGGACCTGAAGGACCATTTCCTTGACCTGGACCCTAAGATCATTGTCTGACACTCTCTTCTTTCAGGTGTCCCATGGTTGCTTTTCAGTAGCGGTACTTCACTGGTGGACTTTCCTCCCTAGAGAAGCTTCCCCTGCACAGTTTGCTTGGTGTGGGTCAAGACTTTTCTATTCTGCCATACATTTTAACAACAGTTTTAGTGGTATCAGATCATAGCACTGTTTTATTTTTGCTGGTGGTTTTACTTTGGTTTTATTATGTGCTGTGTTGTTTCTACCTTTTCTTGCTGGTTTTATCCTGGTTGCCTGCTACTGTTTTTATTACCATTTTATTGTTTCATGTTTATGTTTTTAATTTACCTATGTATATACCACCAGCCAGAGAACTTCAGTTATTGGATGATCCAAATAAGTCAAATATGGTATCTACATGAATTGATATTCATTTTCTAGCTGCAAGTCTGAAAAAACATGAGCACCTTCTCTCTTTTCAGAATTAGACCAATTCATTCAAGATAGATGTATGGAGAACTATTAACCATGCTGCTTAAGTGGAATGTCTTTGTACAGTTACAATGTCTTTTAATAGCAGGTTTCAGGGACAAAATACAGGGCAACAGACATCACCTTCATGATC
The DNA here is from genome assembly GCF_004798865.1 of Varanus komodoensis. NCBI lineage: Eukaryota > Metazoa > Chordata > Lepidosauria > Squamata > Varanidae > Varanus > Varanus komodoensis. The sequence continues at coordinate 890,194 of NW_025335439.1, forward strand.
CTGTGAGTGTACCAAGGGATCTGGCTGGTTAGAAATAGAATTCTGGCCTAGCTCTATCTTTAACATGATACAGTCAAAAATTCTAATGTTCTTAAAGCTTTGTTCATTCTAGTGGGAACCACACATGGGAAGTCATTTCTGTTTCTGTAATCTATGTAAAAATAATTGCCCACTGGAATCAATGATACAATGCTTCTGCCTTGGTGTAATTGGTTTTAGTAAGAACAAAAATTATAGTAAGGGTTTAAAAAAGCAGTTATCCAGAGTATGGCGACAGTGTGGGTATGTGTTTGCATTAAACCAGCCAACATATGAACAAAGGCAAGAAAACACCATATCTCTGTTCCAGGCCCACTTGTGACACATTTATTTGCTTCTTTGTTTAACACTCTATGAACTACCCTTTTGCCTAACAAGGTTAGAAAAAAATCAAAACAATAAACTGATCATGAGATCACAAAGAAAAAAACAACTAAAACCTCAGCATGGTTCAATTAGTATTAAAACAGAGAATTGCATTAAAATTAGTGACATTAAAAATAGAGTGTAAAATTAAGCACTATTAAATGATCGCCTGAACTACATCTTCCTTTACTACCCATCAGTAAAAAGTGTGCCATTTAACTTTCCTGGGAAGGGCTTCCATAATATGACATTTAATCTTTATGTCTTACTGAGTAAACTGTGAGAACGAACTGCAAGAATAATATGCAGCTTCTGTATCAAAATTGCTATATTAAAATAGAAGTGACAATACTAGCAAAAGGAAATGTAAATCGGCTGGTTATTTTTGTGTAACAGTGGGATGAGGACAGTGGCACGGTTGTATAAGCTGAGAGCTAGGCAGCAGAGGGTACCAATCCCTCTTCCCTCCTTCCAACAGAGAAGGGGATCTGTTTTGCTTCTCAGATCCTGGTGCATGAGTCGTTTGGGTTGTTGAAGCTGTACACCAGCACGTCTCAGGCTGTGCCTTTTGAACCAATGCAAAAAGCAGTGCTTCACTTTGGGTCACAGTGTCACAAATTCATTGGGAAAGCCAGTGAATAGACCCAGGAGTCTGAATATTTTAAGCAGTTAGACACCAAATATTTCTCAGCATCATTTCTTCCTAAAGTATATACTTATAGTACTGTCTTGTCTGCATTTCTTTAACAAAAACAGATTATATTGCTGATTTTATAGCTTCAAATGATCTAGCTCTTTAATAAGACATGTTTTATAACTATCAACAGAAACTTTTTGTTTTATCTGCATAACTTTGCTTATTGAGATGTTTTTGTCAAAATGAGAGGTAGCTTGCATGGGCATCTGTAAAACTTATTTAATTTTGCATGTGTGTTCCTTATATTACTGATATTTATTAAAAAAGTAATGAATAGTAAATTATTCAAAATTGCACAAGCTTAAAAAGCTCTCTGATTCAGTGTATAGCACAAGCTCTAGAACTATCCTCAAGCTCAGCAGAGCTGCTAATGTCACATCATTTAAAATGGGGGTCAGTAACCTGGTGCCCTCTGTTTTGGCCTACAACTCCCAGAAGCTACCATCAGCATAGTCAGGGATTATGGGAGTAGTAGTCCAAAGCATCTGGAGATCATTAGGCTGTCTATGTCTGCTTTAAAAGTATTATTTTTATTCAAGTCATATTTAAAGTTTCAATTTCATACATGCTCAGTCCTTAACCCCAACCCTGATATCTTTTAAATCCTGCCCACTTTGTATAATTTGGAGGGACATTAGTAATCACTTGGCTGAAACAACACCCAAATTTAGTTAATTTGAACATACTTCTTTGGGAGTAACACTATTTGTTTTTAAAATATAGGTAGCATTTAGGTTATATCTAAAATGTACAGTAATTGCGTGGCCCTATGCATTTTTCAACAGAAAAAAACCCTGCTATGCTGGGAGCTCCAGGACATTTTCAGACTTAACATGCATAGGTTTGCTTCCTAAGAAACTCAAAAACCTAGTGTAATATTGGGATGGTTTGCCTCATAGAATGGCCTATGGGGGATGTGCATTTAAGTTTATTTAGAATCAAACTAATGATTTGAAAAGGGTTTTTTTAAAAAAAATGTTTAGGAGCAACTGTTTGAAATGTACACAAATCTATCTTATTCTTTAAAACTATATTAAGCGAGTTTCCAGGTTGTGCTGACATCCTACATACTGGTTTTTAGAAAGGACTGTCACCATCAATTTTTCTTTTTTAAAGGACTTTAATTCTTTCAGCATGTTCATATGGTTTTATAAAGCCCCAGATACATGGCAAATCCCCTTGGTGTTGTAAGACAAGATTGCTGTTAAAAAATGTTTAGGCTTAGTCAGCTTCTTCTCACCACTGAAGTCATAAGGGACTCTGGGAAATGGTGTTTATACTAAGCTTAAATTGATAGGGCAAGTTTAATGCAATCAGGTCAAAGGTACAACTGCTTAGCTAGTCTCATCAACCACTCAGGTTTCAGCATCAGTTTATAAGCAAAGGCCTGTAATGATAACATCTGGCTGCGAACTCATGGACTGCTTCTTTGCATGCCACAACTGAATGTAATTTGATGAGGAGGAGGAGCAAACCTTAGAGGCAGTTTAATCCCTGAATTATATGATTTGAAATAGATAAGATAGAAATACCAAATTTGATTGTGGTCTCACCACTTTGACCAACTCTTCATTTTTTCTTTTCTGTTTGAAGTTTCCTTCATTCGTGCCTGTACACAAAAGGCATTCATACAGAGTAGGAAGTGTGCAGTTGCTTTCTTGCACTTGGTGTTTTGAAGGGAGAAATGTCAAGCCTTCACTGAATGTCTCCCTTCATAGCACTTTGAACTATGTTCGGAGAGGCTCTAGCACAAATGGGATGGCTTCAGACTTAGCCCTGCTAATGACAGACTGATTGAAATAAATGAAACTTCAGTAGATGGTCTACTCTAAGCATGCAGGAGTGTGATGCTGCACTCCCAGCTCTTGATGCACATCAACTTCTGTTCAGCTCAGAGGTTTACAAGCATACAATATATGGAATGAAATGCAGTGATGGAAATTTCCACCATCACTGCACCTCACATTGAGTATTGCCATTCATCTAAAGCACCAGGGAGGAGTAGGAAAGGAGACTGGGACACCAGTAGGAATCTGTGATTCCCCCCCTCCATCCCCCCCCCCCCCCCCCCCCCCCTTTTCCCCTTCCCCCGGGACCCTGGTGATCTCAGAGAAGCAGCCAATGCCATTATTTCAACACTGACTGTGAGTGAGTGGGTCAGGTCCTCAGCCTTTCCAGTTCCAGCACTGAGAGGACAGGACCTCAGTCCTGGGACTGGGAAGGATCCTGTGCCCCAGACAATATCATGCTGTATGATTCTGTCAGAAGTCTGGATCCAAACACTACATTCACTATGAACCAGGAATATACTCAATATTAAACATACCATGCCTCCAGATCATAGTGCATTGCTTCAGTATCCTCAGTCTATTAAACAGTGAAATATTACATACAGAAAAACATATTTAAACTTCTCTGTTACCTGCAATACTCATAAATAAAATCTGTGTTGATTTCTTGCTCAAATACCTCAACTAAATAACGCAGGACTTTGCATGCTTTGTATTGTAAGCACATTTGTATTCCACATTAGTTTTCTTAAATGCAGAACATTAATCTTCTGTTAATGGTAGAATCCTATACATATTTACTTAGAAGCAAGCCCCATTGTAACTTTATGTTACCTACTCCCAGATAGGTATGTGTTGGATTGCAGCCTAAGGAAATTACTTTATATTGCCCTGTCATGTTCCAATTCTATACTATAATTATTATTTAATTTCACTAGAGCCATATATGATCAAATAAATAGGACACAATATGGCTGTAGATTTACATTCTGCACAATATTTTCTCTCTTATGCCTAGCACTCTTTTTTATCAGTCACTGAATCTAGAAGCCAATATTGCAACTATGCCTAGAGGTAGGGCTGTCACCCAGTGATAGAACTCTTAGTTGTTTTACTTTACCCATTTTAATTAGTTAAGCAAACATAAATAATTTTACACATAGGTAAAATCAAGACTTCTGAAAAGAAGATTGTACAGTATATATTATTTTATATGATATATTTATTTGTTTGTTTCTTTATATTTCATCATTAGACTCTCTCCTAAAGTGGTTTTCCACAAAGATGATCACAATCCTATTTGTTGGGAAGTAACCAATAAGAGCATTACCAAACTTGAAAATCATAATTTACCTAAAAGTAGACAAGTTGGAATCAAGTCTGCTAAAAGCATCATCATTGCTGCATTTACTACCCCAAAATCCTAGGGCAGTATCCAATGTGACATGAACATGAAAATAAGTTACATTTCACAAGCATTTAGGACCAGTAGCATGATACCAAAAGAATTCACCTTGCCTGATGGGTTTTCCAGAGGATCCTGTCATCCAGAAAATGTTACTGACGTTGTCCTCAAGTCCCTTAATTTATGTCAGTGCTCATGTTGCATTCGAAACGGCCCTTCATTTTGGAAGTACCATGCTTGGCACCAGATATGCAGTTCATATTTAGAACTGTTCCAGTAGCACTGAAAGACTGGCGTGTTACCTTTTGACTTCGTAATGTACATAGCAAAACTTGCAACTTCAAAGATGGTAAGTGTATGTCTGATGCCACCCTAATCATTAGCCCGCATTGTTCTAATCTTATTGTATGTATCTGAGGGGGTTAATTAATTGTTCAGTCAAAGGTTGGCTCAATTTATTCCTTTTTCTTACTGTGCTGTTCACATTTTAATGCTTACATTAGCAAGTTCCATTTCTTCCTTCAAAGATGGGAAGGGGCCTTTTAAAACAATAATGATTATATACATTGAACTGTTCAAAGTATAAATTGCCTTTGAGGATATTAACAGAATCTAAACTACCAACTGTTAGGTCAATGAATCATACTCAGTACAGGAGTGGGTTTTTTTTAATACTCATAGGAAAATCCAAATGTGTATATATGTCTCATGAGGATATATTTATATACCACATGTGTAAGATACAAATGATATTGGTGGAGAGATTACTGTCAAATTAAAGTATATTAATCCTCTAGTTTGAACTATTTAAATATTCATTTTATGTGTTGACTGCAGAATAGGTTGAATGTCAGTGAAGTAAAAGGAACTAGATAACTGCAAACCCTGTGCAATTCTCTGAGGATATTCAAAGTTCAAGCACTTGGTTTAAAAATTAAGGATTATCCTTTGTCATTCCAACTGTATATTAAAGCAAAAGAAGATGTGGTTTGCATTATTCTTGAGGAAAAATGTGACTCCTCTAAACTGGCAATGCAAGCTTATTTCTTATTTTGATTATTGTTAGATAGATGTGTGCCACCCTTTGCTGAAGTGCAGATTACTCTTTTAATGTGGATTAATAGAAAGGGAGCCAAATACTCCCTTACTTCTCTTCAGAGTCTGAAGTATAGCTCACAAGTTTCTCCCACTTCCCATGCTCTTTGTGCCAGGCATTTTCAGTACAATCTGAAAAATAATAACATGAGCCAGTGTACCAAAAAAGAAAAAAACAACAACCCCAAAACAAAGCATTACCTATTTTAAAGCATAAAAGTACACCATATGTCCATGGTGATGCTTTGAAATGAGTCCTCTTATAACAGGAATGCTTCTTGTTTCTGAATGTTTTATCATAAAACAGCACAAAATCATTGAAAGCAAAGAATCTGCATTCATTTGCTTGAAAGCCTGAGGGCTGTACCCAATTAACATCTAACAGAACACATGGCAGCCACCTTCATCGCCAGTGCAAAGGTGTGTCCTACTGCCAGTTCAAGCATGCTAGAATCCATTGAAGCTAGGCACTCGGATAAGAATTACATAACCGCTGCAGCCTGCGTTTCATATCGCGAACCACACTTTTCCTTTAGGCTTGAAGTCAGTTGTGCCTGATGTAGGTTGCAGTTAATTTGTGCTGGCTGCATTAATTATATTCTAGTAACTATAGCCACACATGAGTATTTTCAAACTGCTTGCCAAGCCAGTCAGAATATTAAACTGGATTTTAAAAATTATTTCAGCTATTGAAGAGTGGAAGTGAATGGCTCATAACAGCATGGTGACCTTTCTGTAGATGGAGTATTCACATGACCACTGCTTAGCATAGTGGAGTGCCCATTCCTGGGTGCAGAGGACTCCTCCAGCCGTTTGTGGAGTCCTGCTTTCCCTGCATCCCTCTGCACACACAAACGCGCAGATGCACACACTGCTGGATGCGGCAAGTATCTGTGGATAGTGCGCATGTGAACCTCGTATATCCCCATCCATGTATTTATTCACACTGGAAGCACAGGCTCTTTGCAAAAGGCAACCCAGTGTGCATCTGCTATGAAAAAAGCAAATTCTGTGTTAAGCCTAATATTGCTTTATTTCCTTCCTATCTGCCAAAAAGTGCTGCTCAAGGCAGCTAATGATAAAAAATAAGGCAAGAAACAAAAGCCTAATGAAAACATTATATTTAAAAGATCCATAAAAATGTAATTAAAACACAAAAATAAAGCACTCAACCAATTAAAGCCCACAAACACCAAATACTTGTCTGAATAAAAATGTCTTAAACTTTTATTGTTATATATTATTTTAATTATTATTTTAACTAGATTTTAAAAGTTTAAATATTATTTTTGTACAATATATATAAATTGTTTTTGTTGTTGTGCACCAGGCATGATTATAGAGTGCAATATATAAATTTAATAAATAAATGTTTTCAGTAGGGCATCCCCCAGCACTGCCTTCTACTGTCCTGAAACCTTGGTAAAGGACTGGGTAGAAATGCTTTTAAAACACACAGACACACACACACACACACACACACACACACACACACGCCACTTTCTGAAGCACCAAACTGGCAATAAAACAGTACCTAGTTCATCCCAAACAGTTTCAAAATGTAGAATCAAAGTAACACAGGTAGTGTTAGAAATGCTGTAGTTTCATATAAGATACCATATATTATACCACTATATAAGATACCATATATTATTTTTTATTATGTAAAGAGTTCTAATAGTGTAGCTTAGTGCAGTCCAACTTTTCTTACCTTAAGGGCTGCATGAGGACTTTGACATTGATCCCAGGGGCTCCACAATGAATTACATTTCCATATCATAAAGTGTTTGCAATATATTCTTTTGATTTAATATGCACAATATATTTAATTAACCATGAAACAAGGGAGAATTAATTTTAAGATGACTTCAGGACTAATTGAATAAAAAAATGCTTTGTGGGCCCTCTCTGACCACTCCTTCTCCGACCACAGTCCAAGCACGATGCTCGCTCCTCTGGGTTGGCCCATCCCTTTCTTCCCTGTTTCTCCCACCTAGAACCCTCCATGTGACCTCCCACCCCCAGGCCCTCCTTCCTTCTTGGGATTGGCATGCTGAGCCTCTTGTACCTGAGCCAGTGAACCCTCCCCAGCATGCCCCACCTGCTTCTGCTGACGAGTGCAAAGGTGCTCAGGAAGAGAGCAGGACAGGCCAGCAGCCTCAGAAGAGCTCTCCGCTATCATGCCAGGCCATCTCTGGGATCTAGACTGGAGGGTTTGGGGGCTTCAAGCGGCAAGAGGGCCACAGAACAAGGCCTTGGGGACCTCATGCAGCCCACGGGCCATGTGTTGGACCAACCTGGTCTAGGTTATGACGACATAGGTTGTCTATTTTCATCTTTCTGGGCAATAGGAACTTCTGTTTCCATGTCATGTTAATTATGCAAGTAGAGGAAGACTAATAATCTTTTAATTCTGATGGAAAGGGCACATTACCACCAGCCATGGACTTAGAGGGCAGTACCAATATTACTTTCGCTCTGTCTTTTTTTATTAAAGAAAATCGAAAAGTGAGCTTACTGTGACATTACCGCTTGTCCCTGGATTAATTGTCATGCAATGGAAGTAGTGACAGATTTTATTTTCCTGGGCTCCAAGATCACTGCAGATGGGGACTGCAGCCATGAAATTAAAAGACGCTTGCTCCTTGGGAGGAAAGCGATGGCAAATCTAGACAGCATACTAAAAAGCAGAGATGTCACCCTGCCGACAAAAGTGTGTATAGTCAAGGCTATGGTTTTCCCAGTTGCAATGTATGGCTGTGAAAGCTGGACCATAAGGAAGGCTGAGCGCCAAAGAACTGAGGCCCTTGAATTGTGGTGCTGGAGGAGACTCCTGCGAGTCCCTTGGACCGCAAGGAGATCAAACCGGTCAGTCTTAGAAGAGATCAACCCTGACTGCTTTTTAGAAGGCCAGATCCTGAAGATGAAACTCAAATACTTTGGCCACCTAGTGAGAAGGAAGGACTCCCTGGAGAAGACCCTAATGCTGGGAACAATTGACGGCAAAAGAAGAAGGGAACGGCAGAGAATGAGGTGGCTAGATGGAGTCACTGAAGCAGTTGGTGTGAGCTTAAGTGGACTCCGGGGGATGGTGGAGGACAGGAAGGCCTGGAGGAATGTTGTCCATGGGGTCGCGATGGGTCGGATGCGACTTCACAACTAACAACAAAAATTTTGCTGAGGCTCTTGTGCACCAACTCCATCCCCTGTGCTTCATTTGTAAACACCAGAAAAGCATCAGGTGATCACACAGAGCTTTGGAATGCTGGTCTTGTGTAACAGCTGATGAGACAGCGAGCAAGCAGGCACATGGAGTTCCTGGGGTGACTTTTGCCTTCTCACAGACTGTTGGTCCAACCTTCCTGACAGGATTGTTGTGAGGATAAGAATCTTCACCAATTAACCAATGACTTTGAATTGATTAATCTGACAATCTGACAATGAAATGAGTGCAAGGTTATGGTTTTATGTCTTATCTTGATTATCACTGATTATGCATTCAAAAAGAAAAATATCAGCACAGTGAAGTTTAACCTAAGGAAATGAATGGACAGGAGCAAGAGCCCTTTATGTGTGGATCACAGCAACAGGTGCACATGCATGTTCCCTTCAAACATGATTTTTTTCCTATTTCTAACTAGTAATGTTCGAAACATGTTGGGACGTGACTGCCTGCTATTGATGCTGATTCCTATGTTTTGTCAGTGAAGGTAACATTTTTTGGCTGCTCTTTAAAGATGCTTCAAGTGATTACTGATCATAATAAATATTTGGTAGGATGTACCTAGAAAGTGTCACACTCAGATTTTAGAAGGAATGGTGCATGATATCAGAGCCTCAGTAGGAAAAAAAAGCTGGATGTTGTTATCTTTGTAAACAGTGCACACAGTTTTCTTAAGTAATTGTTGATTAAATTGGCATAACCGGTGTAAACTGGACAATGCACTGGTTTAACTAGGATCTTTCCCCTCCAGACCTCTTCCCTATGCAACTGCATTGGGAATTAAGGCATCAGTCCTTTACCCACACCCACCAAGAACACCAAGGTCAGGCAAAAGAAATAATACACTGTCCTAACTTGCATGAAATTCTCCACATGGCCTTGCTGGCAGAAGGAAGCTAAATCTAATCCTTTCTGTTGCAGCTTCACTGAACTTGGCCCACTTCTTTTTAAAATTAAGTTTTGTTTCTTGCCCATTGATGTTTAGTACATGCTACTGTGACACAATAGTATTTAGACACCCTAGGGTACGATCCACCTCTGAAAAGGTCAGTCCTGGGCCAACTGTACACCCTATGCACAATACTATCTTAGAGTATGCTAACAAGGCAATGATTGTCATTGTGTAATTACTTTGGGACGTATATATTGTCTGTTTCTTCCTCCTGAAGTCAGGAGAGGCTTCTTCAACTCAATACAAATGCACTCAGATATACAGCTACCCACAACACTTTGGAACACTTTCATGCATCAGAAAATTGTCCTTGAAGTGATTACAGTATATCTTGCTTTTCTTGAGTGAATACAGCCACAGCCCACCATCAAGTGACCTGTCTGATAAAATTGTATTAGTAGTAGAAACTATGTTAAGTCCATATGTTACCACCATATGGTATTATATTTTAAAAAGAAATTGGTATCTTCTGACCACTGATGATTAATAGATCAATATATAATGAGAAAGCTTGATTTCATGATTAAAAGCAAAGCTATAAGCAGATATATCAAGAACAGCAGCACAATCAAGAAGGTCTTAATGTACACAGACCTGAAATCTAGCCCTTTGTTTGTTTTATGGTACTTATACCTAGAATTTCAATTCTGAGGCATTCACAAGGCGGCTTCTAATCATAGAATAGTAAAATAATAAAAACATCCAGATCATTGAAGGGTACACACAGAGAGGGAGAAAGTCAGGCAGAGGTAACAATACAAACATTGAAATAAAAAGCAATTAAGTAGGAATAACAGAAGTAGTACAGTATCCTCTGTTCATTAAAAATTGTGTGCAAATAAAACAGTATGCCAGGACTATAAAGCTCCAGAGGTTTTTCACAACATGGACACCAACACAGAAAAGTTCCTACATTCCATTTCTATCCATCTAACTTTTGAAGGCTGCAGCATCCAGAGAGGGCCTCTGGATATTATCTTAAATCATCCTGTTCATATGAAAACAGGTGGTCCTTTAGATAGATCTGTCCCAAGCTCTAAATAATTTTATAGGTAAGGACCAGCACTTTGAATGGTATCTGGGAATGTATAAGAAGTAGAGGTGTTTTAATATAGGTTCTACAAACTGAAAGAGAGGAATGTGGGGAAAATTATCAGTAACTCCATTACCACAATTATTCCTCTCCCCTCAGGAGTGCTAGAGCAGTTAAGATGGTCTGCTCCTGTTATGAACACCTTCCTGGGTAACAGCTCAGATTCTGACATTGACAAAGAGGTGGGCAGTGTCATTTGCAGATAAGGTTGATTATCTCTGGTTTTAGCCCTAGTTTTGCACAGAAACCGCTATGCTCATCCTGTTAGGTAGCCTGTAGTGAATTGGGAAGAACTACCCTGTTCATTCTCCTGAATCTCTTAGCAGCCTTCAGTATTATCAACAATGGTGTTCTTTTGAAATATCCTTAGTGGGTTGCAAGTTTGGGGTGTGATGTTTATTTTATTTATTTATTTATTTATTTATTTAAAACATGCCACCCCCATCGCAGTGAAGCCTCGGGGTGGCTCACAACAGGATTCAAAGTACATAAATAATAACAATATAACAATTTTTAAAAATTGTTTAAAAGCCCCCGGTCCATCTTGGCTAAAAATTTAAAATCCTATTAATTCACATAATTTAACAATTAAAATAGGTTTTAAATAAAAAGGTCTTAGCCTGGCGCCGAAAAACAAATAATGAGGGCACCAGGCGGACCTCTCTGGGGAGCACATTCCATAGATGGGGCACCACCTCAGAGAAAGCCCTCCTCCGGGTACTCACCCTCCTCATATCATTCACAGAGGGTTCCCAGAGAAGGGCATCTGTTGCTGATCTCACGGGGCGGGAGGGCATATATGGACATAAGCAATCCTTCAGATAACCAGGACCCAAGCCATTTAGGGCTTTATAGGTCATAACCAACACCTTGAATTGGGCCCGGACTTCAATCGGGAGCCAGAGGAGCTGAAGGAGAACTGGGGTTATATGAGAACAACACCCAGTCCCTGTCAGCAACCTGGCAGCTCTATTCTGCACCAACTGAAGTATCCGGACCATCTTCAAGGGTAGCCCCACGTAGAGCGCATTACAGAAATCTAATCAGGAAGTCACCAGTGCGTGTGTCACTGTCTATGTTATGATAGTTCTAACTGCAGCAACTGTTCAATTTTATTTCTTCCAAGGACTAAGAGAAAAATAAGAATGGGCAATAATAGGGATGTTGAAAGAAGGAGGTATAAAGCTAATGGCAAGAGCATCCATTTAAGGAGAAAACTGAAAAATGTGCACTGAAGAAAGTGGGGAGAACTGTTGGTTTCGTTTTGTACACAGATGAAAATGTAATTTCATGAAACGTAATTAAAACGTGCTATGTTTTCCATCATGGGAGAAGAGATAATCAGATTACAGCTGAAACATAAACATTCTGGATGGGGGCCATATTTGTAAATGCTTTCAGTTAAAAATGCGAATAGCTGGCAGAAGTCTGTTGGGAAATTGGCAGTGGGCCATAAAGGTGTAGTCCTCAATGACTAAAAGGAGGGAAATACTTTGTGTGAAAAAAAGTTTGGATTCCTCTGCAATCCCTGAAGCAGAAAAATGAGAGCTACACTTGCACAACTGCTTTCTGATGACACTTAAGGAAAGAGTGAGGTTTGGATTTAAAAGCTGGTTGGATCGTTCAGGCAGATAAACTGTGAAGTGAGTTTTAGGCAAATAGATAGTTGTTCAAAGTTCTCTGGTAAGGCTGAAGCTCAAAGCCATATTATTTCGGGTGAGTAAAAGTGCAATCCTATGCAAGTTTAGATAGGAAAAAGCATATGGCTGGCTGGGCAAGCTAGGAGTTGTGGGTCTTTTTCTGTCTATACTTGCATGGGATTGTGCCCAGTAATCTTTTTGGCTTATAACATAAACTAACTTTGCAACATAGTCAACTTTGGAAGAGCTGAAAGAGCCTTGCACTTTCCGAATTGGTCCTTCAATTGTGACAATATCTGACGCTTCCAGTATGGATGCTCCGTGCGCTCTGAAAATGCAATTCTGCTGCAGCTTGAACAAGAAAACAGGAGTTGAAATTAAAAGTCTTTAAATAATCATAACAACAGTATTCTTATTAAGAGTTTCATAGGAACTCACAAGTAAGAGGAATTACTAGACTCTTTTCCATATTGTCACATTGCTCATAAAAATTACTTTCTTGCCATGGTTAGATCGCTTATTTTATATCAGATTGTGATGTAGGTGTTCTGAATGCTGAATACCTTCACTCTGCTTTTTTTATTCATATGTTCAGATTTTTTTTCTTTATAGACTAATTTTAACAATCTCTCTGATTGTTAATTCATTTAGTAATCCAGACAAACAGTTTCATCTGGCAATCTGAACTGGGAGTAACTATTTCTGAATACAAGCAGATCACAAGTAAATATCAATACCGTGCTTGAAAGAATTTCAGAATTAGTCAAGTTTATACTACACCAAAGAAAACAAACACTTTTTAATATCTTGCTATAACTGACTTATCAGTTGAATCATCTTTTTTCATGATTCTGTGTGAGAAATATGGCTGTCAGGTAAGGAATAGATTTCCTTTCATTAGAACCTACCTTTCTGATATCAGTACTTCCCAGAGTGCCTCTTCAGCTGCTAGCAAACACAAAGTGCTTGCCAACTACTGTCTACCAAGCACCGCTGTTGCATAAGCAGCCCAGGTTTTAGTAGCAGGTTTTGTGATGTTCTTCTTCAGTACTGAACCCACATGTTTAGCGCCGGAGTTTTCCAGGACCTGTAAATGCTCTGGGAGCATCTGTTACTTCAACACTGATGAAATGGAGCCAATGTGGACCTGATCTGTGGTTTAAGTATAATAAATAACACTGTATTTTTTTAGAAATGGTAATATTATGTTGATTTTCCCATATGCTGACAGTCAGAGAACCAATGTAAACATGACCATAGCAAACTGATTCCACTTAAATGCTGAAGTGGGTACTGAGGAACACTTTCCAATTGACCTTTACATTCTTGCTGGAGCATGTGGAATAACGATGAAGACTGGAATGTCTGGGTGTGGATGGTATGCATTTCCCTCACCACTAGGAGGCCTGTTGTAAATCCTGATATGTCTGATGGGGGAATGGGAGTAGAATTGGCTTCCAGTTGGGCTTGGCACCTCTCTCTCAGGAATTAATCATTTGTGCTGATTTTTATTAGACACATTTAGAGTAGTGTTCTGCTTTGGTGCATGTTCCACACATCAGAAGTGTTGGTCAGGATGGCAAGGAAGAACAGAAAATTGGTCTAACCTTGTAAATTTTCCTTGTAAAGAAAAAGTCCTTCTCCAATTATTCTTGGTCTTTTCCTTCCTTTCTGTGAGCATTTGTTGCAAGTAGTAAACAAAGTGAATAGCTGATGCCAACACGATTGCACATTTATTAACGGCAGCTAAAGCATCTGTTGCTCTGTATTGAAAAAGAAAATGGCGCCACTTTTCTCATATCAGTTCTACAGGATTTGAGCTAAAGCTTCAATTCTTACAGTTACTTACTATGTTCAGGCTTGTGAAAATCAAAGGTATGAAAATTAATGTATAAGAAAGTGGTCAAGTTCTGCTAATTCTGGAATTAAAAATTAGAAGATTATGTGCTTCTCTACTGTTTTCATTAGTCTAAGAAATCATTCTCCTTTATTATTATTTTTTCTATCTTTATAAAATAAAAGCTAATTTAAACAAAGTAAATGGATGTATTATGGGGTCTAAAACAGAGTTTTGCTTGAGAAGAATTCAAATATATTAATTATTCTTGTATTTAGTTGTGCTCCTTCATGGATCACTGCCTTGTCATGGCGAAGGGGCTTAAGTAGATCAATGAAGCTATGAGCTATGCCGTTCAGGGTCACCCAAGACAGACAGGTCATAGCAGAGAGTTCTGACAAAAGGTGATCCACTGGAGAAGGAAATGGCAACCCACTCCAGTATCCTTGCCATGAAGACCCCATGGACAGTTCTAAAGGGCAATCCTACAAGCTAGACTCCAGCAGTATGTGGACTGAGAACTACCAGTAGTACAGGCAGGGTTTTGAAAAGGCAGAGGAACTAGAGAATTGCCAACATACACTGGATCATAGAGAAAGCTTGGGAGTTCCAGAAAAACATCTACTTCTGCTTCATTGACTATACTAAAACCTTTGACTGTGTAGACCACAACAAATTGTGGCAAGTTCTTACAAAGATGAGAGTACCAGACATCTTATTTGTCTCTTGAGAAACCTATATGCAGGTCAAGAAGCAACAGTGAGAACTGGACACGGAACCACTGATTGGTTCAAAATTGGGAAAGGAGTACGGCAAGGCTGCATATTGTTGCCCTGCCTATTTAACTTATATGCAGAGCACATCAGGTGAAAAGCCAGACTAGATGAATCACAAGTTGGAATTAAGATTGCCAGGAGAAATATCAGCAATCTCAGACATGCAGATGATACCACTCTAATGGCAGAAAGTGAAGTGGAACTGAAAGGCCTCTTGATTCGGGTAAAAGAGGAAAGCACAAAAGTTGGCTTGAAACTCAACATTAAGAAACCAAGATCATGGCATCCTGTCCTATCACTTCCTGGCAAATAGATGGGGAAAAAATGGAGGTAGTGACAGATTTTATTTGCCTGGTCTCCAAGATCACCGCAGATGGGGACTGCAGCCAAGAAATTAAAAGATACTTGCTCCTTGGGAGGAAAGCGATGGCAAATCTAGACAGCATACTAAATAGCAGAGACATCATCCTGCCGACAAAAGTGCATATAGTCAAGGCTATGGTTTTCCCAGTTGCAATGTATGGCTGTGAAAGCTGGACCATAAGGAAGGCTGAGCGCCAAAAAATTGAGGTCTTTGAATTGTGGTGCTGGAGGGGACTCCTGCGAGACCCTTGGACTGCAAGGCAATCAAACCAGTCAGTCCTACAGGAGATCAACCCTGACTGCTCTTTAGAAGGCCAGATACTGAAGATGAAACTCAAATACTTTGGCCACCTAATGAGAAGGAAGGACTCACTGGAGAAGAGCCTAATGCTGGGAACGATAGATGGCAAAAAGAAGGGGACGGCAGAGGATGAGACGGCTAGATAGAGTCATTGAAGCAGTCAGTGTGAGCTTAGGTGGACTCTGGGAGGTGATGGAGGACAGGAGAGCTTGGAGGAATGTTATCCATGGGGACGTGATGGGTCAGACACGACTTCGTGACTAACATTTAGTTGTGCAAGTTAGTTGTTTAACTCTGTAACGTATCAGTGAAAAGGATGAGCTTGTATCCTGAGCCTAGCAGAATTTTGGCAAATCTGGCTTCTATTGCCTGGTCAGGGGTGCTCTGTGAGAAAATCTATAGAAAGTGCTTTCACATATCAATATACAACTGTCCTAATGACAAAATCTTCCGTATCATTTACAACATGAATTTTCCTTTTCTCAGTTTCTCTCTTAATATCATTCCTCATGTCTGCTATATTTGGAAAATATTTTGAAGGTCCTGATAGACTTTTCTTGGCATTATTTTTATGTCAGCATTATTTTGATATTTTCCAAAAATTGCCTTATGATCCTATGTTATTGGCATTTATTCCCTCAAGGTATGCTGTTTAGCCGTGAAGCAGTGCTTTCCACAAAACAAAATATTTCTCCCATAACCCAAAATGAGAAGCTCTGGAGCCTTTTTAGTGATCATGAATTACAATTGCACTTATATACAATAATTTACATGCTTGGGCTTCTTCAGATCTGCAGCCAAGGAGCTGTCTGCCTGCATATGTTTTTACATATCTTTTCATGAAATCAGAAATCCAAGTGTGGAATCTAGGACTTTTGAAAAATAATGTAGATTTGTGACACTCCCAGATGTATTCGGGGCTCATAAAACCAGTGAATGGGTCATACTGATTTACACTACAAGGCTTTTTCCTATATAGCAATTTATTAAAATGGATGTTAATCTTTGTGGCATGCACGCTTGGATAAGAGCCCCAAATTAACTTCCTGTGAGGAATTGAGGGGCTGATTAAAGAAGATGCCAAAATAACTGTAATGTTACACTTGTTAAGAAATTATCTACAGAGAAAACATAGAGATTAAGTGTGTGAATTAAAGCTTCAGCATCCATGGTTTAGGAGAGATAGAATCAGGAATAGAAAGAAAGATGAAGATTTGTAGAAATTATGAAGAAAATATTATTCTTCTCTATACCTCAAATTCACCCATGTACAAGAAAGTGATATTAGCTGGCTTGGGAATCTCCACATTTTGCAAAAGTACCCCCCACCAAAAAAAAAAAAAAAAAAATCAGTTAAAAGTGGGGTGGTGGGGACCAAAATAGTTCCATGAGAACCAATCAGACACACTGAGCTTAAAATGCTGAATGAGAGGTGGGAGGACTACAAAGCCAAGTGCAGATAGCAATAGTGCCGAATACCCTGGAGGTGGGTATGGCAGACTGGAGAACTAAACTGGACTATCCTACAGTGTCATGTTTTGTTGAAGTCCCCAGTGTTATGTATATATTTAACTCTGCGGGATTTCAAAAGGGTATTTAATGCATATCATTCACAATAGCATAGGCCCAAAGGTTTTGCCTGGTTGTCATTCAGTTATGTATATTATATTGGTTTCAGTAGAACCAGCCTCAATATACTCAATTATAAGGAAGCAGAAAAAGATGATTTATATAAACTATGCAGCGAGCCAGACAGAGCATGTGTATTGAATCATGCACTAGTGATTACTTGATAGCATGACTCAACCAGCACAAGAGACCCTGTTGGTGTGCCTGTAGGAACTGCTTCAGCAGAGAACTGGGACACCAACAGAATGAATGAAATCTGATGGCTGAATATACCAGCCATCCATGAACTAGCTAGATAGAAATATATCACAAATGATCGTTGTCCTCAAGCACATTGCAGGCATAGAGAGGGGCCCACATCTGAAGCCTGCAGTCCTACGCATTAGCCACATTCAGTAGGCATTTTTAGCTGGACAGTTCTCTGAGAGGGGCTGGAAATAGAAATGCCCATGACGCGTGTCCTCCCTTCCCTCTCTGCCCCCTGGCATGCCCACTTTCCCCCTTCCTGTCCTCATCTGAAGTTGCAGGACTTTCCAGAGGGACTGCAGGAAAATGGATTCCCCCTCTCCAAAGTCACAGCACTGCCAAAGACCCTGGGGTAGCAGTAGGAATATCCAGCATATCCTTTGGCCCCTGGGATGCCTTCCCAGCGACCATGTAATTGCTATGGCCCATGTGCAATCATGTCCGATTCATTAGAATGCCATCCCAGTTTTGAAGGCTTTACATGGGATAATTTTTCAGGAAATGGGCTACTTATATAACACACCCAGATAGGAGCTGAGAGAGAAAGAGGTGACACCATGGGCATAACATTTTTTGGGGGGACTCACACAGCTTCCTGCAGAGAAAGAGAAGGGAGAAGGAAAGTCTGTGTTTGCTTAAGAGTAATTTTGCTGTGGTGTGTATGTCCGGAAAACTGGTATTCCATGATTAGCTGTTCTTATTCTCTTTCTATATTATTTAGCTATACTGCAGCACACTTGATAGCTCAGAATGTTGTTTTCAATCTGAAACAACAGAAAACTGGTGTAGAATTTATAGATACTGCTGTTTGGTCCTTAGAAAGAAAAGCTTTAGCCCCTAGACAACATCTGTAGGGCCATAGGATGTAGGGGATCACCCCTTCTGAAACCAGAGACAGAGTTCCAACCTTGGAGGAGATCCTTCTCTGGCTTGCCGCCCACCCACCAAAACCTCTTCACAGTTGCCCCAGAGCTTACTCAACAGAATTCTGACCTCGGGAAGGGTAGAAATCGGTGGGCCCTTGGGCAGAGAGGAAAGAAACTGTGGATCCAGTTGATCCAATGGCCTCTCAGCCCTTGTCCCAGCAGAGAGGAAGTGTTAGTGTGCTCAGAGGCCATCAAGTATTAGCAGCATCACTGAAGAACAGTGAAGCAAGAATAGCCATCCCTCCCATGCCAGCAGTAAGAGTTTGGCAGGGATTAAGATGGGCGGCAGGTTCCAACACCTGAAAGCCCTCCCTCACTTGGGCTAGACCTCCATAACTCTTAGTAAGATAAAGAAATGTTATTTCCATTTTTGTGCTTTACATTACAAAGCTGAGTAGAAAATTTATTGCAGATCGTTTCAACATGGCCCAGTGCATAAATACATCCAGAATGTGGAACAGGAGAGTAATATGCGCACAGTAAAAGCTGATCGTGTTTGAAGGGTATGGGAGTGTAGAACATTGCATTATGCGTCTATGCTGTGGTTTTGTTTCTTTAAATTAATGTTTTGTGTGTGCTTTTAACTTTTGTTTAATTTTAACTTTTGTTAAGAGCCTCAACAATTGGGTGGTATAAAAATGAAATAAAAAAATCAACAAGCAAATAAAAAATAATGGAGTATATTCTGCATCCTAATCTGTCAGTACAGACCTCTTATGAACTGGAAGAGAAAGATCAGGCATAATCTGCATTAATTAGCTCACAAAGAAGACACCGAATTCTTTACTTATATGCATTGGTAGCTTCAATCAAAAGGTTGTAAGGAGGACCGTATCTTTTTGCCCTAAGCAATTAATTATAAGACTGCAGTAGCTCAGAGAACAACTTAATTAGTGCTTTTCTCTTCATATCATTTGTTTCATCAGTTCCAGCTTTTTTTTTTTTTTGCTTTTCTTTAAAAGAACTTGCAGAGATAAATAATTAAAAAGCATGTGCAGAAAAGCTAAGAGAAATGAGTGATTAAGGATGCAATCCTATGCATGTTTAGACAGAAAAGAAACCCTACAACAAAAAGGCATAGCTAACTGGCGTGTTCAGGGTGTTGGGAGCCCTTTTTCTGTCTCAACATGCATAGGATGGCGCCTTAAGTAAGGTATTGCTTACCAAATGTGCTGCATGAGACACTCTGAAGATATACATTTCTTAAAGTTATGCATTTTAAATTTGGCAACAGGGCATCTGGCAGGAGGAACCGAGTAACATGCACACAGACACACACATTCTCTTTCATTAGCAGGGGAATTGATTAAACACAGACAATTTAACACTCTCATTAATTGAGGAAATTAACTCAGTAAAGTGAACATGAATCAAAACAAGCAAAACAAACATTAGCATGTGAGAAACAGATGTAGAGAGAACCAGATTATGGGGAAATCACTTAATTTTCTTGGTAGCTGAATCCAAAGGCTCTGGTGCTTTGAGCTAGGCTGTGGACATGAATGAACAGTTCTGGATGATTTGGGTTGGGCTTGTGAGTATGAAGAGGCTGAGAAGGGGAATTAAATATGTGAGCGTCCCTAACACTCTTGGGAAAGAAGAAAAATGTTTTGGGGTGAGCTTGTAGGAACTGGAGAAGGAAAATGTGATCCAAGGAGGTTTCTCCTAAGAAGATGCCCTGTGCCTCTTAGGAAAGGAGGTTATCTGGAGAACAAACCATGCCAATTTACAGTTTTTTGTGCACTGGTCACTTCCTCACTTCTTTGAACCATTTTTCCTAATCACCATTTTAATCCCTTTGAACTGCCAAATGAGATTGAAATGAGTAACAGGAAAGAATAGAAACAGAGGCAAAAAGGGGAACTGGTCAACATTTTTCTCAACAGGTGCCCAGGAAAAGCTAAACTAAGTGTCTGGGGCTCTCACCAAACGCAGCCCAAAATTGAAATCAAATATGTGTGTGCACATGCACACACCAGAGAAAAGGCAGCTGCAAGTAGGAGGTTACAAGTTCTATAAGAACTTCCTGAAAATAAGGAAAAAATGTAAGGATCTCTCTCCCTTTCAGCAGAAAAGGTGATAGCACCAGAGCAGCGAGTACCAATTTTTAGATTGAGCAGCGGAACTGCAACAGCCAAGAGTAATAAAGAAGCTAGAAATGCAACAGCAAGTTGAGGCAGAAGAGGAGACACCTGAGGGAAGGGAAAATAAGGAAGAAACTTCCAGGAAAAGAGTGACTGGTGCAGAAGAGCTAGAAGACACTCTGCCCCAGTGCAATTAGCAGAACTGTGGAACCACTTTCAGTTAAGCAAGGATGCAACTCCAGGACAGCCTGCAGTGGAAGAACTACAGTTCATCCCATGTAACACTGAACAAGAGAAAAGTAGCGGCAATGATACCAAGGCTTGCAAGAATAAGAAGAGAAGAGTGTTAGTTTTAGGAGACTCCCTGTTGTGTGGGATGGAGACACACATATGTCAGGAAGACCTGTGGATTCGTCAGGTATGCTGTCTCCCTGAAGGACAGATTAGTTGATATAATTGAAAGAATGCCAAGGTGCATACAGCCCTCTGACACATATCCTTTCTTTCTTATACATGTGGGAATGAATGACATTGCCAAGTGGAGCTTTGAAGAAACACATCTGACGTTGAAGCTTTAGAGAGGAAAGTCAAGAACTTTGGGGCCCAAAGTTTTCAATTCTTCTAGTTCCTGGAAGAGGGATGGACAGGGAAAGGAAAATGCTCCTGGCCATGAAGGTGGTGCTGACATGAGAGATTTGGATTCTAGAGCCATGGGGTACACTTCCTGGAAGATGGACTGCTAGCAAAGGATGAGTTGCACCTTACAAGGACTAGAAAGAATGTGTTTGGCAACAGCATGAAGAAGTTTATCAGGAGGGCTTTAAACTGAATACCTGGACATAACAGCAGACAAAGGCTTATGTACCATAACAGGGGGAGCAGCTCTAACAGTGCCCAATCATAGTCTTCCAAAAAAAAAAAAAAAGGAAGAAAGCTAGAGTATACAGCATGTGGTCTTCAGTGTCTGTATGCTAAAGCCCAGCGTATGGGAAACAAACAGCATGAACTTGAACTCTTAATACAGGACATGAATATACCCTGATAGGTATAACTGAAACTTGGTGGGATGACTCCCATAACTGGAATTCAACACTTGAAGGATAAAACCTGTTCAAGAAGAACAGAAGGAACAGAAGGGGAGTGGAGCCTCACTACACATTAAAGATACATATGTCTGCCCAGAAATACAGGAGGATAAGCTTAGTGGCCCCATCAAGAACATCTGGATTAATATATATGGAGCAAGGAATAAAAGGAACACAGTAGTTGGAGTCTCTTACCAACCATCCAGTCGTAGAGAAACTGAAAACTGCAGACCAATCAGTCTGACATCAGTCCCTGGTAAATTCTGGAACAGATTAAAAAACAGGCAGTCTTGAAAATGCAGTGATTACTCGAAGCCAACATGGATTCCTCGAGAACAAACCCCGTCAGACTAATCTGATTTCATTTTTTGACTGGAAAAATTCCCTGATGAACTGTGGGAATGTTGTGAACATATTCTATCTTGACTTCAGCAAAGGTTTTGACAATGCCCCATGATATCCTGATTAGCAAACTCACAAAAAGTGGGCTAGATGGAACAACAATCAGGTGGATCCACAGTTGGCTACAGAATCAGAATCAAAGAGTGTTCATCAATGGCACCTTCTCAAACTGGGGAGAGGTAACAAGTGAGTACCACAGGGTTCTGTCAGACCTGGGCGCAGCACTGTTCAACACTTTCATTAATGACTTGGATGAGGAACAATGATCAGATTTGCAAATGACACAAAGCTGGGTGGATTGGTAATATCCTGGAAGACAGAAAGACAATTCAGAGTGACCTTGATAGGTTGGAGCACTGGGCTGAAAACAACAGAATGAAGTTCAATAAGGACAAACGCCAAATTCTGCACCTAAGGAAAAGAAACTAGATGCATTGTACAAAATGGGGAACACTTGACTAAACAGTACTGCAAGTGAGAAGGATCCTAGAATTGTTGTAGGTCACAAGCTGAATATGAGCCCACAGTGTGATGTGGCTGCAAAAAGGGCAAATGCTCTTTTAGGCTGCATTAATAGAAGTATCACTTCCAAATCACGTGAAGTACTTGTTCCTCCTTACTCTGCACTGGTTAGACCTCACACTGTGTCCAGTTCTTGGCACCACAGTTTAAGAAAGATGCAGACAACCTGGAAAGGGTTCAGAGGGGGCAACAAGGAAGATCCAGGGACTGGAAACAAAACCCTTTGAGGAGAGATAAAGAGAACTGGGCATGTTTAGCCTCAAGAAGAGAAGACTGAGGGAAGATATGATAGTACTCTACAAGTATCTGAAATGCTGTCGCAAAGAGGAAGGACAGGATCTCTTCTCAGTCATCCCAGAGTGCAGAACACAAAATAGTGGCCTCAAGTTACAGAAAGCCAAATTCTAGCTAGATATCGGGGGGGGGGGGGGAATCCTGACTGTTACGTTAGTGGGGCCAATTACAAAGAAAGGCTGTGGGTGGTCCCTCACTTACAGACGTTCAAAAAGTGTTTGGACAGCCCTTTGAGAGGAATGGCCTTTTTGCCCCTTCCAACTTTACCATTCTATGGTTCTATGAATCTGGATGACCCATTTGTATAGCTAAAGTTTGGGGCAGTTTGAAACTCCGAAGTCTTAGCTGCCAAAATAAAAATAGATGCATTTTGGATCCATAGAAACAAAAATAGATGCAAAAGACATCCTGTGGAATCTCAGACTATTATTAAGCAAGAACCTCAGTGGCCAACCTGGGGTAGGTTTAGGCATAAGGAATGCAGCTTGGTTTCTCTCCAGGCTTGCCCACAAGACTTTGAAGTTGGTTCTCACACGTTTTGACAGTGAGGTAGCACTGATGATTTTCACAATCATGGACCTAGGTGGTACTGTTCCAGCTGTTATAAATAGAACAGATCTAGTGAACCAGCACACTAATTGCTCAAAACTTTGAGTTTTTATACTATTTAAACTAAGTTTCATAAGAACAATGGAACATCATTCGTGGCATGGCAGAACTACAAAGAGGTGAAGCAGCAACTTGCAGGTGATTTCAATAGCTCTTCTGGCTTGAACAGTGAGGCTGAGACAACACTTTGGTGGAGGTAATCCTGCATGTAAAGGGGAGCACAGTGAGGCCATTTGGCCACCTAACAGAGGGTATAGTTCTTGCAGCTATTCATGGGTTGTGTTCTTTGAGGCACTGAAAATGCTTCCATCTGTACCTGGATCACGCCTTGGGAAGTCACTGCAGACTAGCAAATTCATACAATATTTCATGAGCATTTTGCTTCTCTTTCACTTGAGAACCACTGTAATATGGGAGGGCCGGTGTGGTATGATGGTCAGAGTGCTGGACTGGGAACCCAGAAGATCCAGGTTCTGGTCCATACTGGCCAGTCACTGACTCTCAGCTTAGCCTACCTCACCTGATAAATAGAACTGAGTCAGCTATCTTGGGCTATATATATGCAGTGTAATGATAATAATCTTTCAATATTGTATAGGTATAGCTTTTCTGAAGCCAGGTTTGCTGAATTTGACCTTGTCTACATGAATGGCAGGGCCCTTATGAGAGGATATTCCAACATTATTCTTCCCACCTTGGCTTAGGTGAAGATTTCTTAATATGACCATCTTTTTTTCAGGTAGCCTAGTATTTTTTGGCACTAGTATTGCCTGCTAATGTATCCCAAATTATTTCTTGTATTTTTCACTATATATTGTGCCTATGTTGTATTGCTAATATTTCCCTGATCTGTGTAATAAGTAGGAAGAGGAGCAGAAATGAGCAAGCTTTGGAAGCATCAGCCGTTGTATATAAGCAGCAGGCAGGGTTGCACTGACACAAGGGGGCTGACATTCTCAATAAAGATCTTAACTTTTTCAAGTTAGTGAAAACATGTGACTTTAATTACTGAAATAAGCTACTCCAAAAAACAAGCCCTGGTGGAAAACACGTACTCTTTGCTGCTCTGTTCCTTGCTTTTTACTGAGGATAACTTCATGATACCAAATATCCATCAAGGTGCTCATTTGACTAAAATAACTATCCTATAATTGGGTTTTTTTAATCCCTTTGGTTCTCAGTCTGTAATTCATGTCATACCTTAAAAATTGGCAACAAAGCCACAAATTGTAATGATGGTTTCCTGCCTTATGCTAAGGCACACACTAATAATCTGTGAGCCATATTAAACATTGGCTTGGGGATTTCTGGATGTGTGATTTAAGCAATTTTTAATTGTTTTATGTAAACCCATCTTCATCATGGCCAACCACAACAAAACTGTTTAGTGAATATTATTACTTAAAAAGGTAGTATATCATTAAAACACAAATCCTCTTTATTATCAGTGTGAATGAATTTTGCTTATACTTGAAATTATCAGCATCCTGCATAGTTAGGACATTATCTTGGGCTGGAGACATCTGGGTTTCATATAACAGCCCTGAATAAAGTTTATTTTAAAAATCATATGGTAACTCGTGTTCAAAGGAAGAGCTTCCAAAAATGCATGTTTTACCTGTGATGAAGCATATAGATAACATGAGATTTAAGCAACTGGCACCCTCTCTGTCCCCAACCCAGCCCAACGCCAGTTCCTTTACCAAAAGAATGCTTTTGTGATTCTGTTTCTTCTGAATGTAAAGGAAGGTTGGTTATTGGAGCAGGATCATTTGAAAACGTAATTTTTCCCTTCTCTGAAAGTTCTTTCACATTTGCTAGAGGGTAAAAACATCAAGAGATTTTTTGATAGTGGGTCAAAAATGCCCTTTACAGTTTTGCATAAGGTGGAGAGGACAGACTGACATCGCTAATGGCCTGAAAAAAGAGTGAACTGCATAGATATGTGAATAGACGGTACCATAGATTGTTCAAAACTTCAACAACAATAGTAAATAGAAAAGCAGATGAGCAGTCTATGCTGCACTGCCCCTGGACAACCTCTGTCATTCCAGTGTAGCATGCTTTGCTTTGTTCCATATTCTCTGGGACAAGCAGAGTTTGAAAGTCAGTAGTGTCCTCTTGGGCTGGGCATATTGGCTGAGTTCACACATAACACTAAGCCCTGCTGTGCAGTTACCACACACCATGGTTTCTTAACCTTGGGTCCTGGGTTAAGACAGTCATGTGGTTTCCATACATGCATGCTTTCCATCTTTCCTCCTAATGGCAGCCAGTGTCCCATCAGCCCCCATGGCTGAGATTCAGTCCCAGCATGCTCAGTTGCTGTGTCACCTGCTTCTCCCCCATTGGCCCACATACTCCCTGCTCCTGCTTTGGTTGGTTGGTTGCTTTCTCTGCTTAGAAGCAGCAAACACGTACTCACTAGAGACCCCTGTGCTGCCATGCTCTGCGCCAATGTGCAGTGTGCAAGCACACCCACCTGCAGCCCACTCCTCCTTCCCAGTCTCCTGTGCTTCGTATGTGTCCAGCTCCCCTGTGTGCAGGACTTATGCATGCTTCCTCCTGCAGCCAGGCACATGGAGGGCATCAGCAGGGATGCCCATACTAGGAACAGAGGTGTTGTGTCCTGTTGGAAAGAGTTTCCCAAGGAGCAGGGGAGAGAGCACAAGCGCATCTGCCTGTAAAAAATTCTTGACTGGCTTTTGGAAAGGTGTTTGTCCTGCAGCTGTGCGTGGGGGTAGGGAACAGCAGGGCTTACTGACAGCCCCACAGAATGTCAGGGACAAGATAGGAGCATAGTGGAGGGCAGGAGACAGAATGGTTTACGTGGGTTTTTCAGAGCGAGTGCCCTCTTGGCAATGCCTGCATGCAGCCCATGTGCTCCACTTGTGCAGAGCAACTTTCACTAGCTCTGAGAGTAGAGTGCAGCCATTTCAACATGATGCTCAGGTGAATGACACTCACGGCATGGCAGCAACCAGACAGAAGGGCCAAGCATGGCAGTCCCCAAGGCCGCTGCTGCTGCTCCTGTTCCTGCTTCTGCTGAAGGCAGCACAGGACGATGTTCTGCTGTTGCTGGGATTCCAAACTGGCAGGTAAGCTTCAGGAAGGCAAGAGGCCAGCAGGGAAGAAAGGGAGAGCAGTGGCTGATCATAGTGCAACTGCCTCAGTAGTTGCTAGGGAGACCTGGATAGTAGAGGTGCAGCTGGAACATCTGTTGCTGTCATGGCCACTCTTGCTGCAGAAATATGGAAGCCACACAGAAACATGGAAGCTGGTACACACAAACATGGAAGCAGACACACAAACAAGCCTTGGTGAAGTGAGGAAGCCATTCCACATGCTGTTGGTTGTCTCTCTGGTTCCATGGAGACCATCCTTGCCTTCACCACTCTTGCTGAATTAAGACATCATGGGCTAACCATCATTCTAACCATGCCACAGTTTGTCATTACATGTGAACATACCCATGCAATAAAACTCCTAGGAAGAAGGTAGAAAGAAAATGGACAGATTTCTACAGGCTTCATGCAGTGAGAGGATAGTATTACTATAGACCTAGAGAGCTTGAATTAAAATTAGGAAGATCAGCATGCAATAATCTTTAGACCAAATAATCAGTTTGGATCAGGGTACAGCAAGATGTTTACGTAGGGCTGAGAAAAACCTTACATGCAAGCCTACTGCTGTGCAGGCAGACTAAATCACACAGTTTTCATCACAGAAATACAATGCAATCATCCTTCAGCTGGGAGCAGGAGTGGTGATTTGGCTGTAAAGACGCTTCCAGGTGGTATAAAGATTTTAAATGCTATAGCAGCAGCTTGACTTGAATTCACAAAAATACTGCTGTGAGCCTGCACTATGTCTATGACAAAGTGCAAGCTAACAGCAATTCTTTTGTGGGTTCAACTCAAGATGCTGCTGTAGCATTTAACAACCTTATGCCACCTAGATCAGGGAAAGTTACCTTTATTTGAAAAGTTTAAGTGGGGTGAGAAAGGGAAGAACAAATAAAATGCCTATCAGGAGAGAAAGAAAGATGAGGAAACTATACTTTAGATAGTTTAAGTTTCCAACATTTGACAGGTATCATAGAGTTCCACCAGCTGCCTTTGTTTCCTATAGCCTTGTGAGTGCAATTTGATAATTTTGGTCTATAATAAAACTCTAAATACTTGCACCTAAATACTTAGGAGACTGCCTGCCTTCATGTACTTCTTGATTATATGAGTCATTTATTACATTTGTACTGTGAGATTCCTGCAGTAGCATTTTGATTGCTCCTCTCATATTATAAATTCCTTAAGATCAAGCCAGTGCTCAGCTGAATATCAGCCAGAACCTGGTTCTGGGCAGTTATAGTACAACAATGGAACCAATAACCTAGGGAGGTTGTGGACTGTCCCAGACTACAGGCATGCAAGATGCAACTGGGCAGCCTGCTGAGAGGGATGGTTAACTTGGAGTCCTGCATTGAGCAGAGGGTTGGACCTGATGGCCCCTCCCAACTATGCTGTTCTATGATTCTTTGTAATACGCTTTTATTTAGCTTGACATACACTAGCAGAATCAAGCTCATATTGATGATTTTCGTGTATTTTCAAAACCAGTTGTATATCACTGATTTCCTTACATTGGTTTACATAAAATACTTATTTAGCAAAATTGCATAAAATATTTTTACATTAGGTATAAAAACACAATTACCCTGTTGCAGGTATTAGCTGAGGACAGTCCGACATCTGTACCATCTCTGCGCTGCATATATTTCCAGGAGGAAATGGGGTAGGGAGCTAAGTTTCTCTCAGCTCAGTGCAGTTAGTGTAGGCGAGGCAAGTTGGTGAAAAGGTGGTATGTATCCCCTTATATAGAGAGCACTCCTCTATTTACAGGGCTAGTAGATGGCTTTCTCTTCTGAAGGAGTCCTCTAAGTCTGATTTAAAGATAATCATCAGAAGGAATGGCTGGGTCTCAGAGTTGCCCATCCACGGTTCCTATACAGCAGGCAATGCAAGGCATGCATGTCCCCTAGTCACAGCTTTTCACACTACCATAAAATGTACTGTTTTCCTATTTAAATTGTAGTGTTTTTCTAAAGTTTTGTCTGTATTTTCAAATTGGAAAGGCATAGTCCCGAATCACATGGGGAGCCTCTAGGTACTGAGTAGGCATTCCTCTTCAAACGGCTGCCTTGCACAAGTGCAGAGCAGCAGAAACAAGCCAGGAGAGGCCAGGGCTGGAGCACTCTTCCATGTGTGGACTGTATGCAGATCCTGAATGTCTGTATAGGGCTCCAGACTCAGGACCAATCCATCTGACAAGTTTTGATGTGGCAATGAAGCCACTGCAAGTGGCATTTTTGTTGGAATGGTGACCTGTACCAAACACTTTAAAACTGCCCCACCTTCTTTTAGCTTAAGTCTTTCACTGATGTAGCAAAACCTTATTGCAAAACTAGCATATACTGAAACTGTCTTGTAACCTTCACAAGATTGGTCATCCCACTAAGAAAAGGTAACTGCTCATTTCACTGCAGCAACTTCCTGTAGGAAAGGCCGTACGAAACGTTCCTTCTGTCATTGTTCAGGATGCAATAGCTATAGATCTGGGCTTGGATCACCTGCACTGATGGAAGTCTTCCTTGCCACTCCTTCCCATGGCAGACCCCTCAGCTACCTGATAATGCCCCACAGAGCATTAGGGCTGAGGCGTGAATGCCAGAAATCAAGTGGGAACACTTTCCACATTTGGAATCCTTCCTCTTGTTGAGTCCAGTCTCTCTGGTCCAGTCTTTGAATCCAGTGATAGAGGAAATGGGATGTCTCCATTTAGTCCTTGGTTATCTTGGCTCAGAACCTTCACTACTCCATACCTCATGCTACTGAAGGATTACTTCTGTGTGGGTCATTCTGCGCTTTACATAAATTGGCCAGACTTAGTTTACATGTCAAGTTAGCAGTCTTAATTCTGAATATGGGGACCCGACTCTCATTTTGATAATGCTTGATTTGGAAAGTCATGGCTGTGGAATGAAAAGCAGGAAACGCTCCTTTGGGACCGAAAATATGTCAGGGGGAGGGGGGGTAAGAGAAGTTCTGCATGGGCATACTTTGCTGTAAACAAGCACCTGCAAATGGTTACTCTTTGGAGTATCCCTCTTGGACTCACATATTAAAGCTGTCATCAAAGTAGATCTGATTATTTTGCACATGGCTTTCCTGAAAGGATGTTATGATTTTCTAGATGTTTGGTGGTTGGTGATAAATTAGGCTTTTATGATGTCATGTGAAAGGCCATTGCTTGAATTTCCTCTTCTGCTCAGCATGCTGAGGAATACATTTTGGAGACCTTCTCTGAATGCAAAAGTATTCCACCTTCTTTTATCTTAACCCTTTCATTCATCATTTGGTTGGTAAAAAAGCAAATGCATATTAGAAACTGTTCATAGTTTCAGAAGATATATATTTATTTAGCTGTTTAATTATAATACAAATCATGCAGAGCTTCCCACTAAAACTCTGTTATATCACAATAAAAAACAAGAAGAAGAATAAAGAACAGGCAATGCTGTTGTAAATGAAGCATGCCCATCAGTTGGGAGTAAATTCAAATTTATTGGCTTCTTTCCTAACTCCTCAAATTCATACAGGCCTAGACTACAGATCACCATCATGTTGTCCCTATGTGATTTTAATAGGGACAGCAGGATTTGTGACTATCCGTCAGAAATATGTGGAGAAAATACCTCTCACCCTGAAAATACACTGTTACAAGATATCCATATAAATCACAGCCTCTCTACATGTTTTAAAGTATTTGTGTCCTTCAAATGGGCTATTTTGCATGCCTTCATTTTTCTAAGAGGTAGAGTTCTAGGAGTATCATGAGAATAGTTCAGCAGCATCATTTTTCATCTACTGAAAGTTACAAGATCTGACTTTTATCAGTGATTAAGGGCAGTGTCAGGTGAAGGACTTTGTATATTATTCACAGCACCATAGATCTGGAAGAGAGTGGCCACTATACTGTGATGCAGAACAATCCATCCATTAGTTTCCCATATATAAGTATGATCCGAACTATGAAGTATTTCAAGTCAAGAAGATGCCTTGTAGGAATGAATCCGTGGGAAGTTTTTTAGGACTCTTAGATACCTTGAGCTAAGGAAGGGTGCTACCTAATGTAGCTGCATCACTGAAGGGATGGGATTGGCATATACCAAATTACTCTTGCCTCACCATTTGGAAGCTGAGATTATTGGGCAGCCACTCTCCTGTCATATCACAAAAGGGTAAGGAATGCCTGCTTTCAGGGGCCAGGTGGGCCAAATCAGAGACCAGGGAAGAAGCAAAGGATGCGGTTCTACAGACATGACTTGAGTGACAACACAGAAATAGTAGCTGCCAAATAACCATACATGCATTTAGTTTTAGTATGTTTAATATAAGTCATATGCTGATTTTGGTAGGTTAGCTGTAGAACTGGGCATAGAATACATTTGAGGTGCACATAAGAGTTGGGGAATATGTATGGATAATTTCCCTGTGAAAGAGGGAAAATACATGATTTGCTGTTGAAAGAAAAAGTAGGATGTAAATCTGATGATTCTGAATATTTGTGTTTGGCAGTACTTATTTATCTCATTTTCATCCCACCCAATAGCTAAAGATCTCTGGGTGGTTAACAGATGTCAAAATACACTCAGAGAGAGAGTACCAATGCACTTTGGTCCAATTCGTGTTTCTCTTTGACAAAATAAAGTATCTACAAGTGGATTGTAGCATGTCAGTTTCACATGGTAAATACGGTGCTTGAATGAATAGATGAGGAATACATGAGAGAGCTCGGGAGATTTCTGATGAGTACACCTTGATTGCCAGCGTTTCACTGTGGTGCAGCAGGTTGCAGCTGGCAGTATGCTCAAACAACATATTCCATGAATACGTCACAGGACCTGACATAATAAAACTATCCTCCTGCTGACTTTATCCCATTCAAATGTTTTAACTTAAGTTTCCACAAAGAGAATAGGAAAAAAAGTTAAAGCTACACCTGTTTCTTCTATGCTAGGAAAGCATAAAGAGGGTCTAATCTTAAGATTGTTGAAATTAATATTGACTTTAGTGGTCTTCAGTTCAGCCTTCCCATGAGAGGGTTATCTGGATAATGAACATTTTTTAGCAAGTGAAGCAGTCGAACAATTTGGCCTCTCTTTACATTGCCAACCGTAAGATTAGCTTGACATAAGCCTGAAGATAGGGTCTGCAGATGCTCTCTGGAGCGAAAGATACACTTTCTGCCCTTGCTTCCATCAAAGCAATTCAGCTGCACAGCACATGGTGCCAGCCCTCTCTGTTTTGCTCCATTTGCCACTTTATCTCCATTGTCAATGTGCTTGTCAAAGTCCTTGCTGACTTACTCTCTTTCCCTGAGCTGTAGTATTGTTTTACTACGGATGGCATTCTCTTGGCCCCCCGAATGGACAATGCCACTAGTTTCGGCTTCCTGAACAAACCAGGCAGTTTGCTGTTTTCTTCTTGTCTCTTATCACTCCCTGTCACTAAAGGAGAGGTCTAGATTCAGCTTGCATTTGTGCTGATACATTGCGGTATGGTGGAAACTTGGAGTGACATATTCATTGCCATTAGCATCAGCCTTATGTTTATTACTTCTTTGGAAGTATGAACCTTGCCTTTTTGGAAACATTAGCCTAAAGATTAGCAGGCAGGTGTTTGGCAAATGATAAAAAAAGAATGAGCTTAAATTTCCTGACTTGTTACTGATTTAGCAGTATTGTGTAAACCTTTTAATAGGAACTAACCCTAAGTTGTGCTGATTATGACCAAACCCATGAAAGCAATGGAGCGGCTCAGCTGAATTGTTACTAATGAAAGACATCTTTATTTTACCCCATCCTGCCACCAACCCCCCCCCCAAAACAAGCAAACAACAGCTGATTTTTATGTATGTTTTTAAAGAAGTGTGTCTTTGCTCACATTAGGAAATAGTTTAACCTTTCAGTGCACATGAAACCACTTTATATCTTGAGTTCAGTAGGAGCGGCCTGTATTTTCTGTCATTTGGGGGAAATTCTGCTTGCCTAAAAATAGATAGATAAAATAGATACATGATATTTTCAAAGCTTTTGTTCCAAGAGCTGAGATTAGCCAGCTCACAGTACATTAAAACAAATTAGATGAAGAACCAAATTCACCATCCTTCTTCTATACCCTTGGTATTGTGCCTTTTCTACAACTTTACATTCTAAAAATTGTGAAGGAAAAAATGAAAAATGAATGCCATTCATAGATACCCTTCACAAATCCCTAAAGAAGTTTAACAGCCATTACATGTTCAATCTCAGCCTTCTTTGCTAAGCAGTACTGACCTTCACTCTTCCTTTAGAGTCCTGTTCTTTGGTGATGCTGAGTGAGGGTGATAGGAGTTACAGTCCAGTATATCTGTGGGGCAGTGGGCTGAGGAAATCTGCCTTATAGATGTAGTGCTTGCTTCAGAAGCATTACAAATGTTCATTGTGTTATAACACACTTCCATTTGGAATGGTAAAAGTTCTGGGGCAAGAACGCCAAGGTTTAGTTTCTCTCAGAAGACAGTAAAGGATGAGAATTTTGTGGTATTTTTAATTGTCTCTTACAAATATAAAGGCAGCATATATCAGACAATATCCATTATCTCAAGCTGGAACGTCTCAGCACAAGGACTAATTTCAACCTTTTAAAAAAAACCCTTTCTACACTCTCCTCCTTTAGCAAAAGGATGTATTACCTTTTGAAAGTTGGATTAGGAGCCACCAGGGAAAAAGCATCCTCAGTCATTAAGAATCATTAACATTAGTTTGTCAGATTGTGCTTTAAGTCAGATCAGAAGGGTAGACCAATTCAAAGTAACTGAGATAGAGCAAATGCATGCTAACACCACATCAGTCAGACAGGGCTTTAAGATGTTCCACCCAAGAAGCTCCTACAAATGCAAATGTTAAATATGTTGTTAATTTTCTCATATTCATTATTAAAAGAATCAAGGATTTCAGATGCCACCCATCTAATAGTAATCTATGTTATAGGCTGAATATTTTCTATATAAATATTATCCAGCCCAGTGACACAGATATGGGTTTATGCAAATTGTAAGCTAAGGCTGATTAACTGCACAGAGGATTTCTGGCTTATCTAGAGCTAATTGCTGTGGCTGGAAAAGACTGCAATTTAAAATCCCCATTTATAATTCTTCAGTAAGCATTATCTGTTTTTCTGTAACAAGGTCTATGTGTTTGGCTTCTTTCTCTGAACTCTTTAAAGTAAATAGACACATGTACAATTAAAAACTGTAGTTAGCTACCCTAATCCCTTTATTATTATTATTATTATTATTATTATTATTATTATTATTATAACATTTCTATGCCGCCCCTTGCCGAAACCTCGGGGCGGCTTACAACATGGGATAGAATTCTGAATATATGTCATACCCCTTTCCAAGAAAAACCCCTTCTTTAGACAGAATGTGCTGTGGGTTTGGCTATGTCTTAAATGAAATTGCCTTCTGTGCTTGCTTGGCTGCTCAGGGAAACATGGATGTGGCACGTGGCATGATCCTCTGTGGCAGCAAAATGCTTAGGTACCTCCTCCTTTGCATTTGCCGGCCACTGCCATATGGCCCAGGAGTAGGGTTCAGATTCAAATGAGCAAACAAACAAACTTACCTTGTCCTTTGTGCAACTGCACTAGCAACACCCTGGGAGGCTCGTGCTATAAAGCTTTCAAATGCTTTGCTAAAGAAAATTGAATTAGACAGTAATAAATTGCACAGTGAAACCAGATCATTCACCTATGAACTAAAATAAAAGCTATGATGACACCCAGAACCAGAACTCAGGAAATGGGATATTTACTTAGAAATGGTTTGCATTTTTCTTCCATCTTTCATTGCTTCATTTAAACAAAAAAAGAAAAGAACCCAGACCACACTCTACAACCAGTCCTTTGAGACAAAAGTATGTGCCTTTTCTAAAACTATAAAACTGAACTGCCATAAGATCAAGTTTAATAAATGTAATTGTGTAGCATTTGACACTTAAACCTGCAATTACAAAAACAGAGAAGGGCTTTTTAAAAGCCCTAGTAGATAAACTCATGCTTTTCCCTGGCCTAGAGAGATCGTATCACAGTTAAGTGAATTTAAATTGGTGGGAAATTTGTATAGTAGTGTTAAACAGCAACAATTTGGCTGTTCACTTTTAGCTGCCTCAGTAAGTATTTGGTTTTACATAGCCAAGAACAGGTTGTAACTCACATTTTAAACATGCATTATTTAAGGCTTCCTTTTCTTTTCATAAAACTAAGATTAAATGTATTTTGTTCTAAAACTTAGATGAAATACATCACTGTTTTGTTCTGAAAACATATTTTTTATTTGTTTAGATACAGACCAGTTCCTGAAAGCAAAAATGCTATTTTTGTTGAATACTGTAGATTACTCTCCATACTGTAATAAATTTGATGAAAAATCACTTTTTGGTTTTCTTCTGCAAATATACACCCTGCCCACTCCCTTGTGTATTTTAAGAGCCTGGTGGCAACAAAGCAAAACTGTTGTAGGAAAAACAGACAATAGACGAGTCTGTGCTATGAACTCAGATTCATTTTTGTTGGGCCACAGAAGAAACGGAAAAGTGGCAGGACTGTGTTTGACCTGGTCAGCTGACTTTTGATAAGCAGATTTTTACTTTGGGGCCCTCATCTTCACCTTTTAGAAATCTCATTGTGCCATCAAGTAAAGTCCTGGGACAGAGCTTCAATCTACTTCTGGGCTGATGTTCAGAATAAATCTGGAAGCTTAGTACTGTTCAGTTTTAACAACGCAGCTGAATTGTCTTTTTCACTTCTTTTTCAAGAAGTATATTTCTTCAATTTACATTGTAGTTAAGTGCAAGTTCTTTGTTTTTCATAGTATGAACTATTTGGAGAAATACAAACAACTGGCCACAGCAGTTGCAAATGCAACCATTCATACATTTATTCAAGAGATGATTGAGTTGCATTCATTCTAATTGCCTTCATGTAATTATTTTTATTTCTATATGGTAATGAATGACTTATAAGTAACAGTGGTTTCTAACAGTGACAAAGACTGGCATGCAGGGGGAATGGTAGGAATCTTGGCAGGAAACCAGTTCATATAAGTATTTTAACAAGTAAGGATAAGAATGTATTTGCATTTTCTATTATAATAAATGAAAAAACCCAGGTCATCAGAATGTTTTTTCTCTTTTTAAAAAAATCATATTCCTTCTATCTTGTATTCCCGGGACTTACATGTGCCATCCATCTTACAGTGTCCACATTTCTATACAATCACTTGGGACCAGGCCTTTACACTTAAAGAAGAAAAAATGAAATTCAAAGCCTTATAATTTGTTCTGATATGGGGGGTGGGGCACCAACTAGTTTCACTTGTTAAGCTGTGTCTCAGAACTGTGGTGTTTT
This sequence comes from Varanus komodoensis, assembly GCF_004798865.1. Classification (NCBI taxonomy): domain Eukaryota; kingdom Metazoa; phylum Chordata; class Lepidosauria; order Squamata; family Varanidae; genus Varanus; species Varanus komodoensis. Next base: position 926,080 of record NW_025335439.1, read on the forward strand.
AGCAGCTCTTAAAGTGATTGCTTGCATGACCTGTGCTTGAAAGAGAACATTATAGTGTCACGTTTATTTTTGGAGTTACTCCTGTAATTTAACAGGCATGGCAAGGGATGTGCAAGGTGTGATGCATTCATCTGAAGCTGCCCTGCTGCTAGCAATTTTTGGGATGTGTAGTAACGTCAGTGTGTTCTTCTTCAAAGTACTGATGCTTTACAATGCAGAGAGCATTCTAAAGGGCCTGTGCAGTCACTCTTCAATGCTGCCTCCTGGTGAGTTGTAAGCACTTTGACTGCAAGGAGCTGCAAAGCTGGAAAAGAGGGGGGCTGCATTACCAACACTCCGCCAGAAAGACTGTGGGTGGAGGAGTCTGCAGTGGAACTGGAGTAAGGCGATGTCCATCAATGCTTTTGCAACCATTGCCTTGCCTTTTTAGCTCTGTTGCAAGCTGAAAAGGGATCAAGTGGAAAATTTCTTTAGCAGAGGTTTTCCTCTCACTCTGCTAAAAGGCGAATTGTTAACAATGTCTGTGAAGTTTGAATTGCTCTATGAACAGTGGCGAAAAGAAACAAATAAAATAGCCTGGCATTTTTTTTCTGTCATAGGATTTTCTTCAAGGTGATTGCACCAAAGCAAAGCAAAAACTCAACTGGAAACCCAGAGTCAGCTTTGATGTAAGTTTTCCCCGTTTGAGAAGCAAAAGCAGAATCTTTTAAAACTCACAGCTAAAACAAAATGACATGTTTACTGCATTTAAATCTTGAATGTTTACAATTAAAAATTCAGGTGCTCCTGCATAGTAAGGAAAGTTCTAGTAAATAGATCACAGTTCTCCGGAAAACTATTTCAGTGAGACTGTCAGGGATGAGCAATAAATTGATTGCAGCTACAGTGGAACTTCTGTTCCTAGCCTTCTATGTTATCCTATTCCCGCAGTAGTAAAACGCATTTATTTCAGTGAGAATTTTCCTAATGGAAATATGATCCTGCCTTATTCATTTGAAAAAGCCCCATGGAGATCAATGGACCTTACTTCTGTGTAAGGAAGCATTTTGAAGAGTTTAGGTGCAATCCTATGTATGGTTAGAAAAACAAATGCCTACAGTTTCCAGCATTTCCCAGCCAGCACTGCTGTAAGACTTTTTTTTCTTTTTTGCTGGGGGTGTCTAAACTTGCATGGGATTGTGCCCTTAACTGGCTTGAACAGGAGAGAGCTAAGCATGTATTTAACTAGATATTAAGGTGCTTGAGGCTCCATGCTTACTTGGAAGTAAGTCTCACTGAATTCAGTAGGACTTAATTCTGAGCAAAAATACATGGATCTGACTTTGTCATGTTCTTTGACTAGGGCCTGTGTCCTTAGAAAAACATTGTACACAGGGAGAGAAACATTATGTAGATCTTCATGAGATGACACAGGCCTTGAGGGGTTATTAATTGTTGCAGTGAGTTAGTCAGTAAAGTTGGTGCAACTTGTACAAGCACACTCTACACAATAGTCGCAATGATAATTAGTAAATTATCTGGGGAAGTATTCTATTTCCCAAAGCAAGTCTGGGGCTGGATCATGTCTCCCAAAGCAGACCTGCAATGCTCAGGAAACAACAAATGAAAAATGAATGCACATTTATGGAAGCAGTAACAGCCCAAGACATTTTGATCTCTGAGGGCAAAAATCCAAATGAAGCTCACTGTGGCAGCAGAAACACCAAAATAGTTTAAAGAATTGAACACTGACTGTCCTTTAAAAGCAGTCTAAAGTGTGCTGCCTGGCTAATGATAGAACTAACTCTGGCAGGCACAATCCCTTGATCGTGTAAATATATCTCAAAAGGTGTTTGAGCCGGGTGCCAGCTAGGAAAGAGCAGCCACCAGAAGAGAGGAGAGGTATCGCTTTCACTCTCAGAAAGAGCCTCACATGGGTGTGTGTGTGTGTGTGTCTTCCTTCCCTCTCTCTGGCAGGAGCTGGTGAAGGAGATGGTGGAAGCAGATGTGGCCCTTATGAGGAACAACCCGAATGCATGAATCTGCTCCTCTTTCCATACCTGGTCCTTCCATCCAGACTGTGGCTCCAGGGATGCAGCCTGATTATGAATCATGTGGAAGACACTGATGGGGATGGGGTTGACAATCATGTCAGTGGGTATTGGATGATTTGCTGCCATTTTATTTTCCTGTACTTTTGCAGTGGCTGTCGTTCCAAATTTCAATAATGTATCATGGTGTCAAACTTCTTACAGAAGGGAGGTTGAAGTGGTGTTTTCCCTCCTGATTATGTAGACAGAGAGTTATAGGCTACTTGCCATTCAAGTTCATTTTCTTTTGATAGTAAATATATTTCCATAAATGAGACTTTACAATGCATTTTAATGCGTTCGTCAATCTATGAGGAATCCGGTGAGAGGGAGTTGCATTGCTTCCTGAAATGAAATCTGAAATTAGAGTTTGGAAAAAATCATGAAGCTGGGGGTGATGGATCCTGCCATGGCTGTATTCCACAATGTGATCATATTAAACTCTGAACATTGCATTATACCTCCCATTTCATATTTTACTATTCAGTCTGAAGTTTAAAATTATAAAATGTGTCACACAGAATCCGTATGTGGGTTGCATAGTATTTCCTCCACAGATGTGCTTTTCATATGGGAAAAGAAATGTAGGAAATGTTATTCTATTCAATGGGCCTTACATCTAAAGGCCATGTTTTTGGGCAGTCACACTGTTATTTGTTCAAGAAATGTTCAGAAGGCCCCAGTTATTTTGCCTGCCCTTCCCACTACTAGTATCCTTTAAAATGTGGGTAACTGCTCCATGCTATTTGCAAGTGCCTCACTCTTTGCCCCTGCCGAATTAAGGCGTCTTTACAATGGCCCAGGAAAGCCTCTTCTCCTTCACCTCTCCCTGCGGTATTGTGTGCAACATGTTGGAGGACCTATGACAATAAGCCTCTCTGTGCAGCACCCAAATTCTTTCCCACAACTGAGTTATTCACATCTCATCCTGTTTCTGCTTACTATAATTAGACATAGAGGAGCCTGAAGCAGCCACAAAGATGGCCTTAAAAGATTAAAAATGGAGGAGGGAAATCCAAACTTGAACTGTTTGGTGCCAATGTCACCAGGTTGTGCGGGTAACATCGGTTCCCATCCTTTCCTCTTCCTGTTGCTGGTCATTTTATTATTTCATTTATTCTCCGGTTAACCATCACCCTTGGCTTCTTTACCTTGAACCTGAAGCAGGGAACATTTCAAATACTGTGCCTGCTCGCTGTGCGAAAAGACACTTGCAGCGAACCAGAGCCGCACACGCGCACTCGCGCACTGAACAGTGGCACTCGGTCCCGGCTAGCCCGTGCCGATGGCTGCAGTGCGCGGTGTCGGCCGAACTGGCCACGGGATCCGGGCCCCTTGCTGTAAGTCCAGCGGATCTCTCGCTGGAATTTTATACATATATAGAGGCCCCGTCCTGTCTCGCCAGCTAAGAGGCAAACGGGCCGGCTGAAAGGACACGCGTGTCTGAAGCAGAGAACGGGGCCTTGGCACAATTGCGGAGCAGAGCGCTGCCCTGCAGAGCGAGAGGGAACGGCTGGAAGTAGAGGCGGCTGCCGGTTCCAGGAGGCTGCGAGGAGGCGGGAAGGCACCGGAGGGAGCAGCTCCGCTTTGCCCGCCTGCAGGATGGGGGACGCGCCAGAGAGAGAAGGCTCTTTGTGCGGCCGCAAGCAAGGCGGCGGCGGCGGCGCGGGGGGACGTGTGCGCGAGCGGAGGCGGCGTCGGGATGAGCCCGGGCTGGGAGCGCGCTGAGCTGCCGCGCGGCGGGGCAACAAGAGCTCGCCGAGGCGGAGCTCCCAATTGGGACCAGATGCGTCCTCGAGGCGGCCCCCCGCACCCGCCGCCGCCTGGCGCTCTCGCCGCTCCACACAGGTGCAGGCAAGGGGCTCGGAGAACAAGAGGGGCTCTTGTCTGGCTCCGGCGAGGAGGGGCGTGCCGCCTCCGGGCTTGCCAAACGGCGAAGAGGCTCCGCCGCCGGGATCGCGCCGGCCTCTGGCTCCCTGCTCGGGGCCTTCTGCGGCAGGGCTTCAGCGCCTGGGGCTCGCGGACGGGCTGGAAGGTCTCTAAGCAAACACGTAGAACCGCCCTTGGGGCCCCGAGAGCAAGGAGGGCTGCGGCTCGGGTCCGTGCGTAGCCACCTTCTCAGGCCATGTGCGGCACCCGTCCCCGGAGTCTGCGGGGTCTTCGCTCTGGAGCTGCCCCCCACAGCCCGCACCCCGGGAGGTGTAGGAGGGATTCAGGCAGCCGCTAAGCGCCGAGCTGCAACGTGGAGCGCCCTAGTACAGCGGGGTTGAGGGAGACTCCCGGCCGCGTCCCAGCCGGGTCGGCGCGGCGTTGCGGCGACCCGCTTGGAGTCATCTGAAAACCGCGCTCTGTGGTTCTCCGCTGCGCTCCAGGACTTGGGTGCTTCGTGACCCGGGCAAGCGGGGGGAGGGGGGCGGACCGTCTGCAACCGAGCGCGCTTCTCTGCCGGGAAGGAACCTCTTGCTTCGAGGGCGAAGTCGGCGTAGCCTGACCCCCAAGAAAATGGAAGGAAGGAAAGGAACCTTGGCGAGGCGCACAGCGGAGCACTCGGTCTCCAGGGGAAAGCGCCGGCTCGCCTACTCGGAAGGAGCCTCCATCGCGAGCAGTGCAACGGAAGGGGCCCTAGCAAGGGGCCTCGCGTCGGCCCCAAGCGCAGGGCTTCATTCCCGTCCGGGCGGCAGTTCGCGCGAAATGTATCTGGCACCGCCAGGAAAGCGGAGCTCTGAAAATGAGGTGCAAGAAGCTGAGAGACCCTGGGCGGCTCTATTTTCTCACTCCAAGAGCAGACTGTCTAAAAGCTTGGAGTGCTAGCGCCTAATTTTCGGAAATGGGCAAGGATGACAGTGAAGCAGGTGACCCGCTACCCCAATGGCTAAATGATACTAAGCCAAGGAAGGGAGCCGGGCACCGGAAGGCTTTCTTCTCAAGTCCCACTGGTGCGGAACTAAGCCCCGCCAAAGGAAGTCGGGGAAAGCGAGGCGTGAATCAGAAAGGGAGAAAACCCGTGCAGCGCGGGGAGGCTGGCGCAAGGACGCCACCAATGGCACTGGGGTGGCAAGAGGGCGTGAGTGCGGGGCAGGGGACTGTCCTCCTCTACCCCACGTTAAAGTTTAACTGTCGATTGATACTCAACAAAACCGGGTCTCGATCGAGCAAAAGCTGCTTGCAGCTAAGTTCTGCTGGAAAGGTCATACACAACACTCCTGTCCACAGAAGCAATCGCAAATAAACGTCGCTGGGTTGAACCTGTTATTTTTGCCGCCGCCACCATCAACCAGTCCTAATCATTGCAGCAAGTATCAAAATTTTTTTCCTTCCGCTGCGTTTCCCCGCTCCCATTGCCTCGGGACCCCCGGCAGCTCGCGTGGGGTGTGCGTGTGTTGAATGGATTAAAGCCTCGGCCATGCTTTCCACCGCATCAGGTAGTTGCCTTTCCCTGAACCCCAAACGCCCCTCCCCGCGCCGCCCCAGACTTGACGGAGGATGGCAAGCCCGCGGAGTCCCCTCCCGCCCGGCCTCCCGGGCGACTCCCGGCCTGGCATCGCCGCGGCGCCAGGATCACGCGGGCACGTGGCCGTTCGGCGTGGCAACGGGGGCAGACGCCTCCTTACACCCCGCCCGGCGCGCCTCTCAAGGCCCGCGGTTCGGGCGCTCACCGGGAATGCGCGGAGCGTCAGACGTCCAGAATTCCTTGTCTCAGCCCTGGAAGACAGGAGGCCGCAAGGAAATTGCGCGAGACTCGAGGCTGGTCTGGCCCTCCCGAGGGGGTGCTCGGCCGCGAGTCCTCACGTAAGCGCTGCTCGGGACTCCCAGGCGCTGCCCGGTCCTTGCAGGAGGACAGGCGGCTGCGCCCTCGGCACGGAACACGTGCAGCGGCGCTGGCCGGCCCGCGGGCGGGAGGGGCGCCTCCTCCACGGCCCGGAGAGCGGGGCAGCGGGCGTGAGAGGCGCGCCGCCGTGACGTGCCCAGCCTCCCCACGGCTGACGTAGAAACGTCGGGGAAGAAGCGAGCCCGGAAGGCTCCTGGCCGCGGCAGCGACGTGGCCCATCTCATGCGCTGCGGGAGGGGCCCTCCAGCGTCCCGGGCGCTCTCCCGCGCGGCTCTGGGAAGGCGGGCGCTTTGCTGCCGCGAGAGTAACCCTGAAGTAATGGCGGTGCGACCCTGTGCCTAAGCGCGGGCCTCTCCCTGTCCCAGCAGCGGGACCCGTCAGTTCCTCCCCGTCTCGATCCTCCGCCGCACGCACGCACGCACGTCCGCCCGCACGCACGTCCCTTGAGCGAGCGCTTGGGAAAGCATCCCCGGCTCCTCCCGACAGACTGGACTGCTCCCGAGCAAGGCGAGGGCCGCGGGGGCCGGCGCGGAGGCAGAAGAGCGCTTCGCCAAGTAGCCTTTGGGCGCAAGCGGAACCCGGACCGCTCCGAGGTGTCCAGGGCGCCCCTCTCAAGCCTCTTGCCCGGCGTCGAGTCGAGAAGCGGGGCGTGGGGGACCCTACACGGGGAGGCGGCAGGCGCTCTCCCCGCGGCGCCTGGAGACTCGCCATGGCTGCGTTTGCCCCGGGACCCGCTCCGTGCGCGGATGTCCCGGCGCATCCCTGCGTTCCCTTCCCTGTAAAGCCATTAAAGAGCACAGCTATAATGTGATAAACACAGAGCGGCACGAGTGACATTTCCTCTTGATTTGCGCCTGACGAGCTCTCTCTGCTTTCTCGTATAAAAGGGAGGACGGAGGCCCGCGACGCTGGGATGACCTCGCTGCCTCGGCTGCGGAGACTTCTGGTTAAGCTCTGTACGGGAGACTTGCCGTATCAATTAAAGGGTGATATATGATACCTGACGGCTCGTCCCAGACCTAAACTGAAACTAATAGGTGATTAGAACGGAGTCGGAGGGCCCCCAGGACGGACGGGTGAGACGGATGGATTTCGAAAAGTATGAGGTGACCCTCAGAGAGGGAGAAGGAGGGACCGCCGCCTGCCCTGGGCCGAAGAGGCCAATGCGACGGCTCCCCTTGAAGTAGGAAAGCCACGGGACTTATTTGGAACAGGAAAAGGAGGTAGGGGCTTTTAAAGGCTCGGGGCAGGCCAAGTAAATGCTCCCCGGCGCGGGGCTGCGCCGCCAGTTGAGCGCTTCCCAGCCCCGGGAGCAGCGCAGCGGCTCCGCGCGCACCTCCGTCCCCCGCCGCCCGCGCAGTCGGCGCGCAGCCAGCGCCAGGCCGCAGCGGGCGAGCGTCGCCGCCCGGCAAGGGCGCGGGGCGGGCGCGTCTCCTGGGGCGCGGAGGGCGCGAGGGCCGGCGCTGCTCGGATCGCGCCGCAAGCAGCCGGGCCCGGGGGGCTTCCGTAAGTCCGAAGGGAGCGTGACATGCGCGAAGGGGCAGAGACGCCCTCCTCCGGCGGCGGCGGCCGCGTTGCCTGCAGACACAACAAAGCCTTCGGGACGGACAAACGCACCGCGCCGGGGCGAGCGAACAAAGCGGCCGCAGACGCTCCGCGCCGGTGCGGGCGGGGCGCCGAGGCGAGGCAAAGCGAAGCGAAGCGCGCCGCGCGGGTCACCGCTGCCTGCTCGCCTCGCCAAGGCGTGAGCTCCGATGGCCGCGGGGGGCAGAAAGAGACAGCGTGCTTGGGCATCTGCCTTCGAAGGGGGATTTAAAAACCATCCGAGGAGCAGAGCGCTCCTAGCAGCTCCCTGCCACGGAAACTGAAATGCCTGCCTCCCCCCCCCCCCCGCAAAGGGGATCATCCCCAGGACCCTCTTTCTTTCTGAAACTTGTCAAAATCTAGTTCCCCTCCGTCTGCCTTTTCTTAATGCTCACCGTTCTTTTCTAATTTGCTGAGCGAAAAACTCAATTCAGCTACAGAAGCAAAGCTGAGCAGGACTGGGCTCAAGCCCGCTTCGAAGCAAACACGAGAGATGAAGCATTTGCTACCGAAAATCCAGATGGGGAAAGCCATTCTAGGCACGGTTACTTGGAAGTAAGCTCCAAGTATACCTTATCTCAAGCGTGTCCAGTACTGGAGCAGTAGGGAAAGTACATTTCACACGGGATGGTTTTCTCTTCAGAGGCATCGGCATGGATTACACGTGCCGAAGCGCATTTTGCTTTTGAAGCTTTACCGAAAACACCGTTCTTCTATCTCAGAACGCACGTGCACCGCAATTCAATGCGAGTTTACATTCAAGTGAACTGCATCGAGTTGAGTGGACCTTGCTTTACAGAGCGCTAAAATTGCTACCTAAATTGCCAAGCATTTATCTGGGAACCCTCACGCTCGCATCTCATTTAAATTGCAGATACTCCTGTGTAAATTGATTTAGGATGGCTGCGTTGCAGTGCAAACGCATTCAAGTCTCTCTCCGTGGAAGTGAATGTCAGTGACCTCAAAAGGATTTTGAGTAAGGGTATGCAGAATTAAGATCCCGTGCATCTGGGAGTCCTGTGCATATTTTCTTGGGAGTATATGTTACTGAAATTTATTAGGACATACGGCTGAGTAAACATTGCGCTGTTTTAAAGTGGCAATTCTGTAGAAGGCTCAGAGTCGCCTGGAATGCCATCGTTTGTCAGGCACGTTTTATGCACACGGATTTGCTCCTGCTTGCTTACTTAAGCGCAGACACAGTTCTGAGCTCAGCAACCATCGGGTCGGCCTTTCAGCTCTCGGAAGAGTTCATACCTCTAAATGTGTTGGTTTTCCTGCTTTCTCCCAGGGGTGATGGGGGAAGGGCGGGAAGGAGGGGAGGGGAGGGGCAGGAAGAGGGATGCTTCTGTCATCTTCTCTCTCGTTTAAATGTCGAGAGAAATTGAGCTGGCGTTTTCTCAGAGTTGTAATATATCGCGTCTCAACGCTCGGCTCCACCCCCCAGCCCCACAGCAAAAGGTCAGGTGAAAGGCTCCTGCAGGTAAAGTTCGCTCCTTGGGTCACAAATTGTTCCTTTCTGCCCACCCAGGTCGATTCAGATCTGTTTATTTAGGGGGCAAAAAAACCCCCTAGCAAAATAGAAAACTGGTACCAGCATTTCCCATCGAAAGAGGGCTGGAGGGTTAAAAAAGGCCCTGTTCTACCTCCTGCCAACTAGTCAGTCAGTCTCTTTCTCGAGCGTGCCTTATTCTCCATCCACAAGACTTTGCAGGAGCACCGTAGTAATCATCAGCCACAAAAATAGCATCCAATTTGCAGAGATGTTTAGAACACGCAGGAAGCCTCCCCTCCCCCAGCCCAGCTTGCTTTCTCTCCTATTTTACGGCGCAGTCTGGATGGCTTAAATCTAGGGCTTCTTGGGGAAAGCGGGCGGAAAGTCACTCTAGGGAGCACAGAAAGAACCTGAGAAGTAAGCGGGGGGGGGGGGGAGAGGGGGGTGATCGAGCCTGAACCCACAGTTAATCTGTGTGTGCCTGTGTTAGGGAGAGGGAGATGAACCCACAGCCAAGCCAAGGACTTCTCCGACTGCTGCATCTTTTCTGGCTGGCACCGGATCAAACGAATCTTTTGTTTCAAATCAAAAGCGAAACCGCTGGAAACAGCACCAGCGCGCCCTGCAATCCACCGCGCAGTGCCCGGGAAACGGAGCCCAGGACATGTCTCGCCTTGCAACAAAGCCCCATTGATGTTGAAAAGTCGGGCAGCCCTCTGCCAGCCCCTTTCTTCAGCACCCTCGCCTGAGACGCGTTCGGGTTCCACCAAAATCTGCACGGAACTTACTTCCAAGTCGGGGCTGCTCTCAGAGCGCGCTCTAGGAAAGAGAAGCTTCTCTAAACAGGGCAGAGGTTAAGCAGGACTCTGTTGGGACTTTGGGTCCTGGCTGGACTGGTCTGAGGCTCGGCAGGCAGGGGCACGTTCTCCGGATCCCTCCTGGCACGACTGGGCTCCAGCAGGGTCCTTCCCGCCGCCCCGCCATATAATAAATGATATGCTCAATTGCAAGTCGATCACAGAAAGAGTGGCGGGCCGCGGGGAGGAACGGAGGCGAAGCGGGTAAACACAAACGAAAATAAAAAGGCAAACGGTGGAGGGGAAGGCGGGCGGGGGCGGGGTGGGGGAGGGGAGGGGAGGGTGCCCTAACCAGGCCGGAAAGCGGAGGGAGATGTCAGAAAACTTCTGGAAAGCTGCAGAACAAAGAAGTAGGCCCAGCCTTCGCCCCAGCTCCGGATTCCCTTGCTTCCCCCAAACTCCCCAGTCGAGAGTGGCTCCGAAAGGCTTTAGCCCAGCGCTGCCCGGGGGGCGTCGATCGCCCTCTTTGAAAGCCCGGGACAACCTGGTCCTAAAGCAGGCAGCTCCTCCTTGTAAGAGACACGCTGGCCCAGCTCAGGGGACTTTCACACTCTGCACAAGGAAGCGCGCTCAGGATGAGGGCCTGCGATGAACGGGGGGCCGAGAGGCTCTATGGCATGAGAGAGGCGGCTTATAAGTGTTTTAATAAACAGTAAATGATCTTGGCCTGCGCTCCTGCACACGCTTGCCTAAGAGTAAGCCGCACTCAACGCCACTGGACCGACCGCTGAGTAGACGGGCGCAGGACCGCAAAGCACGGTTCGGTGGGGTTTCGCTCAGGGGCTTTCTGGCAAAAATGCGTAGGATCTGCTGGGAGGGGGCGAAAACGAAACAACGCCTCTTTCTGCTGGAAGAGCCCCAGGAGGGACACCGCAACGCTCGCAAGCCGTGGCTGCTTTTCAGGGGGATCCTGGGCTGCTTCCCATTCCTAGAAGGCACGGGGTTAGGATGGCAACCCTCCTCTACACGCGCATGGGAACAAGTCCCACAGAAAGCTGGACGGGGCTGGCAGGGTCGCCCGTGCCGTGCCCGGCCAGCCTGGGATCGCAGGCTTTCCCGCTCCCTTCGCCGCAGTGAAGTCCCTGCAACGAGCTCTCGCCAGTCGCCCGCAGCGAGGGCCATCCAAGCGCTGGACCTTCTCGGCGAAATTCCTGCGCACTGAACTGCAGAGCTATTTCGGGGCGTGGATGCTCTGAAGATCGCCACGGACCTTCCTTGGCTGAGCTTGATTTCTGCTTTCTTTTCCCTTTCTTAGCTGTATCCCTCCTCCCAAAAAAGAAAGAAAATAAAGCCCACCCGCTACAGGCAACAGCCAAACAAGGGGCGGGAGATTAGCTAAGGAAGGGGCCCGACTAAATCGAATGGGTGGAGCGCTCGAAGCCGTTTGGCAGGGCCACACCACCGGGCCCCCCAAACCGAGAGGCCTCGTTAAGGTTTAGTTCTGTCCAGGAGATCCTTTTGCCTGGTGCCGGCATGGAAGACTGTGAACCGAGCTGGGCTGGCACGCTGGGCCACTCTCGCCAAAGGCTCAGCCCGTTCCGTCTATCAGGCTCGCCTCCGAGCCAACCTGCTCGGGCGCGGGACGCGGCGCTAATGGCCGTTCCCAGACCTGCCTCTCCTCTCCTCTCCTCTCGTCTGCGCCCCCGCGCAGTTACCTCCCCCGCCTGCCCCGCGCCTGCCCCCGCATGGCAGCGATCGCCCGCTCTTCTGCGCCCGCCGCCTCTCTCGCTGGATGTGCGCATCTGGACAGGATAACGGAGCCGGCTGGCTAATTGCTGCCCGTCGGAAACCAGCCCCCGCCCGCCGCTGCCCAGGCCCGGCGGCGAGCCGCTCCCCGAAGCTGGCCTATTTCAAGCGCACACGGAGGGTCTCTCCTCCGCATGACTTCCTCCTCGGTGAACTTACGCCTCTTCCTCCCACTGGAGGCATTTGGCCATTGTCTCGCTCAGGCAGACGCCGGTTCATGAAAATAAAACACAATCGCCCATTAGGCTGCTCCAGGGCCGTCCTCGGCAGGGCCGCGGCGGGGCACATCCGCCGCCCACCCCCACCTCCCGGTCTGCTGCTGATTGAATTTGGTCCCTTTCTGGCCCGGCCTGATCTGATTCGATGGGGCACCGGCATCTCCAGCCCGGAAGGCGGGGAGTCCCGCACCTCATGGCCCGGGTGGGCCAAACCGGCCCCCGCGGGGCTCTCAGCGCGCCTGCTGGCTGGGCCTTCTCCTGCTGCGGAACACCCACCTTTCTTCAGGGGACCTTCCCATTCGAGGCAAGGAGCGAGGGGGGTGCACTGCCCAGAAGCCCGGAGAGGGTCTGGAAGAGCTTTCCTGGCAAGCCACTCTCCGTGCGTCAAGAGGTTGCGCTGCGGTGGACAGCCCCACTCTGGAGCAAACAGTGGCCCTCCATGCTCCCTGGAGAGCCCCCAGCCTTTCCAGTCTCTGGCTTCCTTCCATAAGGAGAAGCACCCCAAACCAGTTCGATGCAGCCCTTTGTCTCCGTTTCCTCTTGGTGGACACCCTTTCCTTCCCCCGCATCCCCTCGCGGTCACTCAGGTTTCAAATCACCGGCAAGCTTCCCATCGGAATACTTCCCCAGAGGATGGACAAGGCCTCTAAAGACAAGAAGCACCCAGGAGAGCCGCCTGCGTGCATCGAAATGGTTGGGTTCACTGTGGAAGCGAAGCGGAAAAGGGGGGCAGGGGGCAGGGGGGCAAGCAGGCGGAAAAGCACCCCCGGGGGGGAGTTTTGTAAGCAGTGGGGGTGGGGAGGGATTCGCACTCCACCTTGTCAAATTATCACGTCAGGAAAAGGAAGAACACTTCACCACCCATTTCAAGAATTAAAAGAAGTAGGGTCAACCTCTGGATCAGTCATCTACCCTCCCCCTCTCGCAAGGGGATTTTAAAAAACATTATATAACGCTTTGACGCGCGCTCACTAGGTAGATGCAGGCGATACACCGCAGGCTCTCCAATACCATCCCTCCAACACGTTTTTGCGTTTCTGTGATGAAGATTTTCTTGGCAGCACACGCTCACTTTAACTGAGCCATATTTCACTCAAATGGGACCCGGGCTGAGGGTGTTCGGCCCTGGCAACGTCCATGTTTGAAAAATGACAAGGGGGGGGCAGATATTTTGGAGGACCAACGGAACTTCAAGCAAGCAAGCGGACAAAAAGCGCGTGCGTCGTCGTATCCTAGGAAGCTCGTGAAATCAGTGGTGTGGGTGGGGAGAAGTTACTGAGTTTCTCAACTGAAATCTAAAAAAATAAGAAAAATCCTGAGCAGAAATGCTAGGAATTTCCTATCACATACACAAGAAAATATCTGTAATTTAGCAGTACTCTCTGTACAATCCTGACCTAATTAGATTTCATCCCACAAAGGGTTTTGTGAGTAAAATTAACAAACTTTAGTCATTCTGGGATGTAAGTACATGTTGTTGTTTAGTCTGTACCTAAACGTATTGTTAGTTACCTACTAACTTCCGATTGATCCCCTTAAACAGCCTTTGTTCTGAAAGGGTATGCATTTTGTATTTAATTAAAGTAAAAGCTGTTTTTTAACTGAATTCTACAGATCTCAACTGACTACATTACAATTAAGCTGCTTTGCCTTAATGCAAAATCTAGATATGCAAAAATGCTTGGATGTAAAGATGATGAAACTCAACAGAAGGAGCAGTGGCACCCTAGCAAGTTCCCTCAGACCCTACCACCAACTATGTCTCACATTGCTTTGTATAAAGATTGAATTTCAACCTAAATTCAATAGCTTAAAATCCAGTGTGCAACCCAAATGTATGTTTACTTTGGACTGACTTCAGAGTGAGTGCGCACAGAATTGCAGCCAGAACTGGATTTGTGTCCCTCACATGGCAAACATGGTAGAGACTGACAGTGTAATCCTACACATGGATGTCTACTCAGAAGTACATCCAGTTAACTTCTGTAGGCCATATTCCCAGATCAGAGTAGAAGACTGCAGTTGAAGACAAGAAAATGAGGGATGTTTTCCCTCCCTGAGGGAGAGAGTCTGCATCATTCTGCCTTCATTCTAAACATGATGAAAAAATATTCAACTCCAGCAGCTTCTGTATGGATTATTCTGCTGCAAGGGAGAGGAAGTGTCTCATAGCCCTCAGTTCAGGAGTTGAAGCATGATCCTACAAATGCGTGGGGGGGGGGGGATTGCATGGACTTTGAAGTACTGACCAGATACTTACAGCATAATGCTCAAAGGCCTATCCATCCTAACATGTATGCTTGACATTGCAGGTCATTTTTCTCTCTAAGCATGTATAGGATTGCATGTTTAGGATTTCAGCCATACACATTCAAACACTTTGAAAATTCACATGCCATCTGAAATGACACTCTAATTAGAGTGTCCATGGGCAGTTCCACTGATGAGCGGAATTGCCTTTAAGAAAAGAGGTGCTTAAGGATATTCATGGGAGGCACTTTCTATTCGGGGTTCAAACTCAGGCTATAGGGGAAACTGCCGGCACTCAGATGTGTGAGGAAAATGGCTCGCTCTCTCTTAGGGAGGGGAATATTCCGTATGCGCTCCATCCTTTCTAGCCTTATTTTCTGGGAAATAAGGCCCAGCTGCCCAAAATGGTAAAAGAAAAGCTCCTGGCCCAGTGTCCAGCTTCAAAATATGTCTGCGTCAGTGCATGTAGCTAAAAGTCCTATCCTAGTATCTTGCACCCCAATTTCTTATCTAATCTATTTGGAACACAGTTCCATTGATTTCAGAGAAGGCATTTACTTCCCAAAAAGCCTGCTTTGGGTGGATTGTATCCCGAATAATGTGCTGGAACTTGCAAGCCATTTTCACTTTCTCCTAAGACCGTAACATTAAGCTGCACGCAATTCTAGCAGAGGCTGGATTCACACAACCAGCTTCAACAGAAGCACTTGAGGAGTGTGAAGTGACTTCGGTGGTCCTAAACCTTGGCCATGCAGAGGGTGCTGTGAATCGGCGGAGCAGCTGAGGGTCCTAAAGGCCCTCAAAGTGACCGGCTCGGTATCTTCATCTTGGATCAGACCAAACAGGGGAGAGGCTCAGCAACAGCAGTGGCAACTCCCCCCACCGCCTGCTGGAGCTGGTCCCACTTTGCCCCATCTACCGTCTAGGTCCTGTCCCCTTGTTGCCTCAAAACTGGGCTGTTTGGTGCATAAAACCGAGGCGCTCCCCAAGGGGGCTGCTTCACTTGATTCTCCAGGGAGCATGCGCAAGCCAGAAGGCTCCAGAGATTAGGTAAGCAGGCCTGGACTGCATCAAGGTGTTGCCAGCACAAAGAAGCCATTCATGGGTAGCCATCAGCAAGGCCAGGTCCCAAGGTGAGGCTCTGACCTGGGCCAGCCTCACCTGCACGTCCCCAGCCGCCCTTAGTAGGTCGAGGCTCTGTGCCGGAAAGCAGGGCTTGCAAGCGGCGCTGGCTGGATTTCAAGGGCGGGGACTGGGCTCTGAGGCTGAAGGAGGCCGATTCCCTGCCGTCTTCCTCCATCCATCCACCCCTGCCCGCCCCTCCGCTTGTCAGCTCTGTTCCAAGGCCTCTTCCCAGCAGGGTGCAAACGAAGGCAGATTTCGAGTTTCTCCTCGTGCGTTTGCTGCTGTGCGCCCCCACCGCTACCTCACGCAGAGGCAGCGGGGGTGGGGGGGGCGCAGCGACAGGGCCCTCTGGGCGAGC
The DNA here is from genome assembly GCF_004798865.1 of Varanus komodoensis. NCBI lineage: Eukaryota > Metazoa > Chordata > Lepidosauria > Squamata > Varanidae > Varanus > Varanus komodoensis. The sequence continues at coordinate 941,611 of NW_025335439.1, forward strand.
CACCTGTGCCTGGCCTCCGTCCACTCCCTCCCACGCGGGTCTCCGACGCAGCCGGGGGGCCTCCAGGAGGCGATCCGCCCGCGCAAGGAAACCCGGCACGGACTCTGGTGGGCCGCGTTGGGATAGGAGGCCCTCTTGTCACTCAGGCACTATCACCATAATACAGACTGGTGCCCCTCACTGGATGTCTAGACTACAACTCCTAGCATCCCCAGCCACACCTGGGGGGTGCCACATTGGAAGGGCCGCCCTCCTATACAGCGGTGACTGACAGCACAAACTTATGCAGGCCTGCTCAGAAGTAAGCGCCACTGATTTTCAAGGGAACTTGCTCCTAATTAAGTGCAATTACTACAGAACTGCAGTAGTGTAAGAAACAGGCCATTTCCCCATTCCAGCCCTCTGGGGCAGCAACATCTGTCCTGCCAGAGAAGCACTCTCGAATAAAATCAAAGGGATAAACTTTCAGTTAGGTATTTTTAGGATCTGAGTGCAAACGACCCAACTCCAAACGCAACCACGGAGCAATGCTGTCTCGGAAGTCAGTCCCACCGAGTTCAAAGGACACTTTGTTCCTGTGTCTAGAAGGTCTGCTTTGATATTGCTGCCCCCACCCCCAAAATCTTAGGCATGTTTACTTGCACGCAGGCTCCACTCTGTTCGGTAGGGCGTCACTCTCACTTTAGCGTCGCTGCACAGGCTGACTGCGCTGTTCTAGCCACCATCCTCACAGGCCTCCCTTGCTCTGCTGAGATCAGAGCTTCTGCCCCCACAAAACACCATTTTAATGGCGTCTCTTATAAATGAATTGCCTCGGCCACCTTCGCCCAGCCTAACCCTGGCTGCTTCTACAGAAGAGTAGTGGCACTTCTTCTACTGCAGGCTGATCTGTGGTCTCTCCAGCCGAACCCGCGGGGTCTGAGACATGCCCGAGGGTGACACCCAACTGGCCGGCCTTGGAAACGCACTGAAAAATGCCCCATCGGCGCTGCCCCTTGCTCCCAAATCTACGCATTTTATCGAGGCCTCTAATCCTACAGGAGAAGAGAAGCTCAGTGGAAACGCAGGAAATTGCTTTGCCAGTGGAAATTGGACAGCAAAGAAAGAGCATCCATGGAAATGCCCCTGCTTTCTGCCCCTCTGGCTGCTTTCAAGAAGGAAACGGTAGGGGTTGAAAGAAGGGAACATTGAAAGAAATGACCAGAAATATAGGCCCACATAACCGCAAGGTTTTGCTATGCTACCCTTTACATGTCTGCTCAGACCTAGGCCCCACTACATTCAGTGGGACTTATTTCCAGGCAGCTACAGCCTCCAGTGAATATCCAGTGTCAGTCCCATGAAAGTTAGACCTACTGAAAGGAATGGGAATTACATTGTCTCATTCATTCAATGGCTCTATTTAAAAGTAATATTGGATACTACCCATTCTACGAGCACTGTTGATTTGAATGAAATTTCATAGTATTTGTACACGGACTCATAAAAAAGTCTACCTCTGAGGTTTGTGGCTTCTCCTGTTGCAGCCCTGAAATTGCAGTTTGCTCAACTGGCTAAACTGATGAAATACTGCTTGCTTCTTCCAATACTGCCCTCTGCTCTTGTATGTCCAAAACACAAAGGGCAGGAGTTGGGTGAAGTCTAAACACATCGTAACCCCATTGATTTCAATGGGAAGGAATTTTCAATGAGTGGAAACCATCTGCTTCATTTTGTGCTTTTAGAATAATTCAGTGGGGCTTCCTTTGTTATGCTGCTTTCTGGCTAGTGGACTCTTAATACGACAGATACTTCAAAATGTGCAAAATACATCTTGCATTCAAAAGGGACCCTAAAGGGGTTTGTGGATTCCTGCTTCCAGGTGGGTACATGACCCCATCGAAGGAAAGATCACCTTGCGCAAAAGCTACATGCTCCGAGCACTCTCCAGGTCTGGACAGACGCACTTTGCACAGGTCGGTGAGGGTGAGGGTGAAAGCGAAAGCTGTGCTCCGCAATCCTAACTATATTTACTCTGAAGGAAGCTCCACTGAATTCAGTGGCATTTACTTTATGTATATTTCAGAACAAGAGCCTTAAAAAGGAAACCATTTGATTAATAACTCTGTTAAAGTGAGGCATGTTGGACATTTTCTTTGGCCTTTTTAGTTCAATTATTTACTCCTGAATTTGTTCCCAGCTAATAAATTGAAATTCAGTTCAATTTAGTTTTACTGAATTGTGGATCAAGCTGTCAGTTTAAATTGTATTCCGTCTCTATGATCACGCTCTACGCAACTTCACAACTCCCGAAAAGTGGCCGATTAAATGAAGACATTGTCAACAGGCAAGGAGAAAATCTTCCGTCCAATTCCATAGCTAAAGCCTACATTCCCATGCAATCCTTTTCTCTAGAGGAAATACCGTGTACAGGATAAAACTGTTACGCTGAAGCAATTCCCACGGTATGCAAAGGTACTCGCTCAGCCGTAAGCATGCACTAGATTGCGCCCTTCACGCTGAACAGATACACACTTCAGAACATACATATGTAGACGTGTACTCAATCCAATCTACTTCTCACAACTAAAAGCATTACAACCCCTCCACCGAAAGACACACATGCACGCAGGGCCTTTTTTAAAAAGAACGGCAGTCATAATACATGCGAATGAGGTTACTTTCTCACGGAAATAAAGTCTAAGTGCAAACAACTAAAACCGGATACAACCTTCCCCAAATTTCCCAGCATTTTCTTACTGTTTAGCAGTCACCACTTAGGTGAGAACATGCCCAGCCAGCTCTTAATTAAATTAGTCCACCTTTATTTACTGTTTGTGGCCTTTAACAACCCAGGAGCAATGCCTGCCCAGTGTTGCCGTAGATTAGACCGCCTGAGAGGAGGCCACTTTCTCCTGAAAACGGGCCGGGGGCTCACGGGAGAACGTGTGGTCGAGCCAGCCCCGTGGCCCCTCTCCTGTCAGAGGGCAAGCCCTCGCAGGTACAGGGGGGCTGCCTTCCTCTGGCCATTTGTGGAGCGGTGGGAAAGGTCTTCCCCACTGCTCTGCCAGCCGCCCCAATTCACCTGCAGGCGAGTTTCCCCCTCCGACCACCCGGTGCTGCGACAGCATTCCCCGGAGGGAGTTTCTTCTGATGCTAAAAAGGTGGAGGAAGGTGAGAGGGACTGCTCAAGCTAGGTACAAGCAGTGAGGCTGTGGTCAGGGGAACAGTTTGCCATCTAAATTCTTTCCACTCAGACTCACTCCCTGGAAAAAGAAAAAAAAAAACGGCAAAGACTCTAGCGTGGCACCTTAAAGACTGAGTCATTTATAAGGGCATCCGCTTTTGTGGGTCAGAGAACTGTACGCTGTAATAAATTGGTTGGCCTTTATGGTGCCTTGGTTTTGTTTGGTTTTTTTCGCTCCCTGCAAAAAAGGAACTTGGCCATCTCTTTGGAAATAGGAAAACAGCGACTGCAGAAGTCTCTTAACAACGAGCAATCTGTCTAAACAGAGAAAGAGGAAAGAGAATCCCTACACGCCGAGTAAAGGCCTCATTTACTTTTAGGTGAACGGTTTTAAGATGCCAGTCAAGAAGCTTAAAACATCAGCACTACCTTTTACAGAAAGCCTGGTGACCATTATGATGTCTTGCATTTACTGATTATATTATTTGAACAGAAAACATATTGGTCCATATTTATAGATATAAAAATTAGGCTGTAATCCCACGTATGTGGAAGAAAGCCCTGAAAACATCCTAAGGTTTATTTTGGGGTATATGTGCAGAGAACTGGGCAATTACAAACCCTTCATAGTATAAGTGGCATGCAAAGATTAGTACCTGGAAATTATGAACTTCTCGATCTAAGAGCTCAAAATGTGCTGCCTTTTTATGACGCTGGTATCCCCGAACCATTTATATCAAAAGCAGCTAGGGTGGCCTGGTAGATCGTTTTTTCCTCGTTACTAAAAAGTCAATCAATAACTACAAGACTAAAAGCTAACAACACCTCCATCTATAAACCAGTTGAAGAAGCTCTAGTTTTTTAAATTAATCCCAGCCTTATTCAAGATAAATTTGATTGAAATCAATGGTGTTTATTTACAAGCGAAACTGTTCAGTGCTGATGAGATCAGCTTAAATTCAAATGGTAGCGGTGCTGCAGAGGTTATCTCCTCCCCATTTTGTTCAGTTGGAACAAGGAATTCCAGCATCTACATTTTTAATTATTGAATATATATAAATATATATAGTTTGTAAATAGGGATTAATATAGCAAGAGCAAATGGTCTCAGTCCAACTGAATGGTAATTTATTAATAAACAAGTCAATAACGTCAGGATATCTTCAACAACAAAAAAGGTAAAACGATAAAATAAGATTAATACAATTTCCCTTTTTCATATATAATGAAAGAAAAAAAAATCAACGTTTCAGGTTATTTTGAATTCAGTTTTTTGGATGGGAGAGGAAAAGAACACTTTCCGGTGTTTGGTCCAAACGATCCAACTACAGATTTAAAAAATAAATTACTATGCATCCATTTACACTTTAAAACAAGTCCTTGCTATTAAAAAAGCCCTTGTAAAGAGGCCGAGAAAGGAGAGGGGGTGTTTCCCCCTTCCCATGGGTGTTACGTTTCCTCTGCCGCGCAATCCATGCCGTCAAGAAGTCGATGCGAAAAGTCGCATTGATCAGAACGAGCCTGGATTGCGCCGCCTCGGAGCCGCGATCCAGGCCCCGCGAAGCCCGGGGCAAGCCTCCCACCGCCCTGCGCCGCGCCGGACTCCGCCTCGCGCCCTCCGGAGGGACTCGCGGCGAGGCGCCGTCGCTGGGCGGCCGGCCGGCTGGCTGGCCTGCCCGGCGCGGGGACCGGCCG
>NW_025335439.1:946571-957290 GCF_004798865.1 Varanus komodoensis
CAGGCTGTACTCGGGCAGCGCGTCCTGCTCCGCGGGGCTGCCGCCCAGGTGGGCCCCGCCGCCGCCGCCGCGCTCTGCCCCCCCGCCGCCGCCGCCGCCTGCCCCCGCGGAGGCGGCGGCGGCGGCGGCGTAGAGGCTCATGGCTTGCAGGTTGCAGTGGTAGCTGCCGCCGCCGCCCGCGCCGCCGCCGCTGCCCGTCGTGCTGGCGCCCTGGCTGCAGGGGGCGCTGTAGAGCGAGCTCTGCGACGCGGCCGGCGAGTAGCAGCTGCTCAGGGCCAGCGAAGGCGGCGGCGGAGGCGGCGCTGTCCGCGGCGTGGAGGTGGTGGACGAGGCCGACGACGACGAGGCGGAGGGCGGCGGCAGGGCCAGGAGCTCTCCGGCGGCGCCCTGGGGCGACGCGCGCAGCGAGGTCATGATGATGTTGTCCACGCTGAAGCCGCCGCCGCCCCCGGGGGGTCCTGCGGAGTGGTGGTGCGGCGGGGGATGATGGAGGTGAGGGTGGTGGTGGTGGTGGTGGGGATGATGGTGCGGGTGGTGGTGCGGGTGGTGGTGCGGGTGCTGTTGGGCGTCCGCTGCCGGAGGATCCAAGCCGAGCGCCCGGCCGCCTCCGCCGCCGCTGCCGTGAGGGCTACCCGCGCCGCTGGAGAGGCTGCTTGCGCCGGAGCTCTCGGGGCTTTCGATCTTGGGCACGGGCGCCGCCCCCAGCGGGGACGGCGCTTGCGGGGGCGACGCGGAGCCGTTCTCCGTCTTGATGTCCTGCAGCCGCACGGGTGGCGGGCCCCCGTCCGGCGGCGGCGGCGGCGGCGGCTGCGGCGGGCGCGGCGGCTGCTCCTTGAGGTGGAGGCGCTCCTTCTCCTCCTTGTCCTTGACGGCGTCTTTCTTCTTGAAGCGCCGCCGGCGCCGCAGGAAGGAGCCGTTCTCGAACATGTTGTAGGAGTCCGGGTCCAGCGTCCAGTAGCTGCCCTTGCCGGGCTTCTTGTCGTCGCGGGGCACCTTGACGAAGCACTCGTTGAGCGAGAGGTTGTGGCGGATGGAGTTCTGCCAGCCCTGCTTGTTGTCCCGGTAGAAGGGGAAGCGCTCCATGATGAACTGGTAGATGCCGTTGAGCGTGATCTTCTTGTCCGGCGCGTTCTGGATGGCCATGGTGATGAGCGCGATGTAGCTGTACGGCGGCTTCACCAGGTCCTTGGGCTGCGGCTGCGGCGGGTACGGCCCGTAAGGCCTGCCCATGCCGCCGCCGCCGCCGCCGCCCGAGTACTGCTCGTGGGCCGCCGCCGCCGGGTGCGGCGAGTACATGCCGATGGGCGCGGGCATGGCCGCGTAGCCCCCGCCGGCCGCCGCCGCCGCCGCCGCCGCCCGGTAGTAGCTCTGCTCGCCGCCGAGGTACGGCACCACTCCCAGCGAGTTGGGGCTGGACACGGAGTAGCGAGCCTGCATGGCCTCCCTTCCAGCCGCCCAGCCGGACCAAGCCGCCTCAGCCAAAGGAGCAGCAGCAGCAGCAGCAGCAGCAGACCGGCCTTCTCTTCCTCCTCCTCCGCCTCCGCCGCCGCCGCCGCCGCCTCCTCCTCCTCCTCCTCTGCTTTCCCCCCTCCACCCCTCCGCAGCTCCAGAGCCAAAAAAATATAAACCAGAAAAGGCGACCAGGATCTTCCTTTCTTTCCCAAAAAGGGGAAACAAACAAACAGCACCCCTTGGGGGCCGGTTAAGTTTTCCTCGCTCCCCTCCCCCGCTCGAGCGTGCACAAAAAGTGGATATATGAATGAACAAACACAAACAAGCCAGGGGAGTGGGGAGGGGGGCGACAGCGGGAGAAAAGCGCTTCCCTCCTCGTCGTCGTTTTTCTTCCTAAACCGAGGCTCCGACACTCCACGGAAGCGATCGCAGAAGAGAGGAAAAGTTACTGCCTGCCATCGAGGATTCAAGAAGGCGAAACGAGCGGGAGGGGGGGCGCACCACGCGCGCGCACGGCCAAAATCCGCTTTCGCAGTTCCCAAGTGCCTTTTTTCTTCTCGCCTTTCCACGGAGCGCGGCAACAGGTTGGGCTGCCAAAAAGAAAAAAAAGGCACCCCCCCCAAGGCACAAAGCCCTGCTCCGGCGAAGAAAACTGGAGCGAAGGGGGATCGGGGGCGGGGGAGGCCGGATATTTTTCTTTCCCTTGGGTCTAAAGTAGGCAGAGAGCTCGATCCACCTTCGCCAGCGCCTCGGCCTCGGTTTTCTCTTTCCAGTCCGTCCCTCGCTCGCTCGCTCGCTCGCTCTCTCGCTCGCTCTTTTTCAGCCGCGAGCTGCACGGGGAGCCACTGGGAGAAACTTCTAAACTTTTGAGCATCCGTCACCAAGACGAGGACTTTTTCACGGACCCACAGGATTCTTTTCTTTCTTTTTCTGGCCAGCAGCGAAGCCCCGCCCCGCGGCCAATGGGGAGGCAGCGCCGCGCGCTGAGTGGCGGGTGGGCGGGGCCGCGCGCGCGGCGGGCGGGAGGCTCGCGGAGGCGGCCGCGCCGCCGAGAGCCGCAGTTCTGGGACTGGCCACACACGCGCGCGCCCCGCCCGGCCCGGCCCGGCCCGCGCGTATATAGCGCTTCCCACACGGCCGCGCTCACTCCTTGCCTCGCACGGGAGCGTGTGGATCAAATTACTATCTGCTCGCTCCGGCATGAAAACACACACACTCGGGCAAGGCTCTGGGTTTGCGTCCCTAGGCAACGAAACCACGATGCGTTCGTTAAGGGCACCTTAAAAGCACGGAGGAGAGCGCGAGCTTTCGGGGTGCACAGAACTCTTCGCGGTCACGCTGGATTGTAAGGATGAGACAAGGATGGGGAAACGGATGTGATAAGACATGGTGATGCCCAAAGCATACGCGGCCGTGCTTGCCTTTAAGTGGTGGCGGCGATTCATGTCTCAGAATGTGTCCAAGATCCAAAATGTCCTAGAATAATGTGAAAGCTTTCGAGTTCTCCAGAACGTTTCATCGACTTAGGTGGCAAACGAAGGAGATAGTGTGGTTTCCAAGAAGCGGGGGGGGGGGGGAATGCCTTCTACCAGTAGCTTCTCCCCCGCCTCCCCCCTTCATCGAGTGGAGAGCGCCAAAACTCTCGCTGTTCTAAGATGTTTCTTTTCTTTTCTTTTTTTTGCATCGGACCTAAGGAAAGGTTATATGAAAGAAGGCATCTCGCCCACTGCTTTGAGCTTTTTATTTAGTCTTATTTATTGTCTTCCTGTTTTAAGCCCAGCCCCCACCGCCCCCCATTCGACCTACGTGGGCTTCCTGCTTTGGCTCTCTCCGCGAAGCAGACAAATGGCACGAAGAAAGGTTAAAGTGAAGCAAAGGAACAAAGCCTCTTAATTATGCACGTCAGTACCTACAACAAGCTACAGCGTTTGTGGGTATTCACCGGTAGTCCCAAGAAAATTGTACTGGGTGTTGCTCCCACACTTCAAAGTCCCATTGATTTCATTGGGGAAAACTGAAGCCCCCACCGCCCCCCTTTTTAAAATATCCTCATTTAAGTCAGTGGGTCTTTGGACAAATTAGAGCTCAGGCATCTTAAGAATGTATGGAGTGCTGAATTATACACCCAAATGCCCAGATATCACCTACCTAAAATTCACATGTATGCCACTCTCGTTTTTCCTTTCTTTCTGAGATCGGTGGATACCTTGACCCAACTGCCCGTGCCGCCTGCGGTGTGTCCAGACGCGCACACGAGACACGGATTTTCGCTTGCAAGGCCTCTGTCCTAGCAGCTCCGCTCGGGCTCGCTCTCACCTACTGGCCGCTGCGTGCGGAAGCGCCTTTCCCCCGCACCCGTCGAGAGTCCCCCTGGGGTCACTCCCCTGCGCCCTTTGCGGCCAAGGCACAACAGGCGACCCGCCCCTCCCGCGCAGGATTCTTCACACCCGGCAGGATTAAGGAGGGAAGGGGAGGGGGCCCGGCGCTCCCCCAGGTCGGCCCCCGCCGGCCGGGCCTCCCCCGCTCCATCCAGCTGCCTGGCCAAACTTTCCTGAAGGGATTCTTTTCTCTGCCATTTGACAAGCCTTTGACGAGTTTTGCAAAGCTCCCTTTTATGAATCGGCTTTTCCTGAGACAACTCGGAGAGACGGCGATTGTTGCTTTTGCCGTGTTTATAAACACAGGAAAGCTTTAAAAGTGAGATACAGTCGCCCTTGGCTGGCTTGCGCAGGTAACCGTTTATTGGTCGTGAACCGTTAAGCCTCCGTGCTGGAGGTGCGGCGTGCGGGTGGGGGGAGAGACTTCATTTTTTTCCGCATCTGAATTTTAGACCGAAACATTTGATCCTGTTCCGATAAGCAGGACTGACGTCTGCAGCTTAGGATGCAACGTGCACGCAGCGGGCAGTCTGGGCATTTGCTACCGAGGCAAGGACAGCTGGAGATGTATGAGGAGGCAGACCTGCGGGTTGCACAGAACTCTGCTTGCCGTAGGAACGGGAGAACTTTCCGGGCATTTTTCCACCAGAAACGGAGCAGAGCTGTCGTGAGGGTGTCAGGCCCCGCCATCGACAACGTGACTGACGAGTTGTGAAAACCCTTTCGCTGTGAACAGAAAATAATAATAATAATAATAATACTAAAATAAAATAATAACAATAATTTATTCAGGATGAAATATTTCAAAGAGAAATATTGGTAGTTAGATACCCTCTGCAAAATGAAGCTCTTAAGGCATGAGGATTTGAGCAGAAAAAAGTGGCTGAATGTACTGATGAGATAATTCCAGCAGCAGAGATACAAGGAGAGAACATAATGATTTGGCTTTAATCGACGCCAGCACTAATTTTCCCCTTCTCGAATTGTTTTGTTTTGTTTTGAAGAAATCTCATTACAGTCTTTTCAAGTGAGTGTGGAGCGACGCCAAGGTCCGCGAGTGTTGTGGGGAAGGGGGCTCTGGGAGGGTTAATTGAAAAGGAGCCGCTCATTCAGGGGCAGGAGGTGGCCAAAACGCAGCCACTGACACGAACGGGAGCCCTCGAACCTCACCCATCGAAGTCAATGGGCATCCAGAGGGGACTTGAGGAGCTCCGAGCTGGACAGACGTGTGCACCCGTTCCCTGCGTGCTTAAGGCGCTTGGGCTTTAAGATGGGGACAAATGCTTCAGTCGTGAGATGTACCAAAAGCTCCCTTTTGCTCTCCTGATTATAAGCCCCGCCTCTGTTCACCCCCGCGCTACTTTCTTCACCTTCTGCAGTGAGAGATTGCTCTTGAAGTGACAGCTGGTCTAATGCAGATGTGACAACGGATCATGTTCACTCACACACCCCTGCCACGGTTTGAGAAAATCGTGGCTTGGTTAATCACCGATGCAGCCTATTAAAACGGCAAAGGCGCGCAGAGCCCTGGCCGCCTCGCCTCGGCGGCTCTTAGGCCGTGCAAACGGCAAGCGTCGCCTTCCGCCGTAGGTCGCCTTGCGCGCCCCCCGCCCCTGAACTCCCCGCTCCCAGCTCCACGCCTGCCCCGCCGAGGGGGCTGCCCGCCCCGTGGAAGGGGGCTCCTGTTGGAGCCGGGCAATCCAAAGCGCGTTTCTCTGAACAGTGCAAAAGGTAGGCCGTTCCCCTCGCCGTAGCTTGCCATGCAAACGACTTTGGAAGATCTTTCCCCACGTGTGCTTCCCCGTTCGTCTCGAATGTCCGGACCAGTTGTCAGCCGGTGGGGGAGGGGGGGCAGGACGGGGGGGGGGCAAGCAGCTCGCGAAACCTCCAGCCCGGCCCGATCATTTCCTTGGTCCCAGGCCAATCTCTGTGCCGCCGCCGCGTGTCTAGTGGCGATCAACGTTTCTCGCACGTTCTCAAAAGATACTTTTTTTGGATTGAGATGGGGCTTTCTTCAGAGTAAACACACTTCGAGGTGTCCTGCATCTCAAGGTCCCTACTTGCTCTTTCCAAGAATTACCAGGATTTTTTTAAAGGCCTTCTGATACCAGTCCACGCCCACAAACCTATCGAGCCCAATCCCTGGAAAGTTATATTTCCGATCCTCTGCGTGCCTACCTGGGTAAGAGTCATGTCGTGTCTAATGGAACTGTCTTCTGTACGGCTGCAATCGTATAACCAATCACTTGGGTGTAAGGCTCGTTGAACTCAATGAGTCTTACTTCCGAGGTGCCATGTATAGCATTGCGCTGTCAGGGAGGTAGGAAAGCAGCGCGGCCCGGGCCAAGTCGACGGGACTCAAAGGCGTGAGCGAAGACTTTCCGACGGGCCGGGCCGTGTGGCTCCGGGCGTGTGTGTTGCTCGCGGAGGCGAAGCCCTCGCTCCGGCTTTGCTGCTTTTACGTGCGACCCGCGGCGGTTGTGCAACTGGGACCCGAGCGGAGGAAGAGGAGCACGAGAAAACAGGTCCGCGGTTGGAACCAGCAGAAAGATGATGTCGCTTGTGCCCGGTGCTTCACGGAACGACTTTTGCCTGCGTTTCGAGAGGCTTCTGCAGCTTTTCTGCCGCCCCCGGAGTGACTTGTACGGTGTCACTCCGGAGAGGTGCGCGGGCACAAGTCGAACAAGCCTGCCCCTTTCTCCCCGCACAACCCAGATAAGCCAACGAGCTGAAGCTGGCTCGCTGCCCCATCCAGGCCTATCTCCTTGGAAGGGAGTCGAACCGGATTCGTTCTTACTTTCCAAGTGTATTTTGGAGCGCAGGTATGAAACGATCCCTTCCGATCTTAAAGAGATTTGCTCTGGAGATAACTCCAGATAGAATCCGCATAAGCTCATGTGACTTTAAGTGGTCAATGTGGATTTAAAGCCAAGCATTTTAGGGAGCGCTTTTGGATGGCGTTTACTCCCGGTTCCCAATCGGTGCCTGGTAGGGGAGGTACACCCAAGGGACCGGCTGACTTACTGATTCCAAGCTCCCTTCTTTAGAGTACGTCCCACGGATCTCCAATGAAGCCTGCGATTCAGGGCACCCCGCCCACGAATCGGTCCTGTGCTAGCGTTGCGGGACAGACTTTCCAGTGGACCATATTTAGATCCCGGCTGTATAAATAAATAGGCAAAATTGCGCGCGCCCAAAGCCCCTCTGGGTTTAGAGGAAGTGAGGGAAGCGTGTGCTTAATTCTCTCACGTGGGGCAACGGGACAAAAATACCTCCCTGTGGGCGGATCGTGCCCCAAATAAACCAAGAGCGAAATGACAAGAGTAGCGTGGCGTCGGAACGGGGCCTTGGCCCCTTCGTGGCGTTCCTGCCCGCCTTGTCCAAGCGGAGCGTCTTCGTGGCTCAAGAGAAAAGCCTGAGCACGGCCCAGGGAAGCGCTTTCCAAATTCCTAGGCGAGGTGTGCAAAGCTATTTGCACTAGATGGTTAAATACCCGCAGGCGAACCTTGTCGCTACGCCCACCTCTGCTGTGGATGTCGACTCAGAAGGCATTTATTTATGCGGAGCGCCCTTCATGCTGAACTGAGAACACATTTGCTTGGAAGGAAGCCCCATTCATTCCTGCGCAGCTTCCTTCCAAGTAGGCACTAAAACCGTAGCGTCTGCTTCCCTCCCGGCTTTCGCAGACCGTGCGGCTTCACAGCTCAGGACAAGCCGTCTCCTGCGGACCTCAAATCGCGCTGCGGGGACGCGGAGGGGAGGGCAGCAGGGAAAGGGCAGAATTATGTAGCAAAGGGGGCACTTCTGCAAAACACCCAAAACAAAACTGTACCGTGAGAAACTTGCATGCAAGCCCGCCCTGTGGCTGCTCGCGCCTTTTATGTCTACAACCTGCGCGCTTCGATAGGCGTCATTTGCGCGCTTGCCTGCGGAAATCCGAGCGCAGGAGCGCCGCGGGAGGCCCCCCTTCCCGGGGGCAGATCCCACCAGCAGACCCCGGAATGTGTGGATGCCCAGATGGGCTTCAGCTGGTGTCTCCCGAGGGGATCTCCTTTCCTTGATTGAGTGTTGGGGGATGGGAAACGTTTAAAAGTTGCAAAAGCAATTAGAAGAAAATCCCAACGGCTCTCTATTGTCCTCCCTTAAACTGCAGCAGCGCTAATCAGGAGAGAGGGCTGGTGTTCTGAACCAGCCGGTTCTGACAGGAGATCTTATCTCTCCCATGGCATCTCTTCCACATTCCCCTTCTCCCCCCCCCCCTCCCGCCGCCCCCTCGCTTGCTATCTCTGCTTTTTCAGAAGCCACGGAAGGGCGGCGGTGGCGGCGGCGGCAGCAGGGCGGGCGGAGATGGGTATAGCCTGAGCTTCAAAAAGCTTTCCTCAGCCTGTGCCCTCCAAGCAGCAAGTCCCATCATTCCCAGGCAGTTCAATTATAGCCCAGTCCGTCTGGCCAGTGCTGGGTTGGGCCAAGTCTGAGACATTCGCATTCTTCGCTGTACTTCTGTTTTGTTGCTGTTTTTCGTTTAAACCTGTTTAGGCTAGAAGGAAAGGACATCTGGCTGGACCCAGACAGCAGCCAGCAGTAAGGGAAAGTCATCCTCGCCCTACATGTTTTCTTGGAAGCAAGTTCCATGGATTTTCGTCGGGTTTACTTCAGAGGAAACCTTTGTTGCTTTTGTTTTAAAGATCATTTCTGCATGTCGTAGCAAACATACGTGCTTCGCTGGAAGCATGTCCCACAACGTGTGTGGTGTTTGTCGCTGTTATTCAGCGTCAAGGGAGATGTACTCTTTCTATGCTCAGAGGAATGGGGATGATAAAATGGATTTGCGATCTGGCTCCGTTTAAGGCCTCTTGAAAAGCGGAGTGGAGGTGAGAAAGAAGACCTTTTTGACCCGGGAGAGCAAAAGCAGGTGGAGGCGTTAGCCAGTTGCCCTCCGAGTCGGGTGTAATAGAAGATTCCCAGAAATGACGTAGGAAAGCTCCCCTTCCCTTTTCGCGCTGGTGCCTTGGTGCCGACGCGCACAAGGAGCCTGGGCCCGGGCAGAACGCGCTGACCTTTGTGGAAGTGCTCCGGCACCAGCGCTTCATGGACCGCAGCGTTCGGCTCTGGCGCACACGCGTGCCTGCCCAGGGGTGAGGTGTCCGAATAAGCATGACGCGCCTATTCTTTCCCTGGGTCTGATCTGCCAGGCAGGGTTTCCCTTGCACACTCCCGTCAGACAGGGTTTTTCTCTTGCACATGTCACCTCCGGCCGCGGCTCAGGTGTAGTTGTTGTTTTCCCTTCCTAGCGGAGGAGAAGGGGAAGGAGAGTAGAGCGATGTGAGGCAGGTCGCGCAGCTCGCTTCCTTCAACTCTGTTTACAGGCAGCTCCACGGGCTTTTCCAGCCTGCGTGCTCGGAGCACCCCCTGACGGCCGAGTTCACAATAGCGCCGCGTGAAGCGGAGACGGACTGGCATCCTCAGGTCGCCCAGGAGCTTACTTTTTAAACCGGATTCCTTCTGCCCTGGATACTCTTTCCCAGTAAGGCCAGATGAGCAAAGGTTGGTTCTTACCACACAAATCCCCTGACTTGAAAGCAGGGTCCAGAGTGGGGCCATGTCAGATGAAGCCCTGAAGAATTGGTCACAGAAGCTGTGATCACTCCAAGAGACAGTATTTATAGTGTGCAAGGTCTGGTTCTTGAGTGTGGCCATAACATAAGAGGAGAGCCTTGCTAGCTAAGCCCAAAGACCACTCTAGTCAGCATCACATTTCCCAAGATACTGACCAATCAGGTGCCTCTGGGTAGCCTACAAACAGGACAAGGACCATCTTTCACACTGCCTGATGTCTCCCAGAGACGGGCATCCAAGCACATGTTCCTTCTGATCCTGGAGGTAGAATGCATTTTCTGATTGTCTTGACTAGGAAACCAAAGCAGATATGCTAGATCAAACCAAGGGGTCATACCATCTGGTGTTCTGTTCACACAGTGGCCAGCCGGCTGCCCAGGGAAACCCACAAGCACAACCTGCGTGTGACAATACCCTGCTGGCCTCCAGCCCATGTTCTGCAGCAGCCAGTGTATGCAGGCATACTGCCTCCGATATGGTGGAAGCATCTAAGGAACGAGTTGCCTACTCCTCTTCTATGGACCAGGATTGCCACCTGCCCACGCCTCTGTCATGGCCTGAGCACTAGAAATTGAACTTTGGAGATGCAGCAATGAGGAAAGATTCACCTGCAGAATCATGGCTTGCTACTCACTGCCTGAGGCACAGGATCCGTCCGGGAAGGGGAATAATGCACTGGCAATCCAACTATGGGTGCAAACCCCAGAAATAAAAATATTTGTGCAAACGATTCTAATGGGTTATGAATTGCATCCTGATGCTCAGTTTGCTGTGCCAAGCCAAGCCAACATCCACAGAACTGACAGGAAGTTCACCTGTTTGACTTGTGTCCAGCTAATTTATGACCCCAGACAAGAACTGAGGCAAAATGGGGCCATAACAGAACATGCCACCCCAGTCTTTTCAACTCTGGTGCCTTCCAGGTTTTTGGACTTTACCACCCATCAGTCCCAGTCAGCATGGCCAATGGTGAGGATTTCTGGGAACTGGACTCAAATAACTGGAAGGCACCAGGTTGGGAATGGTTGCCTTGGCCCGAGTTGGAGAGCAAACAAATATTATACAGGTACATCTATATTATGCACACACTTTGAAGCAACAGTTCTATATGATTACCTGGGCATATATCCTATTAAACGCAATATAACTTTTTTCTGGGTAAACTTGTGGCATACACTTTTATGGTTTCTCATTAGATGCACATAAATGTTGTCCTTAGAAATCTAAACAGTGAAGTTAAGCAACCATGAAATGTAAAAAAGTGGAGTCTGTG
>NW_025335439.1:957390-975380 GCF_004798865.1 Varanus komodoensis
TCTTAAGAAGTTAATATGATTCTTTACACCAAATTGCCACAGACTATATTTCGGTTGCATTTCTTGGTCCCTCTCTTTAGGCTCCATTTCCAAGCTGATAACAGGCAGAGCCTTTAGGAAAGAGATAAAGGAATGTTGAAATGAGGAAAAATCCACTGATGTGCATTATCAAGGTGACTTTAAAATCAGAGCCACCATCTTTAGTTAATATAGACTTTGTTTGCCAGAGAAGTTAATTCCCCCTCCTCTGCCACATTACAGCTTTTCCTATCACTCAAATGGTGGGCAACTTGGGGGCCTCCAGGTATCATCATTAGGTTGGTTGCTGCAGATGGGAGTGGTGAGGCAAAACCCTTGAAGTTGCCAATTCTTGCTTGACATCATATACTTATCTTCTGGAGTTCAAGGAAACTCAGGACCAAAACAGATATTAAGCATTACTTTAAAATTTTATCTCCCAGTTACATACATTTAACATTTTTACTCTAAAGTAAGACAGGGGGTTCTGCCTAGATTGGAACCCTGGCAGGCAATGGTTGGGAGGAAGTGTTTAAGTTCTGGATTGGTTCCCCTGTGACTACTCCAGTAAAAAATAATTTTAAAAATACATAGGTAAAATATGCTATATTTACTTCTGCATAGCTATCTATAAGATTGCACTGTACATTGTGTGTTCAAAGGCCATTACCTTGCATATACCTGAAAAGTTATGAAAATAGGGGAGATTACAAATAATTTGATTTGAGACTGAGAAATGCAAAATTAGACATTGGTCTCTTGTCTGTAAAGACCACTGATGAAAGTTTAAATGTATTTGGTCTACATGTATGTCAACATAACATTAATTTCTATACCTAACTGAAAAACAATATAGGTTTGATTGTTGCTTGCTTTTTTAAAAAACTATGCTAAGCTGTTACTAAGGCAGGCTAAAAATATCTCAATAAAGAAAAAAATATCTTTTCAAAATCACCAGTGAAATATAGGGCGCTAGTTTTTAATTGGCTCTGCTAACATGCCCTAAGAAGCAGATTACTTTGAAAAATAAACATAAACACAAGCAAGATAAAGCTTTTTCTGGCATGGAGATAGTCCCTGGGAAAAACTTTATCAGCAGTGCAACCTTATACCTGTTTGTTCAGAAGTATATCCAATTTTAGTTCAAGAAGTCTTACTCCCATGTAAGTTCACATACAGTTGCCATTTCAATGTGTACCAGAGCCAAGGACCTGGGACAGGGATGAAAGCTGCAGATTTGGGGGCCAAATCCATTTTGCCTGGAGTACTAATGTGGCTTTTTGTGATTTTCAATGTGGCCACCTCCCCTTCCCCTCACCTCCCCTGAAATGACAGATCATTTGGTGTTTTCCTGGCTTTTGCATAGGGTTTTTCTCCAGCCTAAAATGTTTATATTCCTGTTCTAAACCTTGCTATGATCAGCAAGAGTTTTTAAGTTACAACACACTGGCATTTTTGGTATTTTAGCCCCACCAGCCACTGAAATATGTCCCTCTCTCCTGAAGAGCTTCTCCAAAATGAAATCTGAAAAGGTGGACACTCCTGGCACAGAGAGTAGGACTATCAGGAAGGCTGGTGGCTCTACCACCTGGCCCTGGGCTGCTGGCTAAGATTGCCAGCTTTTACTGATCGGTGCTCCTGTGCTGCTCGTAGCAAAAGCTGGACAGTATTTCTGTTTCTCCTCCTGCTGTGAAGCATCAGGCCTTTTCCCTGCAAAGCAAGCTGTTGCTCAAGGCATGGTGCAGGGCAAGGTACAAGGTCAGGCCTGTTCTTTGAGGTCAGTTTGCAGCCCTAATTGAGGGTGGTGCGGGCTGGAGAGTCAGCAGTAGTCAAATTCTGCCAGGGTAGCTGACGCTGGGGAGAAGCAGCTCCGTGTAGGCTGGAGTGAGGTAATTGAAATACTAATTGAAAGACGTTCAGCCCGTGGCATAATTTAGGCGGGATTCCAAAACAGAAAAAAAGAAAGGCCCAGCATACAAACTCCAAGTGCTATTAAGAGCCACTAAATCACCCGGAGGTATCTCAATTAAGCAGATTGCAATCTTCATCATGATGCAGCCATTGGTATTAAGGAACACGGGTGCTTTGACTGAGATATTCTAATTAGAAAGATCTCCTGATAATGCACGTTTAAATGGAGCAAGCCTAGCTGTCTCTTCTACAGCCTCCATTTGCTACCAGGCGTGGCCTGCCTGCTTCTGCCTGCTTTGTGTTTTACTTTTGGCGATTGTAAATGTCTCAAGTGTGCCCTTTTGTTTGGAGAGATAATGGCAGCAGGCCTTTTGGTGAGGACTCCTGCAATTGGGTGGTATAGAAGTTACATAAAATAAATGGCTGCCAAGTACAGTTGGTGTTTGAATGCAAGGTTAACGTCTTTCCTAAGGGAAAGCCCTTCACTTGGGATTTTGTACAGCTTGGCTGACCTAGCTTAATCTGCTGATTTCAAAAACTACATAAAGCTAGTTTCTTTGGTAGGATGATGGGTGAAGAGTGTTTTGGAATACTAGAGAACTGTGCCCTTAGGAGAGGACAATAGAGCTCAAAGTCTTACTTTTGTGGGGGGGTTAATTTTACAGGGTTTGCTATATCTGTTAAATCTGTATCTGGTCTTCTTTCCTCTAAGCCAGGAGTCTCAAACTCAACTTACCTGGGGGCAGTCTGGGTGAGGCTGGGCCGCATCAAGCATTCCACCACCACGGCGCGGTGGTGGTGGGCCGCTCATCCCGCGTCACTCCAGGAGGCCGGCCCGGGTGCCGCCGGCGCTTTGAAGGCCGCAGGGCCCCTCCCCCGTGCCCTGCCCCTCCCGGCAATTGGCCCGCGGGCCGCCAGTTTGAGACCCCTGCTCTAAGCAGCCCAATATGCTCAGGCTAGAAGGCAAACAAGGATCAGATCACACAAGAGCAGCCCCACAGTGGCTTGATTTTGCCGCACAGGTCACTGTGTTATGCTCATGAGCACCTCTGCTTGCCATGGTTTGCTGTGTCATGTGACCCAGGGATTGCAGGTTGTTTGGTAGGGTAGGAAGCCCTCAAATATCTCTGAAACAAACTATGGATTATTTGAGGTTTCTCCAAGCCCTCAAACTATCTTTGATGCCAGGTTTGTATGACCTAACAAGATAAGAGTTGCACCACTGCTGGTGTGCTTATGCTAAGCCTTATGGAGAAAATTAACTTCACAGGTTGAAAGAGAAGACCTGCCTGCTCTGAATTTAGCCAGCATTTTTTCACAACTGATGCATGACCATTATAGAGAACTTTTAGAGATGACTACCAGATTTTTCAAGACCCTTAAACATTAGTCATTATCTTCTTGCTGGTCTCCTGTTATTAATCTACAATATTTCTATTTATGGATCCATTAACATATGTATTCCACTTTCCAGATATAACATAACAAGGTACCTTACAAAAAGGGCATTTTACAGAAGCAGCAAAAAATGTGCGAAAATAGTGCTATCAGAATTGAGGAAAATACGCCAAATTTCAGGTTGTTAAGAATGGAGTATTAATTACCTATGAAGAAAAGTTTGTTTGGCATAAATTGATGTTAGAGCTTCTGTAAGGCTTGTGCCAGAGGTGTAAGGTGCAAAGTATCAGGAAGGGAGTCCCATAATTGATGGGCTACCACAGAGAAAGCTCTGTCCCTGGTCTTTGCTGAGCTAGCAGTTCCTAGCAGAGCCTCTGAGGTTGACCTAAACATATAGGCAGAATTGTATGAGTGGAGGCACTTTAGGTAATCTAAAATATCGAAAGACAATAGCCAGCACTTTGAAATCATGTCAGAAATGAATTACTAACGAATTACATTGGTGCATATTTTGCACCAATGTAACTGGTGCAAAAAAGGGGTCAGGTGCTCTGATTTTCTGGGCTGCATCAGCTATGACTTCTGAGCTCACTTCTAAGCTGCCAAACATAAAGCATATTACAATACTCCAATTTAAAGGTATCTAGGAATGAGTTACTAGTAGGGCCACAGATGGCTTATTACTGAATCCAAGAGGGTTCCCAAATTGTAACTTGATATGTAACTTCATCTAGGACTGGCTTGATGCCACCATGGTGAAGAGCCAGTTTCCTAATCCACAGAGCTCTGTTTTACCTAGACTAAGTTTCAGCTGATTTTCTATCATCCTTTTCAAAACAGCCTCCAGCCTGCCACGACATCCAAAGCCTCCCTGGAGTTCCTAGGCCGGAAAAGGGAAGGAAAGCTGCATGTTATCAGGATATAAAATACTTGCAAGTGTGGCATCATATAAATGCATGTTTGGTACTCCATGGTGGGCTTGCCACAATACTATAGCTCCAGTTTAGGATCTTTTACAAGCAGGACACTTCTAAGAACTTGCTCTAAAATTGGCTTTAATACCATTGTGGAGAAACTAGTCTGAGCACAGCAGGCTATATGTTGTTGAAGTTAGTGACAAAACCTTCAATGGCATGAACATGTCTGGATTATATTGAAAGTACACATTTTGTTGGTTATGTTTTGTAATTTTCATTATAAAAATGGAGCCATATCCTGATGAACTAACACAATGCCATTAAAGCCTGTTTGTGAATGTTACACCAACTTAATTCTGGGCTTATAAGCAGAAGTTAAAATACTCCTCCAGCACAAAACTGATATCAAAGCTTCTTACTGAATTATTCATCTACATTTCCAAGTGCCCAGGTTGAATCTGCATAGGACATTCAAAGGCTGGTTCTGCAGGAAAAGCCACATGAAAAATTGCCCAACAAGCAGCATTATAGTCCTGTACGTGTGCAACCCTGTACATCAGGGTGTGCAACCTTTTTGGCCGCAAGAGCTGCATATGAAGCTGTCTTGGGGGTCAGGGACTGCATGTGCGCGCACACAGACACATACATGCACACATCTCTGCATCCCCTACCTTGGTGAACAGATTGCTCTTTCTTGCTTGTGCCTCCAGTGAAGACAGCCCACACTGTACCAGGATCTCTTGGATAGTTCTATAGTATCATACAATAGTAGAGTTGGAACAGGCCAGAAGGCCATTGGGTCCAAACCTCTGCTCAGTGCAGGACACTAAGTTACACCATCCCATTCAGTTGATTGTCCAGACACTTTTTGAATGTCTCTAGTGAGGGAGAACCCACAGCTTCCCCAGGTAATTGGTTCCATTGGCATACTGCTCTGACTATGAGGAAATTCTTCCTGGTGTCTAGTTAAATCTGGTTTCTTCTAACTTCAGTCCATTATTCCGTGGAAGAGATCTTGTACTTCTTTGTGACAGCCTTTCACGTACTTGTGGACTGCTGTCACATCATCTCTCAGTCTTCTCTTGAGGCTGAAGATGCCTACTTCTCTCAGTCTTTCCTCATAGGGCTTTTCCTCCAGTCTCTGAATCATTCTTGTTGCCCTCCTCTGTATCCTTCCCAGCTTGTCCGCATCTTTCTTAAACTGTGGTGCCCCAGAACTGGATGCACTACTCCAGGTGAGGTCTGATTGGTGCTGAGCATAGTGGAACTAGTACATGTTTTGGGAGTGATGCTTCTCTCAATGCAGCCCAAAATAGTGTTTGCATTGTTGGCTCATGTTTAGCTTGTGATCTACAACAACCCCAACATCCTTCTCATTTGTAGGATTGTTGAGCCAAGTGTTCCCTATCTTGTAGCAGTGCATTTGGTTTCTTGTTCCTAAGTGGAGGACTTGGCACGTGTCCCTATTGAATTTCATTCTATTGTTCTCTGCCTAGTGTTCTAACCTATCACTAGCTCTGTATCTTAATCTGTGTCTTCCAGGAATTTGCTATTCCACCTAGCTTTGTGTCATCTGTAAATGTAGTTCTCTTTCCTTGTACTTCCTCATGTAAATCATTAATAAAAATGTTGAAGAGTCCCAAGACTGAATCCCAGGCACCCCACTTGTCATCTGTCCCTAGTTTGAGAACATGCCATCGATGAGCACTCCTTGAGTCCTAATTTGCAGCCAATTGTGGCTCCACCTAATAGTTGCAGTATCTAGCCCGCTTTTTGCTAGTGTGGTAATCAGGAGGTTGTGGGGCACTTTGTCAAAAGTTTTGCTAAAGTCTCAATAGATTATGTCCATAGCATTCCCACAGCCCACTCAGGAGATTAACAAGTAAAAAAAAATTAGAATAGATATCACTTTATGACATCATGTGGGTTTTTTTTTCTTCTTTTTGCTGCCCAAAGTATTTTGGCAATGGCAAAATTAGGAGTTCCTCCACCCAACATACTGAAGAGCTGCTGCCTATCTGAGTGGACCTGCAGGGCTGCTGAACAATCAGTGATGCGTCCCCTCCAGTGGCCATATGACCAGGCCCACTCATGCCGTTGCCCTGCATGCATCTGCCCATTTTGCCTTTCTCTGTGTGGTGTAGGCCCTCCTTCCAGTGCTGACTGAGTCCCCAGCCTCATGTGATGCATACCATCCCTGTGGAGGTGCTAACAAAAGGAAGGTCTGTGAAGACGGTCTGCTCTTCCAAGTGCCAGTTGCTCAACACCCACACCCTCGCTGTTATCTCTGATCTGACAGTGAAGATGACAGCCAGTGGTGGGAATTCATCCAAGAGGAGGAACTTGGAGGCCAAGTCCCACCCTGTGAAAGGATGCAAGGAGACTTTGCAGGTCAGACATCCACTGGTTAGAGGTTCCAGAGTCCTGGTGAAAGGTCAGATCTATATCCAGTGACGGCAAACCTGTTGCCCTCCAGATGTTGTTGGCCTCCAACTCCTGTCAGCTCAGTTAGCACAGCAAATGGCTGGGGTGATGGGAGCCGTGGTCCAGCAAACTAGGTTGCCTGCCTAGTTTGTGAGAGGAGCTTAGTGAGCGGAGTAGGTAAGGGTTAGTCTTGTGGAGTTAGCTGCAGGGTCACTCCCTGTAAAAGAAACCCATCAACCTTAATGGAAGTTGAATTCAGTCCATCAGGAATAACTGCATTTCTCCTTTGTCAAATTTTATTTTTATCAGGCATATTTAGCAAAGTCTTGTAAATGCTGCTGCATAGTGACTCCTTGGCCCAAGGAAGCCTGTAACTATATAAATTGGAACATGATGCTGATAATCAAGGCTTGGAGAATGTGTTTAGTCTACTCTCAGATGGATAACGAGAATGTGTATTAGTGAATACTTTTATAGGCAATGGTGGATGATATATTAGCAAAGGATTTCAGTCCTAAATACTTTTACATATCTAGAAATGTGTTTGAATTATGTTAAAACAAAAAAGGGAGAGGGGGAAAAAGCTTCTTGCCACTGCTGTTAGCTTTCTTTTCTTTTAAAAGCAGTCATGCATAATGACCAAGATACAATAGACTAACAGTGCAAAAAATATAATAGAAGCCGTTTTTCCACATCATAGAAAGTCACAGTGTACCTGGACATGTTCTTGTCAGGGGGCATTGTCAAACTCATTTTATATGCAGGCTAGAACAAATGGATTAGGACACACTGATGGAGGAGAAAGCTATCATTGGTTGTTAGATCTGATGGCTGTAACATTTCCTCTGGTGTCAGTGCTGGGCAACATGAGTGGCAGGAAGCGTTTGCATTCATGGCCTGCTTGTGAGTTCCCCACAGGCTGATAGGCTACTGTGGGAACAGAATGATGGGCTAGAGGGCCCCTGGGTTTGATCCTGCAGCACTCTTTTGTTTAAAGCTAAAGCATCCCGCATAGGGTAAGTGGAACATCTTGAATAGCTTGGGAACACCAGAAAATGTGTATAAGGTGCAAACCTATGCAAATGTGGCCAGAAAAATGACCCATGTGCTGGCTGGGGCATGTTGGAAGTCGTAGAGCTTACTCCTGTCTAATCTTGCATAGGATCGCATCTTCCATTTTTCTTGCATTCTGTGTCAATAGAATGCCTTGCACAACACTCTTACCAACATTTCAGAAAGGGAATCTCTGATCCAGAAGCTTTTATTGGCAAGTCACGGTGAATGTAGGAGCTCTCTGGCATTCATGGAGTCTGCGAGATTAATATAAATGATAAATAGACCAGCTCCAACCTAAGTTGCGAGAGCTGGCATGCTTTCCTTATCAGGTGCATTTTCCTGCGAAGATTGCAATCGCAGATGGGTATGATGCAAATGGGTGATGCTGTCCAGAAGTCGCTAATTATTTTTAGTAGAAATGAGGGCAGCCTGAACATACAAGAGTGTTATGAGAAGCAATTGCATTGGGCCACACGCTTATGGATCTGTAGGTGTTTTGCTTCCAGACGAAGTCTACTGTCGATATTAAAATATAATGAGCTTGTCTGTGAGCTCCTCTATGTCTCTGCCTACCTTCTTTCTGTTTGCTTATGATCACCTGGATATAGTCCTCATGGTTTTAAGGTTGGTCAGATGCCCTACTTTGCAGAGGACAGTCTTTATTTCAAGGATTTCCTGAGGGCCGCCCTGTATTTAAGGCGTCCTCTGTCCATATCCATTGAAAGATAATGACTGGGTTTGCATGACATGCTAAGACATGGAAGGGTTCACATGTCATTTCACCCCCACACGGGGTGCTGCATAAATCACTCTGGGATCACTTGCAAACCATCCTCATGGCTTAGTATGTAGCCGTACTTGGATGGCACATTAGACCAGAGGTCCTCAGACTTTTTCAACGGGGCCAGTTGAAAGGCAGCGGCAGTGGGCATGGGCCAGCGAGGTGGCAGTGGCTGAGGTCATGGGCTGGCGAGGCGGCAGGTGTGGTGAGGCAGCGGGCCTGGGCACCGTGAGGCGGTGGCCTGGGCGAGGTGGTGGGTCTGGGTGTGGCGAGGTGGCGGGCGCGGCAAGGTGGTGGCAGCGGGTGCAGGACCGGCTGCCCCGGGCTTGCATAATCAAAAGGCGGGCCGGATAAATGGGCCTGGTGGACCAGATCCGGCCTGCGGGCTGCAGTTTGAGGACCCATGCATTAGACCATGATAAAGCCAAAAGGCTATAAAGCTTCTTGGCAATAGAAGCAAGAACAGGGTGCTGCTCTGTCCAAGGAACGACAGTGGGCGACAGCTGTCAAAGTGCCGAAGCAGTAGTTCATGGGGCTGTCTTGGCTTCTGCCTGTGTATGTGCTGATGGCAAAGAGAGGGGTTGCTCGCACACACTTCCATTGGCCTGGCACCAGCAGGATCATGGCGAGTGGCTGCAAGGCTTCACGGCAAGGCTCCCACTCACCACTGTTTGGGGTTGGGAAGGAGGCATGTGGTGTGGAAGGGGGCTCTTTGCTTTTGGGATGGAGCAAGGCTGAGTGGCTTAATCCTGCCCACTGCTGCTGCTGTGATGGTGGTGGCGGGGGGGACCAACTGCTCAGCCATGCTTCCAAAAGAGGAAGCCAGGCCTAGTAGCTGCACCTTTCTACCTCCGCCACTGCAGCAGAAAATACTGGTGCTGATGGTGCTAATTTTTACAATAGCATATATAAAATGTAGGCAAATCAAGTGCCTTTTGCCCTCTTTTTTGGTGATGTATTTCCTCATTTTCATTAATTCATAAGTGGCCATTCTAATGGTTTCCCATGTCTTATTCAATAATTTTAGGCTGCCTTCCTTGCAAATGAGGAATGCCCTTCCCTCCCACTTCAGCGTTTTTGTGAATGGTCTCTAACAGGGCTTTAATAAGCCATCCTCACTGGATGGAGGCCCAACCCATTTATAGTAGGGCTTTAAGAAATGAGTGAAAACCTGCATTTCCTCACACCCCAACACACATCCATAAATCTCAAGCATTTATGAATCCTTAGTGTCCAAAACATGCAACTTGATGGGGGCTTCTTGATGGTAGGAGTAGTTTTCAATGAAACCAGTGGGCCTGAGGAATACTGGGCTGACACTCACAGGAGGTCTTCAAGTAGAGGGTGGGGAACTATCTGCGGGGGTGGGGGGTGGCATTCAGCATTGAGTCAAACTTGAGATGGCTTAAAACAGGGGTTAGTGGAAGATATCTAACAGATCTCTGGGTGATTTGTATAGATCCCCAAGGCTTTCTGATCCCCAATTATCTAACAATTAGTCTCCCCATCCTCCAAAAAAGTTTGTTGGGGAGGGGGATCCAAGGTGGATTTTTGTGTGTATGAACTTAGGAATTTGGTACAGGACCTGGTCATGAATTCCTATACTGACCATGTACACCAAAGCATCCAGTTCCTTAACTCTTGGACTAAGTTTGTTAAAGAGGTGCGCCTGGCACCTGTTTTGTATTCTTTGTGGCGCCAGGTGAAGACCTTTTTATTTTCCCAGTGTTTTAATAGTTTAACTTTTAAAAAATTGTTTTTATATACAGTATTCCATTTTATTCTGTACTGATGCCATGCTTCTGTGCTGAATCATAGCAATTGCAATTGTGGTGTTATTTGGTTTTATAATTCTTTTAAATTAATGTGTGTGCTTTTTAAATGTTTGTTTAATTTTAACTTCTGTTAGCTTCTCAGAGAGTCTTGACTATTGGATGGTATAAAAATGAAATAAATAGGCATTTATAAAAGCATATCCCCACCTGCCTAGCTCTGATTTGTGGGATTTAGGGTTCAGGGGAAAAAAAACAGAAATGTTTCACATCTTCCCACTCCTTTTCCAGAAGGACCCCTGTGAAGGACATTGCCAAAAAGTTTTGCTTTTTCACAATGGAATGGATTGGAATGAAATGGAATAGTAGTACAGTTAGAAGGGGCCTATAAGGCCATCAAGTCCAGCCCTCTGCTCCACTTCCACATGTGGTCACCCATCCGGATGCAGGCCTGCACCTTTCCAGCTTAGCAAAGGTAACTTGACATGGCAGCTTGATGTACAGCTATGCAGGCAGGAAACATCGACCATCTCATAATGACCTCACATTGAACACTTTCCTAGCAAATAGCATCCCTGGCATCTATCCTATTTAAGCATCTGCTTTGCTCATAACCATAGCAGATGAAGGTTCCCCCACTGAGATCTTGAAAAATTCACCAGGGAGGTTGAATATGAGGGGAAAGGGCTGGGTGGGGGGGCATTTGGAACACCACCAAAGGGCTGGGGGAACAGCATACTCAGGTTTCTTCTGGATCCCATCCTGCTCCTATCCGGTTCTGAAGAAGAACAAGGAATGAAATGAATCAGAAATCCTGCTTTTTGCTTGCGGTTTTGAAACTACAGTGGGGTGAGGACTGCTGTTCCAGGTGGGGCAAGCGTGTCCACTGGCTGCATCCTAGTCATGTGGGTGCAGTCCGCAAGCTCATCACTTTGTTCTTTAGAAGTGCTGGTGGGATTCTTCTTGGACTTTTAAAATAGATCTTCTGCCTGCAAGACAAATGTGGTAGCTTTCTGGTGCTGGTGAAGGCCTGGTGGAGGTTGTAAGTAGCAGCTTGGGGTGGTTGCTAGCAAGGAAAGCGGTGGCTTTTTCCCTCATTTGGGTGGTGCTTTGGTTTCCCCAGCCTTCCTGTGATTGCTGTTCACATTAAAATACAGATAAAACATTCAAGTCAAGCCTAGTTGGCCCTGATCCTTTTATTCCAGCTGTTTTCCTTCTATTTCTCATTCCCTCCACACTGCAAGATCTCAGGGCATTACCATATTCTCCCCCACTGTGTTATCAGTATATCTATTAAACCAATAGATCCCTGTACCAATAAGTAAAATTAAACGCTTCCAGCTATTCCAGAAAGGAACTTCATCCCTCCTTTACTGTAGGTGTGCAGATTTCTACCTCCTTTGCACTCCCACCATTCAATTTGTCTATAGTTCTGCATTAGGGTTAGAACAGTCAGGGGACCGCAGTAACCTCAGCACTAAATTTGCTGAAAGGAAGCCACAACAAGTGTGTGGAGGGAGTTCTGTCTCCCCTTTCCAGAGTAGCTGGAGACTCAGGGAGGTGTTGAAAAGCTGGAAAACATTGGAATTGCCTTGCTATGGTGGAAGGGCTGTCCTACCCACGGTGTAGACTTGTGGGGTGATGCCTTTGCCGCGTTCTCCCCTTGCCATTGCTTTTTAACTGACAGCTTTAACTGACAACTGGCAACTGGTCCATGCCAATTCTGTGCCAGTTTGTCTATCTGCAGTCTTGCTTTGCCAGCCTGTTACCCACTCACTTTGCCACTCCCTTTGACAGCTGAAACAGACAAATTGACCTGGAAAGACTGCACATACTTGTATAAGACTGACAAAAATAAACAGACAGTTGTGCAGTTTTCAGGCTCCAAAATAAAAGCTACGACCCAAGTTGTGCTTTTTTTGAGGCTCTGGAGAAGAGGGAAATTATGGTGCCACTCACCTTCCCATTCCTGCAACAGAATTTCCTCAGAATTTGGGATCCTGGGCCGTGGTGTTTTTCTTTTCTTTCTTGCAAGGCGATTCTCTTTAATTCATAGCATTTAGCTGTTACAGCTTTGACCCTTCCCTTGCTCCCTGTGAGCCAAACGGCTGGTTCACCTTACACCAACATCACATGAGCAGAAGGTGACACATGCAGTCGGACGTCTCTTTTCACTTTTCCTCACGTAGTCTTCTGGGAGGATCCCCCAGTCCTCCAGAGTAGATTTGGGGGAGGCCGAAGGGGAGTGTGGTGGGTGAGGGGAAGTCCGTTCCACCAGGGGTCTCCCTTCCGTTGGCAGAATGGCACTTGGGTCCAGCACCTTGTCTGCTTTAATACTCACGTGTGCTGGTCCTAGGAATGACTGTATGGGGCGGGGGGGGGGAGGGGGGAGTGTGGCAGCCCCCCTCTTCTCCTAGCCCAGGGGCAGATTTAAAGATACATAACTCAGGAGCCATCTAACCTGGAAGCTAACAGAAGGAGCAAATACCTTCCAGGTGATACAGTAAATCCAGCCTTCCCCAGTCTGGCACATGTTAGATCAGTGATGGCAAACCTTTTAGAGACTGAGTGCCCAAACTGCAACCCAAAACCCACTTATTTATTGCAAAGTGCCAACACTAAAATAAAACCTGAAAAATGAGGTTATAGTTTAGAAAAAACACCTCACAGCCAGTCCAAGCAAATATATATATATCCTTGGCAGCGCACTGACCAGCCACGCAAAAGCTCGGATGAGTCATGGCTAATGAGTCGTGGCTTGTGACGGCATTGCCTGGCACCACTGCTCCCTTCCGAGCATGCACATGGCCCCTGTGTGCACTGTTATCCGATGCTTGGCTGCCGGGGCGATGCCGGGGCGACTTGGTTCTCATGCCAATGGCTCTGCGTGCCCTCTGTGGCCTGCGTGCCATAGTTTCGCCACCACTGTACTAGATATTTTGGAGGATGACTCTATTCCTGAGCATTGGCTGTGCTCATTGGAGCTGATGGAAGATGAAAGTCCGAAACATCTGGAGACATCAGACTCAGGATGAGCATAGTTGACCATTATTCTTTTTTAGACTACCAGAAACACATACTCAAGGTGTGTGAGCTTGTTCCAACTGTTTAAACTATTTTTCTATCTGACCATATTTACAACAGGGCCATTGGAGACGTGAGATAATTACTAAGGCAATTTTTCCAGTGGTGTTGACTATATGATGTAGTGTAATCAGTGCTATTTTATGAGTATATGAAGATATCTGGAGTTCATATACTTTTAAAGATTTTTATGCCACCTTTCTTCCTATGAAATGGTATCCAAAGTTGTTAAAAAAAGTACAATAAAGTCAGTTAAGCATACAAAAGATCAATAAAAGCAAACCTATAAAGCAACAATCAATGCCCTATGGCAGCTAATAAAAAACAGTAAATCAGGGAGCGCGTATTAGTTTTCTAGCCATCCAACAAAATAAACAAAAAAATGTTTATGACACCCAGATCTATCTTTCTTTGCTTAAGCACTTTGGAGCAGCTGCCTTAATCCCAAACCAGCCCCTGAAGCTGTGGGCGAGTGGATGAGGTTAAACAAACCAGCACTAAAGCAGATGAGATGGAGGTGATATTGTGCAGTAATCTAAATGTTTCTGGAATTATTAGCCTGCTTTGTGCAGAGTGGCGCTCTCTCCATCAGAGCATTGGGCTTCTCTTTCACCAGGCTTTGCTTCTAGAAAAACAGGTAGTGACAGTTTTGCTGTTTATTTTTATTTTATTTAATAAAAAGGAGTTGCTTTTTACTATCTGCACCTGTTGTGCAGGTGCCTGCCTATTTTGGGAGCAGAAACATCTCACCTTCTGTGACACTGAGGACTGACTACCGCAATTTGCTTTCAGATGCTGCAGCCGTTATGGGGCTGCACGGATGACACAGTCCACCTCCTAATGAATGAGGGAAGGCTTAAAACATGTTGTGACAAGTGCATTAGCCATTTACATTCTCCCAGACCCAATTCAGGGGGCTCAACACTTACCTTTTTAAAGCTTCTCAGCCTCTGGGACTAGCTTCTTTTATTTTCTAATGCATCCTAAACAGATATAAGGTTTCTTAGACAATTTCATTAGCTGCTTACTTATACAAAGAAATGACTCAGCATCCAGCCTAGGTGTGAGGCAACAGCAATTTTGGAAATCACCATTTGAGTGAGATTGAGTAAGCACCTCCTCCAGCATGGGTGTGAAGTGACAGGCATGCCAGAGGTGGGGTACCTTCACCAGTGTGGGGGCTGGGCAGCAGTCTTTCAGGGGTAGCCATCATGGGGGGTGGGGTTGACTCAGCATTTCTTCAGGAGTGCTATAAGGCAGCAGCGGTCCTGGGAAAGATGGTGCTTAATAAGCGTGGAAGGCATAGCTGACCGTTTTGTCTTGGCTGGAATAAGCAGCGCTGGCTTGCTAGGGTAAGCAATGCTTCTCTTACAAATGCATTTTTGAATCATGTGGATGATGATCACTTTGCTGAAAGGATTGATATTATTAGCATTCTCAGGTATATATTAAAGGGAATAAAGGGTATTCCTCACTGCCACCTGTACTAAACTTAGATCCAGAATAAAGGAGAAATGGCAAGGTGATAAATACTAAAGGTTTGTATGTGGAAGGACAATGGTGTTGGTGGGAACAACTTGGCAGGGAATCTGATGTAGGTATTAGGTCCACTTATGCCAAAACCCAGAATTCCAACTGGGTCCCCCAAACTCTGAATTTGAGCTAGAAGAGGCAAGCTCAGAATGCTTAGTTGAATTGCCAAGGCCTACGAGCTGTGAAATAAGCCAAGTTGCTGGTGAGAACTGGATTGCCTCTGGTTTGGGGTGAAACTGTGTTAAATAGGCAAGGGATGTGATTTAATAAGATTGATGATCTGACATCAGCTCAAGTGAGCTGGTCAATTAAGTGACCAAGTGAGCTGGTCAATTATGTGACCTCTGATGTCTCTGCTCACAAGCAGCATGAACCTCTCTGAGGGTGGAGCCAACTCCATTTGATGGGGAATAGAGGAGGGGAATTCAGTTTGGCATCAACTCCTGGTATGGGCAAGAATTAACACTACAATTAGAGGGTTTTAACTTGAGGGTTGCTTCTTGTTAATACCTTTATATTACTCTCTCTATATTACAAACCCAGTCCGTAATGCAGACTGTAGTTAGACGCCTTTCATCATAATCTGCCGAAAAGGAAAAAGGAGAGGGATGCCGGAGTGAGACACCAGCACATGACTTTCCAGAAGACGGCAGCAGCCACAGAGAAAGCTCTTGTTCTCACCTACACTGTGTGTGCGCTGATGGCAATGGGATCTCTCAAAGATCTGAACACCAAGGCCACTCAGAGGCTACTTCTGTCCATAAGGGCCATCCCTCCCATACTGTTGAAGATGTCCTGATCTCTCCCTGCACTATTTCACCTGATACTTCATTTTACCATTTTATTATGGGCTGTATGTGGGTCATACATGGGCCCTGCTCTTAAGTGTGGCTCCTTGCCACTGTCCAGATTCATGATATGTGGTGGGCAAGTTGTGTGTGTATGTGTTCTCCAAGGGGGTCTGTTTGTTGAAATTGGTTCCTGGAGTGCCTGAAATTGTCCATCCTGTCATGGATGAGGACAAATAATCTGCACTTAGAGGAAGATTTCTAATACCTTTGGCCTGAGGCTCTGGAACAACCCCAGCACTTGTTCCTCCTTTGTGACACTCAAGAAGGGCTGCCAGATCTGGTCATTCTGGTATTTGGAAGATGACATGATGGAAGCCTGGTGTGAATTGCTGCCTTTTGGATGCAGAATTTGTTAACTTTTCCTCCAATGTTTTTGCTGTTTTTCAGTTGTGTTAACAATAGTTAACTGCAGCTTTATATTTTGTTGCATTTGTATGTAAACTCTGGAGCCAGGGGACAGCGATAAATTAATATTTTAAATGGGATCAGATAATTGAGTTGCCACACTACTTGGCCACACTAAAGATTGCAGGATTCCCATTTGTTGGAAGCACTTTTGCTGTTTTGTGTTTCCCTGCAGTATGTCTTTTACACATAGCATGTGATGCTTCAGGATAAACCTGTATGAGGCTGCAAAACCAAGGTGATTGTCAGGGTATGTAGAAGACAGCAGTACATGTTTGGCTATGTGGACAATGGTTACGGAGCTGCAGCCATTAAAGAGGTGAACTGCTCCCCATCACTTATATCTCCATGCTGGGAAAAAGTGGAACCTTCTGAATTTCTGTGGGGCTGTGAAGCTTCAGTGGGAAAGAGAAAGGCAGCGACAGTTATTTTACAAAAGAACCACAGTGAAATCTCCTCCCTGTTTTGGATTGCAGTAAACTGAGCGAGCGAGTTCAGGGAAGGGTTAAAAGCTTTGGAGAGGAACCCTGTTAATGATTCAGAATGGCCTGTGACTTCATTTCCTTAAGCCCTTGCATGGATGGGAACTCCCCTGATGTTGACAGGAAAGGATTAACCATTATATTGCTTATGAAACAAGGTAGAAGTCCCAGCCAAATATTTGTAGAAGTTTTTTGCTGCAGACACTGGACTCCTTTAAAAAGTATTTTAGAACATGTTGGCAGTACTCTCACCATGTGACAGAGAAGAAGAATATGGTCATGTTTCCTACTAATACAAAATATACCCGTAGATCTGTATAGCTGCACTTTCCTCTTTGATCCGCCTTCAGCTTTGCTTGGGTGAGGCTGGGTGAGACTATCCATGAGCAGCAGCGCCTCCTTTGTGGGAAGATAGTGAGCAAAAAGGGCTTCCTACTTTTTAACCAGGTAATGGTGGCTGTAGCATCTTCCTTAGATGGAAAGACAATGTTATTGAGAGACATGAGAGCAAAACCCCTGCCGGTATATCCAGATAGTATGTCTGCAAATCTCCAGTAACCCAGTATTCTTTGTGCTGGGGTCACTGGAAGAATTCTCAGTTTAGCCTCAAAACGTATGATCAGACATCAAGATCAGGTCAACCATGGGAAGAGATATAGTCCAAGTCAGGCGGCCTCCTGGGTTCCATGCAGCAAACCTCTCTCCTTTTTTCTTTTCTTTTTTCATATACAATCTCTATGGAGCAACACAATGAACTAAGTAAGTTTTGACGTGCTGTGAAAGTCTATGGCAGGGTCAGCACTAGCTGGAGCTTTTAATGTAGGGAAAAGACATGTGAAAGGATGTTATAAAATTATGCATGGTATGGGGGAAAGTGAGGAAACAGAGAAAGAAATGGTTGTTCTCCCTCATAAGCCTAGAATTTAGGAAACAGTTAATTAGGGTGGACAGGTGTCCTCTTCAATAAAGGACAACCTTCTATCTGAAAGGTTGTAAGAAGTCCACTCTCTTTGAACATATCATCCATTTCAGAGGTAGGCAGAAAGTCATTTTTGGTGGAATAGACAAACATGGATGCAGTTGTAGAATGAAAAGAAAAAATCAAGTAGTTTGTGTACCTTGCCAGCCCAGAGAATTTTTTTTCAGAAGTTTGTCTATTCCATTTTATTTATTCTTTGGATTTCTACAGTACCCATTGGCAGATGTCCTCATGGCTGATTGCAATCATTAAAAAATGAAGCAATAACACAACAACCAATACAATCGATACAACTTTCTCTCTCTCTCTCTCTCTCTCTCTCTCTCTCTCTCTCTCTCTCTCTCTCTCTCTATATATATATATATATATATAGAGAGAG
>NW_025335439.1:975480-1004600 GCF_004798865.1 Varanus komodoensis
TATATATATATATATATATATATATATATATGCATATGCACGTACATGGATGCAATTGTTCAGGGGCTTATGAGCATGGTGGGCATAAGCCATAGGATTGTACTTAAAAATATCAAAGAGCCTGCAAAAATCTATGCATGATATCTGTACCAGACTATCTTTGTCCAGATGAAGCCTTAGTGGATCGATACGCCAATGCTGCTCTGGAGCACTTTGTGTCACCAAGGCCAGTTGGACCTCAGGTGAGAGTACTGGATCTATGAACATCTGCAAACTTGCAGAAAAAATAGATTGGCTTGGCTCTGTCATTCTGAAATGCTGAGCGCTTGCCATCCTTATATCTACTCAGGATTACCAGTGTGACCACAAGGGGCCATACCAAAGTGCAGAATGTTCAGATGCAGTCATAGTATTAATGAGATTTCAGATACAAAGGAAGTCCATCCAGAATGTCCCTGATGACATACTATATTCCTACTGAGTTTCATCATACTTACGTATTTGCTTGCACCTGCAAGGACATAAATTTCCATGGCCATCTCAGCAGCAGAAATTCTAACTGTTTCATGACTTGAGAAAGTATCTTATCCACCCAGCACAAATTTTGATCTGGTACCTCATGGGCCAGTTACCCAACTTTTTAAGTTAAGTACCAAAGGGCTGAATTGTATACAAGTTTGGGCAAAATAAAGGCCTACAACTCCCAGCACTCCCCAGATAGGTGTAAGCTTTTGTGCTTTATAAACTTTTCTCTAAGTGCATTGTAGATTACTCAGTACCATACATAATGAGCAACTTCATTGGATCAACAAGCTTTGGATGCTCTCACAAAATGGCCACCAGGGGAATATGCCCATTTATAAAATGGCAGACATCGTTGACATGGTTGGTCAAAAAAACACTCATTTCTCAAAAGGCAAACCGGTGAGACTAAAAGAAAAATAATCTGTCAAGGAACCAAAGTACAAGGCACAGGTAGGGTCTGAACACCAAATGATCACTGAACTAGAACATCTTCAGTCTTTGTTGCATTCCAAATATGAACACTTCACACAATGGCCAGGACACTGAACAAGTCACAATGGCTTCTTAATTGCACTGTGTGTCCCAGCACACTGTGGCCCCTATGGGGATGTTTGAAGCTAACCTCAAGCAAGGTTGGGTTACTGTCACGGTGAACAAGCCATTCCACAACCTTACAATAGACAATCGTTCTGGATAGTTTGCGAACCGTGGCAGTGACACACCCCCACTGGCCAAGCTGTGCCGGCAGAGCTAATTAAGCAAACAAAGCTGGCACATGACCAGCACATGTCGCCTTCTTTAACAAGCCACTGTGGCTTGTGAACTCTGCTGCGGAAGGTGTGAACCTGGCCATTTTCTTGTCGCACAGGAGACCCAGTGCTTTGTTACTAGAGAAGCCGCGGTCTGGAATGAAGGGAAATCTGTCTGTATTGCAGGATCTCTAAGCTGAATCATATAACTGTCCCACTTAATGTTCTTTTTCAAGTTTGGAGAAGAGGTATTGGGTCCTGCTATAACACTTTGCATTACTGTGTCTTCAATAACCTGAGAGACAAATGCTTTGGCAGCAACTGAATTCTTCAGTAGCAGCCCAGGCTGGAATAACTTGTAATTTGCTGTAAGCACGTATTTTTATACACTACATATTTCTGGGTATGTGCCATCAGAGAGGTCTGAAATGTTATCATCAGTCCCTGCATGTTTTCTGTCCAAAAATTCAAGGACAACTGCATCAAATTTGTCCACTTTGTGGTTGCTGAAGTACTGCTTGGAAGATAAAACATTTATTTTCATGTTCATATCCTGTTGCACCATGCTGTTGAAGCAGTTTAAAATCCAGAAATCACAACAGAGCAACAAAGTATCCTTGATATATAATTGTCCCTACCCCCATTTTGAAAGGGGCTGGACCAGCTGATAGAATACAAATTATAC
This sequence comes from Varanus komodoensis, assembly GCF_004798865.1. Classification (NCBI taxonomy): domain Eukaryota; kingdom Metazoa; phylum Chordata; class Lepidosauria; order Squamata; family Varanidae; genus Varanus; species Varanus komodoensis. Next base: position 977,440 of record NW_025335439.1, read on the forward strand.
ATATTTCATTTTGTCAGAAAGTGCTTTGCATTTTCTCTCCTGAACCTCAAAGGGGAGGTGCACTGACACAACAAATCTACTTGTAAGGTGCTCTCTGTGGAGACTGATTTCATTCTCTTTTGATTTAATATATACAAGTTCAATTACATTTTATTGCTACTGTTTTTTAATTGGCTTTGGTAAGAAAGAGCCTCCAAGGCACACTTCTAACCAGCTGGGTGTGTTAAACAAATGCCAAAAGTCACCACCAAAGGAATGCTTAAATCCCATTAAAAGGCAACACAACACAATTTTAGCACGTGGTTAAGCAAGATCTGGACTGTGCCTTTAAAGAGTCCAACCCAGATTCCACTATGACTCATGGCAAAGGGGCACTGGCTGCGGAACTGAGAGGTCTGCTTCCCCAGTTCTGGATGTTTTCCTCTTGCTTCTCTTCATCTGTTCATTGGAGAGTTGCCACAAGTCACCACAAGATAACAATTCTGTAAAGCAGGAACAATATGTGCTTGTGTCTACCTGTGAATTGGACGCAGGTGTTGTGAGCTGCTCTAACAGAATACTTGGCAAAGCACCTTCCATTTCACTCATACAAACCCTTCCTTTAGCTCCAACTGAAAGATGATTCAAGTTCTGTATGCTTTCCGGATGGGGGAGAAATTAATCTGGTTCACAGTATCCTTCAGTTGTTGTATGGCTCACATTTTCTGATGCAATTGTCCAATAAAAAGCTTCATTAAAATGAATATATGCTAGGGGAAACTGTGTTGAAAAGAAAAAGAAAGAACGCATTGTGGGGGCTTGCCCTACTCCAGCGGGAGCGATATCCTGTGACCCCAGTCCAGAGTCAGAGCCTGACAAGCTGGGAGGAGGCGGGATACAGGATGTCGATATGGCCCGTCTAGCGCAGCTGGGAGACCTGATTTGAGGGGCCTCCTGCTTCCTAAGCAGGGCCTTCTTCCAAGGGAGTAGGGCAGTGGCAAGAGCAGCATAAAGGAAGCTGCAACCTTGAACTTCTACGAGTTGAGCAGGACTGTCATGGGCAGGACATTTTGGAGGGGTTTCGGTCACTGGGTTGCTGTAAGTTGGAGAAACTTGGCAGTACACAACAGCAACCACAAGAGAACCCAGGCACCGTCATAATCATGGGAGCCCAAGATAGATCTAGAGATAAATATTTACACTGTATGGATCCCACCATCATACTGGTATGCACATGGACTGCGTGTGTGCTGCCTTCAGCTGGCACGGAACCCTAACCCAAACCCTCCAAAACATCCACAGAGAAACCCAGAACGATAGTCCAGAGTGCTCGGACACTCAGATCATCACTTTTCTTTTAAATATACTGCCCTTCTCCTTCTCTGTGCCTGGCTATCAATTCCTCTTACAGAGAAGAGCTAAATAGAAACATTGCTATAGAGGCCCAGGATTAGGGTTAGGGTCTATCCCTTATGTCCGGGAATGGGAAATAAATACATGCCGGGTGATTTTCCTTCCCCTTGTCAATGTTCAAACGGTTTGAAACACGGACCAATTACAACTGGCCATAATGCCGCCTTCACAACATTTGAGCAGGCTCAGTAAACTCCAAAGATTTTACCTGGCTGTTCGCCAGTGGGAAGGCAGCTGCACAAGGACTCCCACTAGCTGGCTACAAGGAAGCAACACAACACAGACGACAGAGAACCGGTTCTTTTTTAATGCAGTTGGCTTGAATAACATTGACTTGGGTTTGAGTGTCAGTGTCAAATTCTTCAAACAGCCCTTGCACCCTGTAATGGGTAAACTTATTGTGGTGACGGGCAGAAGGCAAGCAGCATATGACAAAGTCATGGGGCGCAATCCCTGTATACTTTGTGGCAGAACTGATCATTGTACAAATATCAGATCAGCTGGTGGCTGGTTTTCCAAATGGCCAACCATGGACAACGAACAACCATATTCTTGTACGAACGAGAACGGGCTTTTGAAAAAAAAAAAAAAAAGACTTTCAAAGATGCAATCTGTGTTTTTGCTGACAAAATGCAATGCAAAGTTAATGTCTAATTTGCATTTACTGAAGAGATATTATATGTATATGAGTGAACTGCCAAATCAAGCAATTTGTTTTAATTGAATGGAATGTTTTTGTAGGCTCCAAGCATTTCTGTAGGCCCTTTGGAGTTTCGAAGGTGCTGGGCAAACGGATGATCCAATTCAGGGAAGCCACAGGGTGGGTGTAAGCATGGATGCAGCCTCTCACTAGATTTTAACCCCTACGAGCTCTGTGGCTTTTCTGTATGGTGGCAGGCAGGACACCTGACCCACGTTTCTGTTGCTGCTAAGCCCAGACTTGTAACTGGAAGTCTGGATATATAAGGAATACAGTCTGAATTGGCTTGCTGAGATCTGCAAAGATACAGTGATGCTCGGAAAGCCCGTGTGGTGTGGTGGCTTCCAGTGCTGGACCAGGGACCCAGGAAACCCGGATTCTTGTCCCATTTAGCCATGATGCTCTCTGGGTGACACCACTTGCTCACTCACAGCCTGGCCTACCTCACAAGGTAGTTGAGAGGTAAAGATGGCACTCTGTTAGTTGTGTGGGTTCCCCACAAGTGGAAAAAAGGTGGCGTATACATGCAGTGTGATGTAATAATAATTGTGGTAGGAATTATGGTGCTTTATCGTGTTTCCTTTTAACCCAATGCAATTGTAGTAGTTCTTGGAAACAAGGCCTGACTGCCAAGGCTGCAGTCCTGCCATGCTTGCAGCAGGTATTCGAGATCCTCTGAGCTAGGGATCTTAGGGGCGCTCTCCACTGGCGCTGCACCGTGCGCTCTGCATTTCCCCCGATGGCCTAGGCTTAGTACTGGGGAGGTGGGGGAAAGGGGCTGGGGTGCCTTTGGCATCAGCATGGCTTGGTCCCGGTCCCCGCTCTCGCCCCAGGACTGCCTTTTCCTCCCTCCAAAGCCCAGCTGCAACCTTAGTGGGGGAAGCTGATGCTGTTCTCCAGGTACTGGATGTGGTGGGGTGGAGCATAGGCTTGGCCTTGCATGTTCCAGCACCTTGGCTTGGCTTGGCTTGGCTTGGTGCTGGGACTGGGACTGGGACTGGGACTGGGAAGGGGAAGAGCCTTCTCACCTGCCCGCTGATACCAGGAGGTCATCCAGGTATGCAGCCAGACCCAGGCACTGCGCCTCACCCCCTGCTTCTTTATTATTATTATTATTATTATTATTATTATTATTATTATTATTATTATTCATGTGTTTTGCTACTATGGCAGAGTACCGAATTGGCAAGGGTGACACCCAGTCTGAAATAAAAGATTGCTTTGATTCCGAACATCATCTGTCCACAATGTAGAAAGAGTTGATTTGATTATGTGATTGTGTAGTCACATGATCATTCTAAGGACAGTCCATCAATTTGCAGGGAGCATTCAAGAATGGGCTTTTGTACACTTTGTAGGTCAACCTTAATCAACTACAATCTCCTTCCTGGAGGCACATTTTTAAATTGGACCAACAATCCCTTTGTTCCTGCAGTTCTCCCACTCCCCACGCTCCACAATGGGGAGTGTTCTCCTACTGTGCGTTGGACTCCCGAATGGTCAATCTCTTAGCAAGGAATGCAATAAGCAGATAAAGAGTTTTCTTGAAATTGAATCCTAGCTCTAGACAACATTGGGGGCGGGCAACTCATAGCCCTCCAGATGTTTTGACCTACAACTTCCATAAGCCCCAGCCAGCATAGCCAATGGTAGGGGATGCAGGCGTTGCAGGCAAAATATTTAGGCTCTGCCCATCCGTGCCCTTGGTCTATTCATTCAGCAAGAGGCCTGATCACTCCTTTCAGCTGCAGGGAGGCACGTATCACAGCTCTGAAGGTGTTTTTCATTTATGCCAGGGAAGGACAGTGCAATCTCTCCGTGTGCAATAGGATAATTGAACTCATCAGCGACTCCTATCTTCACCCATCTCCAAAGTGAATCATGAGCACTTGGTGTAGCTAATTATGCAGTGGATGAGGGCACTACTATGGCACCATGTAAAGCAGGCAGGAAAAGCAGGCGCAACCTCTGGGAGCACATGCTCTAAGGCCCATGGCTAAGCACAACCTGCCTGGTGCTTCCTCTGATCTGAGGGTGCATAAACCTTTGCAGCCACTTTGTGTACAGGCACCACGGTCCATCTGTGCCATGGGCAGATTTGCTTACATAAGGGAAGGGACACTGCCGTGTGCGAAATTCTCAAGGTGGAGAAGTTCAGTTGGCTCATACACAAAGCAGTTTATGCCATCATTCTCCTTACATCAACAAGTACGGAGGTTGCTTGTTCATTAAGGTAATCCAGGATATGTCATAATCCAGCAAACCTTCATTTCTTCACTGAGAAGACACCAGCAATGATCAGACCTCACCATGTCTTATGACATGGAAGAATTTCAAAGTGTGTGGAGAAGCACAATGCACTTCTGCTCCGACGTCTGTTACAATATAACAATGACCAGTGTCATGTCTGAAAATTCAGCACAAAGCACTCCACCTCCAGCAACACCCTATGACAAACAGGTAATATTGTCCTATTTGTTCTAGCAAAGAAGATCATCTTTCATGGAAAAGGTGGTTGTCCGTAACTACCGGGCACAATGGTTGCGTTACCTCCAGTTTCAGGTGCAGTAGATGCACACACATGCACACATACACACACATGCCTGTGCACGCGCCATACATATGGTGACAGAATGCTGTTGCACTCCTCTTCTGCTCGTGAGTTTTCCATGGGCAGCTGGTTGGCCACTCTGAGAACAGAATGCTGGACTAGGTCGCCCAGTAATGACTACATCCCAAATCCACATTGAAGTGCCCATCCAGACCCCATTATATTTTATGAATCTGTCAGGCTATGCAGATTCATGGGCCCCTTCCAAATGCTTTAGCTTACAACTCCCACAGCCAGTGCTGAGGAGCCATGAACGATGTAGTCCTCAAGATGTTTTAGCAAATGGGTTGACCACCCCTGCTATGAATGCACAAACTACTGACAGTTATACACTTCTTCAGTTAGATTGAGGCCACTGGACTGTGCTTGTATTTGGCAGTGATTGCAGATATGTGGAAGTGGGGGGCTGAACTCTTCTCCTATGGGACGGGGTGAGAGCCTGTCTGGGGTGACATTTTTCACACGTGGGAAGCCACCAGTTCCCACTGGTGCATCCTGCATTGTAAAAATGAAGATGGATGCAAATACTCAGTTGCATGGGCTTCTGTTCAAGGCAACATAACTTCCACTGCAAATGTAAATATATATGTTTATTTATGCATCTGTACCTACATTCCATCTACCACACTGACCTCACAGTTAGAAGCTACATTCCAGTGGCTACATTTCATATGATTACAGTTAGAGATCAAAATCTTTTTCCAGTGTGTGCCCCTGTGTCCTTTATAACTTGGCGTTTCTGCCGAGTGACTGCTCATTAGGAGGGCTTCAAAGGATCAGCACTGATTTAAACTTTGGCTTAGTTTAACACGCATTTCCCATTGACCTTAGAACCCAAATTCTAAGGTATTCCCAGATTCTTGGCCACGGATCCATCTGTGAAAAATGAATTGATAGAAACTGGGTAACCCCCAGCAACGATTGTGATCGTGCCAGTAAACATGTGCAGACGCCTCTATACTTAGTTGTGTCCTTGGTATGATTTTCCAGGACATCCTAAAACTCTGGTGTTGTGCTGGCAACATCCAAACAGGTGGTCTCCCCTTGCCTCTGCTCAGACCATCAGGCCAGTGCTGGGACCAACTTTTAAAAGACCTCGTGCAGCCAAGCCAGGTGCTGCCCTCCCACCCAGCTTGTGAGGAGGAGCTAATAACCCAACTTTAGCTGGAGATTTTAATTTTTGTAACCAGATAGCACATTTTTAAGTCTGTGGGTGGAATTTGTGTGTGATCCGAGAGCACTGGCATCCTCCCTCTTGCTCAATTAAATGAGCCGCATCCTCCCTCAACTAAAGCACCGCCAATTTGCCTTTGGCTCCTAAGTTGTTTATCTTTTTTCCCTCCTTTCTTACCTCCAGGCTCTTTAATAGTTGCTCAGCCAGACACAACAACCAGCTTCTCTGGGGGAAGACCATAGGTGTGTCCTCAACTGTGTCCATTGCAGCTGCACCTTCCCCATTCCTGCAACAAGAATTCCTCAGAATTTGGGATCCTCGGTCACCGTGTTTTTCCCCTCTTTCTTGCAAGGGGATTCTCTTTCTCACTGAAAGTCAAACATACCTGCAGTGTATGAGGAAGACATACTTAGCTATATAGTTGCTCTCAGTGAAATAACTTCATCCATATGAAGGGATTTAAAACACATTAAACACTCAGGCTATAAGGAAACATGGAGGCAAATTCTGCAACGCTGGCTCAAGGAAGCCGCTTCCTGGAATGGCCCTGGATCCCTTCCCAAGATTGGCTGATCGCTTGTGCCATTGCTTGGCAGAATCCAGCCACAGACCGGTAAGGGAACAACCTGATGCAAGTTTAAACGGGAAAGCACTCTAGAACTCTGAGCACAGCTAGTAATTGTAGGATTTTCTTTTCTTGCCTACACATACTTAGGATTGTACCTTGCCAGCACACTTCTGTGCATGGACATTCTGAATTAGATGTCCTGAGATCTCTGGGTTTGTTTTTTTTCAGTGGGAGAGATACTACTGCCTGTATATGAGTGGAAAAAGCTGCAGCCTGCCTGATGGGTTTATTGCAGCCCATGAGCAACTTTCCTTTCTGCCCAAGAAGCCCTCAAACAGATTTCATAAACCTGAGAGGTCTCTAGCTTAAATGTGGAGGCTTACACACCCACCCAGCAAAGAGTAGCAGTACATAGCACAATGCCCAGTTTGTTCAGGTTGGCAGGACTGAAATCCTCTGCACAGTTTCCTGAGAGTAAGCTCCACCGAGCTGGCCAAACTCCACTCAGCCAAGGTGTTTCACACCATTGTATTCCCAAGCACTATGTATAAGTGGGAAAGCTGGACTGTGAGGAAAGCTGGCAGGAAGAAAATTGATGTGTTCAAAAAAAGCTGGAGGAAAGGATATGAACACTCTGGACCAATGGAAAGATGTACAAGTGGGTTCTAGATCAAATCAAACCAGAGCTTTCCCTAGAAGCAAAAATTGTGGCTGTTGTACCTTGGGCACATGATGAGAAGGCAAAACCCCCTGGAGAAGACAGTGATGCGAGGGAAGGTTGAAGGCAGAAGAAGAGAAGGAAGACCACATGTGACAGGGATGGAGTCCATAAAGGAAGCCACAGCCTTGAGTTTACAAGAGCTGAGCAGGGCTGCCATGAATAGGACATTTTGGAGGCTGTCATTCACGGGGTTGTCACGAGTCGGAGATGACTGGACTGGCAGACAGCAACAGCACGCCATTGATACTGGCGCTGCTTGTTCTGATTTCACAACTTCAGTTTGCACTTGAAAAAAAACTCTTCAGTCCTCTGAAATGCAACCTTTCACTTTGAAATTGAAATGTAAACAATCCTCTGAAGAAAGAAGGGCCATGACATGAACTGCAAGCATTAGGCAGGGATTCTGATGAAGGAAATGGAAGGAATGGCTGACCTCTACTGGATTATTTTTCTCACTCTCCACCTTCCTCTAAACCAGGGCTCCGCTCCTCTCCGTGAGGGACAGAACCCTTCTCCAGGGCTTCTTCCATTTTCTTTGTGGGAAGAGTAGAAGCCTTCCCTAGTAGAGGTATTTCTTGCTTTTGTGATGTCTTCCTGCTCCAGGCAGAGCCGCTCCCATGTTTTCCAGCCAATGGGGGTTTTTAGGCTGAGGAAAATCAGCTATTAAAATTCAAATTGCAATAAATTGTACAAAAGTCTCATGAAAAGTTGCTATACAACAGCTCCACCTTGTGATTTGTTATTGGAATATATAGAAAGGCAGAGACTGCCCTGCCCCTGCATAGGCAAGTTACAAACAGAGCAGATGTAAAAATAAATAAATAAATAAATAAATAAGCAAATAAATAAATCAACTGTTGCGGAGATGGCTGCTCCCTGGATTTGGGCTAGTTTTCCCTTTGATCTTCTAGGACCAGATTAACATTCAAGCATTTTAAATTTGTGTGTGTGTTTGTGTGTGTGTGAGAGAGAGAATGAGAGAGAGAGAATTATAGAAAATTGCTTTTCAAAGAAAATCCAGTGATAAAGAAGACATTTTCATGGGTCTGGTCCAGCTTTCTTCTGCATCTCTGGCACAGGAGGTGGCTGAGGCATGTGCATGATTGTACAGTCACCTTTCTGGCAGCCTGCAGCATCCTCGGCTTCCTGCACTTCAGTTCAAGCCCAGGGGAAGGCATCGGCTGGTAACTCCTCCCACTGGGCTTTTGCAGATCAGGAAGTGCAGGCAGCCTGGGAGGCTGCAGGGCAATGGAGACATGTGCCTTGCAATGGTTGGGTAAACCCCAAAGCACCAGGAAAATGAATTTTGAAACACCCTGAAAATGAGGCAGAACAATCAAAGCTGGAGGGCAGATTCTGACGCAGCACAAGTTCCACTCCACATCTTCCCTGGAGCTAGACACAACATGGTGCCGCTCACATTTGCATTAAGGGGGGTACAAAATGGCGGCCAACCTGTCAGCACAGTTGATGATGCTTCCTCTTGAAGTGGCAGTACAATGCCTTCAAACCCTCAGAGAGAGAGAGAGAGAGAGAGAGAGAGAGAGAGAGAGATGCTAACCCTCTGCTAATAGTGAGCTTTACCTTTTAGATGGGGATTTTTCCCATTTCCCTTCCAGTTTCACCTACAAGTAGAGTGGAAAATTTTGAGAGGTCCTTTGTGTACAACCTTTTTACTCTGTCCCTACCTGCCATCTTGCACTAGGCAGAAATCTTTATTCCTCTCTCTGCCTCCATGAAATCGACCTCCAAACTCTCCAGTCTCAGATAAAGTAGATACTTTAGGTAGTGTGGAAATTTATTGTTGGCTGCATGTGCAGGTAAGCCCCTACCTTCTATAACCACAAAATTTCTAAGAACACACATACAAACACACAGCAAGAGAGAGTGAGAGAGCTATACAAGCGTTAGAATAATAAAACAGCAGGGCTCAGGCCTTCCCTTGAACCTAACTAGACTGCATTCCAGCAAAAGGCCCTTAAAACGAATTAGCTTCATAGCTAATGAGGGTCCCTTATTCAAACAGTATCCAAATGTGATTGCCTCAGATCTCTCAGTTGGTCCTCTGTCCTGGCTGCCCGGACACTGTCCACTTGGGACCTGGCCTCCGGCCTTCCTTCCTTGACTTTCTTTGCCCCCTGCCCCTCTTCTCTTCTAAAACCCATTTTTCCCTCTTCCAGCTCCAACCAATCTGGAGGGCAGGTTCTGGTTCATTTCTGCAAAGGATCTCTCTCTCTTCTGGCCCTTTGCTGGACTTTGCAATTTTCTGCTTTCTGTGCGCTGTGAGCCATGATCAGTTTGATAGGGGAGCTGCCACCAGTTGCATTGCTGTGGTGTCAGGACCCTTTAAGGCAGCACCAGAGCCATTTGCTGGCATTACGCGCTCCTTGCTCTGGGCTTTATGCTAGGGATGCTCACATAGCATGCATCCATTACTGTTAGCGCCAAATCGGATTCTGCCCTGCGGCATAACTAGACTTTTGGACTCCATCCTTTGGTCCAACATTGATTGGCAAACAGGCAAAAGAGATTTAAGATCCTGACATCTGTCTGAATGCCAAAAAGGAGCACAGTTCCATTTCTTTATGTACCCAGGCTGCTTATGTGTGTCTTATGTGTGTCCATTGGCATGGTTTTATTTTGCTAGTTGTTATGTTTCTGTTATGTATTTATGTAAGTATTTGCATGCCACTTGGGGTGCAAAGCAATGCCTTCCACTGCGGATGTGCATAAGGATGTGAACTCGGTGAACGCAGTGCACAGAATAAGGCATACTGGTGCACTGGACTGAAAGGTCTTCTTGTTAAAGCACTGGGGAGGGAGAGGAAAGAAGGCTGGGGGATGATAGGAAATGGCTTCCAAGCCATTGGACCCAGCACCCCTCTTTGCCTCCTCTGCACAGCTCAGTTGGAGAGGCAGCCACGGTGGAGCTCAGCCTTCAAAGTCCCGGCTCAGAGGTTTCATGACCTCTGAGCTGGTGCGCCAAATAATCCTACAGCCCCTCGGACAACACTGGCAGGCCACAGGATGGTATCCATGCTACATTTTAAAGTAATATATGTTGCTTTGTGTAAGCCACCTTGAATAAATCTGGAGAAACAGGGATAACCATTGGATTACAAAACACTGGCATTTCCTTTAACAGTTGTGGAAGGATTGTGTTGGTGCCTTCTTTGTATTTCCACTTTACACCTTTGGCTTTGCTTTAATCTTCTCATTAGAAGCATGGTTGCAACAAAATGCAGAGGCGTTCTTCACTCTGGTATTCAAGGACTTTCTGCTCTGCTCGGCCTGGTCCTGTAAAATGAGTCCAGCCAAGAGGAGCTTCGCAAGTGCTGCCGATGTGCAGCCAGCAGCCTTCTTCCCCAGAGCAGCTGCACAAACGGTTGCTGTGGGTGGTGTGGCGAAGGGATGCTGCTCATGGAGCGACGGCACGGCCTCCTGCAACCAGCCACCTTCTCCATCAGGCGCAGCAGCCCAAATGGCTGCTACACATGCCGTGGGAAGGGATGCTGCTAGGCTTCCACAGCGCTCCCTCGGAAGGGGCCCTACACAACCACTAGCCTGGCCTTCCATGGGGCCCTGTTTGCGCACCATGTGGGACAAGCGCCAGGTGTGCATGCCAGGAACTCAGATTCTGGGACACTGCAAAGTGGACTGGAGTCCTGGGGAGTGACCGAGGAACCTGATGGATTCCCACCCTCCAACAGATTCCTCACCTGTCCCAAAATGAAGCTGTGTGTCTGCTTATATCTGGAAGGCTGGAGGCTGTGGAGAACTGGGCTTCAAGGTCCACCATGCAAATTCATGGGTCTGTTTCTTAATCTAGGAAGAAGCCATTGCCATGAGAGAAGCTGTTTTCTGGAGTGGGAGGCGCTGGATGAGAATGTATAAGGGACCTTACAACAAGTTATCTTCATAGCTTAGAAGGAGCAGGCGGTGGCTGGCAGGGTGCAGTGAGTTGCTGGGCTGGTATAACTAGGCCTTTCTCTGCATAAATGTGGAGCCACGGCCATGGCTGTCGGTATCTTGGCCTTGTAACACATGCCCTGGATGGTCATCAACAAGGGAACTCAGGCTGGCTCCAGGATTTTGGGGGTACTTGGAACAAAATGCAAAGTGCCTGTTATAACTTGAAAGAGGCAGGGAATGCAAACGAAGCATTTGCTTTGGCTTTGATCGCCTTGGACACTTTGTGCAAAATTGAATTGATAGCACTGTTAGGACAGAGGGCTTCGTTCTGGGTATCTCCACCTTCCGGAGTCAGCTCTGGGCACACTGGCCTTAACCAAGGCTCTTGGCTAGCTTCTGCTTTAGATCTTCAACTTTCTTCTTTTTGGCAGGGGATGGATCTGATAGAATACAAGTGAAAATTATTTCTGCTACTGAAGATGGATAGTACATCACGCAGCGAGTAATATGGGGTATATGCAGGATGCAGCCTTATTGATCCAGGTCCTGCCTATTCAAAGATTATCAGCAATAACACATCATGGAAAGTTTTGCATTTTTGCTTTGTCTTGTGCGCAAAGACATGTTTATACTTGGCTATCACGAGTTTTAATATGGTCATGTTATACACTGATGAAATAAATGGGTATAAGTTTCCTGTACGACTCCTGGGCTCCTCCTCTAACACATTGTGTTAGTTCTGTCTTTCTTTCTTCCAGTCTTTCTTCCTGTCTTTCTTTCTTTCTTCATGTGAAAATCTTTCTCAATGACTTGTGCTAAAAGGGCCGCCCTGGTAGGCTTGAAGTATGTCTGTGATGGAGCAGTGGCTCCACCTGCTGGCAAAAAGCGGAAAGACACTTGTTGCCACTGTAGAGACTGGACACGCCCCAAGTTAAATGATAGTCAGCCTTCTAGGGTAACGTTCAGAGTTCAGAACAAGACTGAGTCACAGAGGTGATTCTACAATGAATGGGATTATCTGAGTGACATTATTGGGCTGGTTAAGCAACAAAGCATGACATCAGGCGTGTATTAAGTTATTTTAAGATGCTCCGATTCATCCAAGGGGATTATGGAGCTTTGACATTAAGCCAGCAAGCTCTCATTTCCCCAAGGTGAGATTACCTGATGATAACCACATCTCCTGGAGTGACTGCCTGAATGCAATTTAATAAAACAGCCTTTATTAACTAGGGTGAGTTCAGAGCCTTCCCTGGAAGAACACAGCCTTCCTTGTTTTGCCCCAGCTCCTACGTGTCTGATTTACACTTGCAGGACATCCATTGCTGAACCAACTTTGTACATGTTTGGAGAGTAAAATACTAGGCTTCTAAGAAAATGGGTAGGAGTGGCAGTTTGTCCCCTCCAAATTTTTGGCTCACAACTCCCATCAGTCCCAGCCAGAGTGAGAGGTGATGGGAGTTGTAGGCCGAAACATCTAGAGAGGTACCAGTTGTCCATGCCTGGTTTTGAACAACTGGTGTTTCTATGTTGTTGTATGTTACAAATCACATTTTAGGAGATTGGTTGTCCACAGTAATTACCAGAAAGTAATACATACTGTGAGTAATATGGGACAAGTCAAATCAGCAACAAAAGGGCCTGTTTATGTTCAAAATATTCCATTCTTTCTCCTTCATGATTTTCAGTCTCCACCCCCATGTGCAAAAAACACTCAGCCTTCTGTGAGTCCTGGACATACTCAGCCCTAACTGCACAGTTTTTCCCCTGAAAGCTTTTTGCACATTTGTAAATCTTGGGGTCCCAATGTGTCTGCTGATAAGGCTCGCTCTTCTGTGTGGATGGTGCCATCTTGAATGCATATGGATGGGCACTTGGATGACTGAGGTAGTATTTTGGTATCAATATGCATTATCAACAGCAGACATGGCAGCACCCACAAAGAAAGGAAGGTATTGGCAAAATTGGGGGAGCCCTGAACTTTGTAGGAGTATAACAAAAATCTTTCTAAACAAACCTAACTTTCCTCCCACAGTGCTCAGCTAGAACTAAGAGTTTCATAATTTTTTGGATGATAGGGAACAGCAAATTTGATGGGAGGGAGAACAGCACGGAGGAGCTGCAGAAAAAAGAGGAAGGGACCAACATTTTGATAGAGAAGGAAATGGAGAACACAGCTATTCCAGATACACTACAACATTTTGTTGTGGAGACCCAGTTACATGACAACTAAATTCTGTTTAAAAATTAGAGTGATAAATGATCTTTTGCAATTGGTTTGCATCTCTCCCTGAGGATTTCAAGGCTTTTAAAAATGCATGCTGATTCACATGTTCAGTTGTTGAAGTGATATGGCAGGATCCTTTCAATAGGCAGGGTAGGCAGATATCTAAGGCCTAATCTTTGAAGTTAAATCAGACTCTGAATCTCACCCTCTTTTTAGCTCATTTAATAAGAGAGAGAGTGTGTGTGTGTGTGAGTGAGTGAGTGAGTGAGTGAGTGAGTGAATAAACAAGAATCTGGTCTGGTTCAAGGTGTACCCTGGCAGGATGGTGGATCTCATTAGCCAATTTAAAATAACCCACAGACACACGAGTCAGAAATGATTTAGGTTGCGATCCTAGACACACTTACCTAGGAAGATGTCCCACTAACTCATGGGACTGACTTCTGAGCAGACATGATTTATTTACTATATGTATATCCCATCTTTCTCCCATTGTGGAAGTCCAGGTGGCTACATGTGATTCCCAGGGGGTCTTCCCTCCAAGCGCAGGCCAGCCCCAGACATGCTTAGCCTCAACATGGTAGGTGCTGTATGTGCCATGAGACCAATACCCGGGGCAGACATGCACAAGATTGCACTGCTAGCCTAGTTCAGGTATGATGGATTGATAGGTGAATGAGCCACTGAATAGTGCTCTGCAGGAGCAGACAACCTTGTGCCCTTCCAGCCAGCATGGCCAGTGGTCAGGGATTCTGGGAGGTGTAGCCCCAAACATTGGCTTGCTTACCCTGCCTTTTGTGCAAGTCCCATTGAAATAAATCGAGATTCTTCTTCACGGCATCTGTGTGTCTGCATGGAACCTTGTTTCAGGAAGCTGCTACAGCTGAGGAATTTTCATTGGAAACTTCCCTGGTGTGCATTTCCCCAGCAGGTTCCTGCCTATTACCTTGGCCCTTCTTTGTCTGCCACTGTGGTTGCCTTGGGAGAAATTCTCATCATTAAAAGCCATTCATTGTTTTTTCCCCGAGGGTTTATAGTATATTTTTTTGCATTTCACTGTCATCCTTCTTCCTTTTTTAGTTATTGTTTTGATTATTTGGTTCTGTTGTGGAAAGAATTCTGGAATCCATGGATGCTCAAGAAATCAGTGGTTCTGGCTTACTTCCCCTCTCCTCTAATGACTAACTAGGTGTTAGAATTCTGGGGACTTCCTCTCCCTCTCTCCTGGGCCATGCTGATCCCCAACTCCCAAGCTACCACTTAGGCTCTCAGTTGCTAAAAGGCTGTCAGAAAATGCCAGGACTCTGAAATCTTCCAAGTCACCATAGGGGCAGAAAAAGAAGAAACGGATATGGAAACCACGGATCCTGTCGAAAAGCAGCTCCTGACCATCCCACCAGTGCCAGCATTGTTCAGTGCTGACCCCGGAATTGATCCCAATTGTTTTGACCTCAGAAAGAGAGTTCAATGACACCACTTTGGCTCCAGACCAAGACAAGCATGATGCATGCCTAGAGTCTCTGCCCTGTATTCTTCGATGTTGAGGAGAACCACCCGACCTGAAGGTGTTGGGATGCCATCTGTCAGAAGAATGAGAAAAAACTCACAGGAGCTACAGACCCTGATATGGACTGGTGATCCAAATGGCCGTTTCCTCCTGGGCAGATCTACACTGGGATGCTTGGCACTGGAGATAGGAACATGGCTCCCATCATGAATGTGCTTGATACCTTAGCGTTGCCCCCTGTAGTTCTTTGAGTGGCTATCGGTGCATTTATACAAGCCACCCACTGTCCCCACTTCTGCATTCGTTTTGATTTCTGATGTTGGCACTGAACTTAGATATCAATGTCAGTACTGGGGAAATGTTGGTACTGGGTTTTCTTTCAGTTCTGGGGCCACAATGGGCAGTTTCAGGAGACAGTAAAATAGGTGGAAACCCACAGGGGACATGTGAACCAAGACACGGGGAGAGTTCCCAGTGAAAATTCCTCCTCTGTAGAAGTTTCCCAGAATGAGTCTCTGCACAGGCACAGGGTCCAAGCATGCAAGTGCATTCAGAGAATGGCTGCTGCAGGTAAGCAGCCGGTCGTTGTGTAGCCAGTGTGGTGGGTTGTACAAACTGTGCAGAATAGTTTGACTTTAAGCGTTTACTTGTTTCCAAGAAGTTAGCCTAGCCTCCCTCTCCCAGTGGAACATTCGAGGCAGCTAACATCCTGAAATTTAAAAACAAGTTACATCACTTGATAGAAATGGTATGAATTGACATATTTTTCAGAAAGACTGAGCAGGTGCCATTACGATGCTGTTCAGCTACCTGAATGAGCTGCAAATAAATAAATAAATAAATAAATAAATAAATAAATAAATAAATAAATAAACTGCTAGACGCTTGCTGTTTTGTCTTTCTTTTGCTTTTTGCAAATGATTTTGATTTTGACAGGGAGTTTCCAATTTTCTTCCACTTTGCTTTTCCTTTTCTTAATTTGGAGATCCCTATGTGTGTTTAAAATGTATGTGTGTACATGCGCGCGCGCACACACACACACACATATTCAGCAAGGTAAAGGAAACAATAATGGGTGACATCCAAGAAAAGTTAATGAGAAGTCCCATGGAAATCTGTGGAATGAAGTTGAGTTGGGATTATGGCTGCAGTCCTACCTACACTCACTTAGGAGTAAGACCCATTGAACTCAATGGGACATCTGGGAGTAAGCAGGAATAGAATTGTGCTACACATCTCATTCTATCCTTTTCATTGGGATTTATCTATTCTCTGATGGATTCCATGCCCCTTCTATTTTCTAGATAGATGTGTTTGTCTCCTTGTTGAGTGTAACCTTAATGCTAGTACATGTTTGTGTGTGGGAGGGAGAGGGGTGGGAATAGGAGATTTGTAACCAGACTTCCCAGCAATCTGTACTTGGCCAAACAGCCAACGCTTCATGCTTCTCTCTTAAGACAGCCATTTAATTTATATATATTTTGCTTAATTCAGGGACTGCCATAATAACTCAGAGGCACTTTCTCCCCTTCCTGAGAAGGGGAGGGTGACGATATAATAAAGATGAATTAGGGATTCAAGAAGGAAAAAGAAAACATATTCCTATGTAACTCCAACAGAATAATGGAGTCCGTGGAGGGGGCGGGCAGCAACCCCCCAGTGAAAGAACGCGCTTTTTGAGAGAGCAAGTCCTTCCTGATAAAATAATTTGCTGTGTCTTCTCCCAAGGCTCCAACCAGGGAACAAATATTGGCTTGTTGGTTGCACTCCCTAAACAGCCTGCTCTGCATAGGAGAATAGGAAACCATTTTCTCTTACCTAAATGCTGGCAGAAGTTTATTGGCTTTAAAAACAAAATTCTTGACAAAACGGACATCTCAGAATGTTCCTCTAGTTTGGCAGCAACACCGACTAAAGTGCCACAAGTTCAGACAATGTTTTCTCACTTGTGCAGACACACACAAGCACACGCAGAGGTCTCCCCTCATGTGAGCTTGCCAATAAAATAAAGGGAATGAAAGAATCCCTTTCTCCAGCTCATGGATATTGTTTCTGTATCCCAGCTGGGCTGCATTTTGCCTTGCCTTTGTGTGTGTGTGTTAGATTTTGCTTAAGTAATCAGTCTTCAGGGCAAGTGCCAGTAATAAACTGTTCAGTGTACCTCAGAGCAGAACAAAATGCTGGCCATCACAGCCCTGTGTTGAGTGGCTGGGTCTGTGTCCCATTCACACAGTGAATTACCTGGGCACTGTCCCCTTAAGTATAACTCAGGGTTCAGAATGCCCTCTGTTGACTTCCCCTGGCCTGGGTACAGCCCAGGTACTGTGCTTGAGAGTGCCGGATGAGGATTCTGGCGATGTGGTCTCTAGTCCCCACTCTGCTGGTGAGCATGAAGAGAACCTGGTAAGCTGCCTTAGGTTCCTTGCAAGAAAGGAAGGATGTAAATGCAACATGGTGGTGGTGGTGGTGGTGATTCTAATAGCTGTTGCTAAGGGTGGGAAAGCACATTAATGTAAAGATGGGCAGTAAATGATCTGAGATGTTGCAGAGGAGGAGAAGACAAGCTCCGAATGGCTGGGGCATTTTCACTTTCTGGCATGGCTTTCCACAAGCTTTGGATATTTTGGGCTTCTACTCCCATCCCGGCTCCATGGCCAAGGGCCGGGAATGCTGGGAGCTGTGGACAGAAATGCCTAAGGGCACTAGTTGGGAAAGGATGCTTTAGCCCATCCAGGTGAAAGAAACCTCACACATATTGGGTCTACCACCTCGAATGAATGTCTGTGTGCCAGTGGTATTATTGATTTGTCTTTCCAGGACTGGAATACGCTAGGTGGCTTACAACTTTTTACATCAACACATTTTTTTCTAATGTTTCAGGAAATAATAATGTGACTTTTATTTTGCATATTTAAAAATCAGGATGGAAAGAAGAGAAGGGTATGGGTCTTATAATGTGCTCCAGAGCAGTGCCCCTTCTTCAGTAGCCCTTTGGTGCCCTGCTTGATTGGTGACCTGAAAGCAGCCCTGTGTTCTAGTTCATTCCTCACAGATCCTGGCAGTGATCTTAAACCAATTAATCTTGATTCTATTAAATCTGCTTCTATGATCTTCTTTCACTTTGGTTCCATGAGCATTTTATCTCTTTCCTAGTCTCAATGCTAAACTTCCTAGAATGTGATACTGGCAAGATTTTTGGTGGCCCAGCTCTGTCCTTTCATCTGCACTCATAGTCTGAGCTGTATGGAAGAATGTCATTGTGGACACCAGAACTAGGAAACCTTCTGCTATTAAACTGCTGAACAGAGTGAAGTAGCTTCCATGTCGAATTGCTTTATTTCCAGAAAATTATGCTGTTCTTGAAGGATCTCAGTGGCTGTCTAGTTCACCTACTGCACTGAAAGGAGCTTTGAGGAAACCAGAAGTTAAGCTGGATCCAGCAAAGTAGGCTCTTGGCAAAGAAAATCCCTGCTAATTTTAATAATGAAAACATGAAATAAGAAAATTAAATTATGGTTTCTTGCAACCATCACACTTGAGGCTCAGTCAAGTGCCTATTACATGGCTTTCCACTTGGTAAGCGAGACCTGGCATTGAGGAACGGACTGAACACTGCAAATATCTAGGACATGATGCCAGGCTCTTTAAATGCTCCTCAAGATACGTGAAGAGTGACTTTTCCATGAGCAGCCTCTGTACAAGTGAGGAATAGTTCAAACAGGCTGACTGTGGGGTAAGATAGGGGCCGGGGAATTGGTACCCTCATCTTGGAATGAGTTTGATTCCATGGCTGGGACACACACAGCCATCCCCCATCCATGTAGTTGGGACGCTACATGGTACTGACTCCTGTAAGAATGGAGTGAAATGTAATGCATTAATAGGCATCCAACAGATTATGTGAAATATTTCTTAACAGTGCATACCAGCCTTTTTCAACCTGGTGCCCTCCAGATGTGTTAGACTGCAACCTCCATAATCCCCAGCCACCAGGCTGAGGAAGGCTGATGCAGATATTAAAATAGTTTGACCTACTTTGTTACATTTATTCTCTTGTTTTCTGTTTTGAACAGATTGATTGTTTTTGGGTTCTCAGGGCAATGTTTGCATGGAATGAACATACATGAGGGGGAGGAGGTACAGCATTTCTCAGACTAAGAAATGTGACCTCACTGGCTTAGAAGGTCAAGACTTAGGATCTTTTTTTTAAAGAAAAGGTTTAATTTCCTTTTCTTTCCTAGTTTGAGTCTACAATAGAAATGCAAAAGCTTGCAATCTCATGGCAACCCCCCTTTTCCTGTCTAGGTTCCTAGTTTATTTTATGATCAGTCCTGAAAAAGAGTTAGATATATCAGTTTTTAAATGGCTGTGTTGACTAAAAAAGTAGGCATTTGTGTCCTGTTTAAGATAATATGCTGCACATAAATGATCAGGTCAAGAATGCAAAAGAGGTCTAACCATTACAGAGTGCCAGGGAAGGATTTAACCACGGCCGGGCAAATCACTACACAGCTGAAAATCTCAAATACCAGGTAGGTATTTCCAGTTAAACATCAATTTGGAATGTAATCATAAATACAATTTCTTTGCAGAAATACCATGGAGTAAAAATAGGCAAGTTAGCCTGATCTAGTGACTTGTGACTAAATTTTGAAAGCAACACACAAAAGCTCTGTTGATTCATGGTGGGGTGTGTGTGTGTGTGTGTGTGTGGGGAATTCCTCAAAGAACGGTACGGTGATACCTCTATGAGGTGGGAATCTGACAAGAGTCCCTGGGCTTGGGCTGCATCCTTGTGGGCAAGCAGGACACCCCGCCCCCCCACCTGCATGTGTGATTTGCGGCCTCTGCTTGTGCCGCATATGATGCAGAAGAAGGTTGCAGGCTCTGTGAGCATTTGCGGGCTTCCTCTTGGCTCAGCTCACTTTCCAAGGCAAGGATGACTCTGAGAGGAAGTCCACAGACTGAAGAGGGATGGAGTCTGCAAAACTTGGCCACAACACCCATCTGGGCCACCTATAATGTTAAACGGTTGTGGGCAAGTTTTTGAGTTCTTAAGAAGAGGCACTTGAGAAAGACTCCATTGTTAATCTTCAGGTATGTCCAGAGTAATAGACAGAGGAAAGAAATGGGGGTTCAGCTACAGAATAGATGGCAAAAAGTGAACAGATAACCAAGAAAAGGTTGAAGTGCACAATTCCTATTTTGGCTTAGTCTTCTCCCAAAAGAGGAGCTATGACCTTCCTGATGAAGGTCAAGTACAAGCTGAAGGAGCAGGATGGCAGCTCAGGATTGATAGGCAAATGGTCAAGGGTCATCTAATTGGGTTGAATGAGTATAAATCTCCAGAGCCCAAAGAACTCCGTCCCAGAGTCATACAGTTGCTGGTAGAAGAGCTTTCGGAAGCACTGAAACCAAGGAGGACAAAAGAACTGACAGGTGACCAGAGAAGGGATAATGTTGTCTCCATCTTTGCGAGGGAGAGGGGAAAAAACAATCTAGGAACCACAGACCAGTCAGTCTGACATCAATCCCTGGGAAAATTCTGGAGCAGATTATGAAACAGTCAGTCTTGAAAACAATGCAATGATTCCTCGAGAACAAATCGGGCTGTACCAGAAGAACGACAAGAAGGTTATTGGAGTTTAACAGTAATGTAGTGAACAGTTGCAGTGCCCCAAAGCAAAAATACTTTCCTGAAAGCATACCAAGGCCCCATGGTCTTCAGCTTGCAGAGATAAAGACCCTGAGGCTGTCCTTCCCCCATAATTCTGCCCTTGCAGTGAGAATGAAGCTCCTTTCCTTACCAAGACAGTTTCACTCCCAGGAAGGGAAAGAGAGTCTGGCTGCATCCTGATAGGCTTTGCAGTGGGAGGAGAAAGGGACTGTATGGGATCAGTGACAGGACGCATTGCCTTTCATTCTCACTCTGGGAGAGGAAGGGATGTGTTGCTCATCCAGGCACCTTTGGAGACACATGGAACATTCCTGGTCTATTCAGAGAACCAGTTTAGCCACAGAGAAGTGCCTATACGCTTTCTTTTGCTTGCTTGTTAATCTTGACATCTGTACTCCATCATTCCATTTAATAAGCTGTAGATAATCTTTGACATAGGTAATTTTGTGTCTTTGGGTTCAAGTATCCTTGAACCTAAAGTAGGATGTCTTGGCTGGACCATGGTGAGAAACGAATGATGGCCATTCTTTAGATAACTAGGTCCCAAGTCAATACATTTTTAAAGACTAAAACTGGCACTGTGAGTTGGGCCGAGAAAACTGCTGGTAGCCACTGCTATTGATGAGGGTCGGTGTTGTTTGTTCAGATTTTTTGGCTTCTACCAGCTTCTCTGCAGCCACATTTCTTCCAGCTGTAGCTTCTGGGTCACCTTCAAAGTCAGGCAAAGGCCAGATGATCTTGGCTTCCAGGCAGGTTGGTACAGGACGAGGCTCTCCTGGAGATCAGAGCATAACCTCTGGCTGGGAGGCTGCATGTAGTCCCCCAAGGCCCAGATTGGACCTCTCAAGGGTGCCCTGACCGCCTCCCCCTCTGAGAAATTCCTTTCCCCCATAAACCTGACCCAGACTGCCATTCCCTCATTCGTACCAGCAGCAAGGAAAGCATGAGCTGTACCAGGTTTCTCTCCACTCCCTCTCCCAGACTTGGACTTGGTTTGGACAAGTAGTTCTTTTCTCACTGCTGGTACTAGCGAGGGGAGGATAATGTGCACATGTGCGCTCCCCGCTCCAAACTTGCATTACGCATGGCCTACAGAGCAAAAATGTTTGTGCATCCTTGCTTTTGGTACTTGGCCCCAAGCTGTTCATGTCCCTCAAGGTCAGCACCAGAGCACTCTTAGATCACCTGGAACACAAGAAGGCTTTTTGAGTGGGCCAAGTCACACATTGTGCTGCCAGTTATCCAGAGCACATTATCCCAGTGATGCACATCAGAGGAAGTGCATGTGTGAACCAGTTGGGTGGAAGGGGGTGTTCATAAAAGAAGAACTCAATGAGAAAGCTGGCCCTCATATGAGCGCACTGCTTCTTCCTTAGAGGAACACTTGCTTTGTTTAGCATTGCAGCCTGGTGAAGGAAAGGAAAGGAAAGGAAAGGAAAGGAAAGGAAAGGAAAGGGCTCTGCACTTTAGAATACAGTGCTTTGTTGATTTTTTTGTTTCAAAAGTACAGAGATGTGAAGTCAGTATTCATGAAATTGCTTAGGAAAATTGTTAGAATATGCAGCTGGGGGGAAATAGCAGGCAAGGCTTTCCTTATTAAAAAGACCATCAGCTCATTTCTTTTCCATGACTTGAATTGCAATTACTAAGGGCAGCACCCGGTGGGGCTGTGTGCTGATTCCATTGTGCCTCTGCCAATTCCACTGCACAGGCAAGACTTGCCACTTGGGCAACGGAGATTTAGTCCTTCTAGGAGCAACCAGAAATCGATGCAAATGGTCATTTCTGGAATGGGGCAGGTAGATGGGGTTCATGTAAGGGACCCTACATGTTGCAGCCCAAAAGCAAGCGTTTCCATTTGTTCTGGGGTTTCCTGTGGAAAGCATTCATTTTCCATTGCACAGGCTGTGGGTCCACTTGTTCCAAGACTCTGTTGGATGCTGCCCCACAATACAACTCTCCTCCAATATTGAGCAGAAATCCAGTTTTCTGTCAGGTGCTGTCAACCAGTGACGTTGGTGTTAATTTTAAGTGAAATGCGATCCTCAGTAGATCTGATGCTATTCATTGAATGTGAATGAATTGCAGAAATGGCAAATTGCGAAATGCATTCTAAGGCATCCATTTTGTTTGATTGGGCACCCCCCCCATTTTTCATTTTTGAATTATGACCATTTTTGGCCGGTTCAATTAGCAGTAAATAGCTGTTCACAGTGCAGCGCTGTAATGGGAAGTGAGGTTAGAGTTTAATAGCTACCATAAGTTAGAACAGTGTTAAAATAGCCATCCTGTTTAGTTCAGCTGTACAATTGGAGCTCTGTCTTTCAGAATGTCACTTGGTACATTAAAGAGGCAAGGCCCTGATTTGGCTGCAAAGAGATTTTATTACTTTCCCTCTGCTGCTCTGTTAATTTTGACTAGGCATGGCTGTGTGAGGCTGGGCAAAGGAGAGATTAACCCTTATTAACTGTTGCCTGTTCCTGGAAGGTGTTTGAGAGACTGCTGCCACCTCACTTTTCATAGGTTCCCTGTGGGTTTTAGATCTGGGGCGGGGTTAGTGGAGAAGTACAGTTAGAAACTTGTGTTAATGCAGCACAAGCTACGCAACTCATGCACTTGGTTCACAATGCAGAGATGTTGCTTCATTTGAAGAATAAGATCTGTTTGA
Source organism: Varanus komodoensis (assembly GCF_004798865.1). NCBI lineage: Eukaryota > Metazoa > Chordata > Lepidosauria > Squamata > Varanidae > Varanus > Varanus komodoensis. Next base: position 1,000,597 of record NW_025335439.1, read on the forward strand.
AGCTGTATTCCTGTGGGGGATATTTGTAAGATTACTGGAAACTGAACAATAACAACAAACAAACTTTTGGAACTCTTGTAATATGACCTGTTTTGGTGCACTGCTTTCATTTGTATGCTACAATGCAAGGCTGCAGCCTTACATGATTTTACCTTGCATAAAATTTTGGACTGTGTCCAATATTGTTACCATCTTATGATTAAGACCAACTCATGAGATTGTTGTTGTTGTTAGTCACGAAGTTGTGTCCGACCCATCGCGACCCCATGGACAACATTCCTCCAGGCCTTCCTGTCCTCCACCATCCCCCAGAGTTCGCTCAAGCTCACACCAACTACTTCAGTGACTCCATCTAGCCAGCTCATTCTCTGCAATCACCTCCTTCTTTTGCCATCAATTGTTCCCAGCATTAGACTCTTCTCCAGGGAGTCCTTCTTTCTCATTAGGTGGCCAAAGTATTTGAGTTTCATCTTTAGGAACTGGCCTTCTAAAGAGCAGTCAGGGTTGATCTCCTCTAAGACTGATTGGTTTGATCTCCTTGCAGTCCAAGGGACTCACAGGAGTCTCCTCCTGCACCACAATTCAAAGGCCTCAATCCTTTGGCGCGCAGCCTTCCTTATGGTCCAGCTTTCACAGCCATACATTGCAACTGGGAAAACCATAGCCTTGACTAACCGCACTTTTGTTGGCAGGGTGATGTCTCTGCTTTTTAGTATGCTGTCTAGATTTGCCATAGCTTTCCTCCCAAGAGGCAATTTCTGTGGTGATCTTGGAGCGCAGGAAAATAAAATCTGTCACTGCCTCCATTTCTTCCCCCTTCTATTTGCCAGGAAGTGAGAGGACCGGATGCCATGATCTTAGTTTCCTTAATGTTGAGTTTCAAACCAACTTTTGCGCTCACCTCCTTCACCCACATCAAGAGACTCTTTAGTTCCTCTTCACTTTCTGCCATGAGAGTGGTATCATCTGCATATCTGAGGCTGTTGATATTTCTCCCAGCAATCTTAATTCCAACTGGTGATTCATCTAGACCCGCCTTTCTCATGATGTTTTCTGCATATACCGTATTTTTCGCTCTGTAAGACGCACCTGACCATAAGACGCACCTAGTTTTTAGAGGAGGGATCCATGGAAAGCATCCTGATAATCACAGGCGCATTCCCCATCACTTCCCCATGGGCTTCATTAAAAGACAGGTTGCCATTTGAAAACACCCACCGACCTGTGATTAACAGCTCTCACCTGCGCCGGAGGAGGGGGTGGAGCAGGGCACGCTGAGTGCGTGCTGGCCAGGTGTGGTACAGCCGGCGGTGGTCTTCCGGGCGGCACTGCGGCGGCAGGTCTTCCCGGGCAGTGGGGGTGAGCAGTCCGTCTCTCCGTGAGGCCGGCGTGTTAAAGCCCGTGGCTCCTCCTTCTCCACAGCAGGTCTTCCCAGGTGGTGGGGGTGAGCAGTCCGTCTCTCTGTCCGGCCAGAGGGTTAAAGCCCACGGCTCCTCCGTGGCAGATCTTCCTGGGCGGTGGGGGTGAGCAGTCCGTCTCTCCGTGCGGCTGGTGGGTTAAAGCCCACGGCTCCTCCTCCTCCGTGGTGGGGGGGGCAGAGCAGTGCACGCCCAGCACATGCCGGCCAGGTGGTGCCATGTGGTGCAGGTGGGCCGGCAGCATCCCGGGTGTCGGGCATACACACATTCGCTCTATAAGATGCACAGACATTTCCCCTTACTTTTGAGGGGGAAAAAAGTGCATCCTACAGAGCAAAAAATATGGTAAGTTAAATAGGCAGGGTGACAGTATACAGCCTTGCCGAACTCCTTTCTCAATTTTGAACCAATCAGTGGTTCCGTGTCCAGCTCTCACTGTTGCTTCTTGACCCGCATATAGGTTTCTCAAGAGACAAATAAGATGTCTGGTACTCCCATCTCTTTAAGAACTTGCCACAATTTGTTGTGATCCACACAATCAAAGGCTTTGGCATAGTAAATGAAGCAGAAGTAGATGTTTTTCCGGAACTCCCTAGCTTTCTACGTGATCCAGTGTACGTTGGCAATTTGATCTCTGGTTCCTCTGCCTCTTCGAAACCCTGCCTGTTCTTCTGATAGTTCTTGGGCCACATACTGCTGAAGTCTAGCTTGCAGGATTTTGAGTATAACTTTGCTAGCAACTGAAAAGAACTCTGGCATTGCCTTTCTTTGGGATTGAAATTTAAATGACCTTTTCCAATCCTGTGGCCACTGTTGAGTTTTCCAAATTTGCTGGCATATTGAGTGCAGCATTTTAACTGCATCATCTTTTAGGATGTTGAATAGCTCAGTTGGAATACTGTCTCCTCCACTAGCTTTGTTGCTAAGACTTCTTAAGGCCCATTTGACCTCACATTCCAGGATGCCTGGCTTGAGGTCAGTGATAACACTATTGTGGTTATCAGGGACTTTAAGATCTTTCTTGTATAGTTCTTCCATGTAGTCTTGCTGCCTCTTCTTAATCTCATCCATTGGGCCCCTGCTATTTTTGTCCTTTATCATGCCCATCTTTGCATGAAAGGTTCCCTTGATAGCTCCAATTTCATTGAAGAGATCACCAGTCTTTCCCACTCTATTGTTTTTCTCTATTTCTTTCCACTGTTTATTTAAGAAGGCCTTCTTATCTCTTCTAGCTATTCTCTGGAATTCTGCATTCAGTTGGGTGTAGCTTTCCCTTTCTCCCTTGCCTTTCACTTCCCTTCTTTCCTCAGCTATTTGTAAAGCTCCCTCAGACAGCCATTTTGCTTTCTTGCATTTCTCTTTCTTTGGGATGGTTTTAGTTGCTACCTCTTGTACAATGTTGTGAACCTCCATCCATAGTTCTTCAGGCACTCTGTCTATCAGATCTAATTCCTTAAATCTATTTGTCATCTCATCTCTACTGTATATTCATCAGGGATATGATTTAGGTCATACCTGAGTGGCCTAGTGCTTTTCCCTCCTTTCTTCAACTTAAGCCTAAATTTTGCAACCAAAAGCTCATGATCTGAGCCACAGTCAGCTCATGGTCTAGTTTTTACTGACTATACAGAGCTTCTCCATCTTTGGCTGCAGAGCACATAGTCAATCTGATTTCTGTGTTGACCGTCTGGTGATGTCCATGTATAGAGTTGTCTCTTGGGTTGTTGGAAAAGAGTGTTTGCTATGACCATCGTATTCTCTTGACTAAATTCTACCAGCCTGTGCCCTGCTTCATTTTGTACTCCAAGGCCAAACCTGCCTGTTTTTCCTGTTACCTTTTGGCTTCCTATTTTAGCATTCCAATCCCCCATGATGATAAGGACATCATTTTTGGGTGTTAATTCTAGAAGGTGTTGTAGCCCTTCATAGAACCGGTCAACTTCAGCCTCTTCAGCATCAGTGGTTGGGGCACAGACTTGGACTACTGTGATGTTGAATGGTTTGCTTTGGATACGAACTGAGATCATTCTGTCATTTTGGAGATTGTATCCCACTACTGCTTTTCCTACTCTTTTATTGACTATGAAGGCTACTCCATTTCTTCTGAGGGATTCTTGCCTGCAGTAGTATACCTGATGATCATCTGAGTTAAATCACCCATTCCTGTCCATTTCAGTTCACTGATTCCTAAGAGGTCGATGTTCAGTCTTGTCATCTCTTGTTTGACCACATCCAGCTTGCCTTGATTCATGGATCTTACATTCCAGGTTCCTATGGAGTATAGATCTTTGCAGCATCGGACTCTCCTTTCACCACCAGATACATACACAACTGAGTGTCCTTTCGGCTTTGACCCAGTCGCTTCATTCTTTCTGGCGCTACTAGTACTAGCCCTCCGCTCTTCCCCAGTAGCATATTGGACACCTTCTGACCTGAGGGGCTCATCTTCTGGCATCATATCTTTTTGCCTTTTGGTACTGTCCATGGGGTTTTCATGGTGAAGATACTGGAGTGGGTTGCCATTTCCTTCTCCAGTGGATCATGTTTTGTCATAGCAGAGAGCTCTGACAAAACATGATCCACTGG